>NC_090931.1:442476218-442786658 GCF_040938575.1 Ambystoma mexicanum | reverse complement strand
TAACACACATTATTTGACTTGATTCAAGCTTTTGTCTTCTTATTATCATCGGAAGGCCCAAATACTAAACCTGGATATCAGCTGAACTTAGCCCTAGCAAAAAGGAAAGGGGCATAGTTCAATTCTCAAATAATTCCTCTTCGTTGGTGGGGACAGTACTTTGTCTTTTTTCAATTCTCGGTCTTTCTCTCATCGGCAAGCAGACTGACATGGTGCCCGCCACCAAGCAGGTTCAGTATTTTAAACCTTGTTCACCCAATGCCGTTGCCAGAGGCTACTTGCAACTTCAAAACTGCCTGACCAGACCTATTGACATCAATGGCATCTAGTCCACCATCATGACCCTTCACACTTAGGCCACTTACCTTATCTACTTTAGAGACTGTGTTACCCCAGCTGACCACCAATGCTTAGTCATCTCACATGACCCATGAAAATTGCTTGCAGGTGAGTTTTGCCAAGATGTATTTTCCCTCATCCGGTATTGGCGCGGTGGGCTGTTTGCCCTGGTACCCTGCTCCACCCCCTGACCATCGTTTTGAGCAGGGAACAAACCACACAGTCTCTGCCCATCTGCCCCTTCCCCCTCCACACACCCCCTCTGCTCTGTTGTGCAGGGGCACCCCTGGATCCGCCAATCTCCTGCTAGGCACCATTCTTTTCACACCTTTACCCTGAACCAGACACCCTTCCCCTGTGTAAGGAAAGGCTTGGTATCATCAATGAAGATCAACACAAATGAGACACAGTTCAAGGGTGTTTATTGAATTTTAAAGGGTTGGTAAAAATGCTTATTTAAACCTAAATCTAAGCATGGGAGCAAGCTACAACCATGAAATAATAAAAACGCAGTCCTACTCGAGTCTGTCAAAATAAAAGGAGCTATGCTAATAAACCTTTTGTCAATCCTTACTTCTAAATACAAAATGGTGTGGGACAGTAGTGCATGCAAAAAAGGAAAAGTGTTCAAGAAACAATATGTCAAGACAGTGGAGCAGTTGGCCTCCCTTCTGCATGCTTTCAGCACGGTACAAGGCAGCACGCTTGAGTCTCATGCACACTCTGGCTTCCTGGGCATGAGGATACAGATCAATGGTTCAGCTGGTGTCACACCACTCTGGCAAAGTATTTAAGAAACAAAAAGGATTCTCAAAAGAAACGTCTCTTGGCAAAACACAGAATTCCTCTGCCTTGAAACAAAGTTCACTTTACTTGTAAAACACTTACTTCCTTTGTCAGAACACACAGTATTACCTTCTATCCCAGTGACTGCTGGTACTTGTAGTTCCTTTTGTTACACGTACAGGTCAATATCTCAGTATCAGGACCTTCTGTGCCATAGTCTCTTTGCCATTTAAAGTCTCTTACTGCAGAGGGTCTGATGTAGCAAGCAAAACACAAAGGTTCTTTTCCTTGATCAAGATTCTCACATTCATAAGTTCACGATTGGTCTCCATCCTTCAGGCTCAGACCATGGGTCACCCGCCCCGTTCGTGCTCAGACCCCTTTTCTACAATGTTCACAATTCCCAACTTGGACTCCCTAATCCGGGCTCGGACCATGGTTCCCCCTCACCCAGGCTCAGATCCCTTTTCACACAATGTTCAAAATGTGGTCTTTTGGCACCAGAATCGAAGACTTTTAACTGAGTGCAGGATTTTGCTTGCCCCGTCGCAGGACCACTTTGATTTACAATTTTTTACAACTCTTCCACTTTTGGTACTTCTCAGCTCGATACCTTACAGAGACCTTCGACTGGGCACACACACCCGGCACCAGTCCACTCTGTCTCACAGCTTTCCTCTTTTGGACTACAAGTCCCAGAATGCACATTTGAGGTTTTGCTCCCACTTCGCCAGTTACAGGCACTTTTGGGATTTACACAAAGTTCTTGATATGGTATTATATTTGTATCCCGCCCATAGACAAGTGTTTCAGAGACAAGTGTTTCGTGACACAACAGGTTATCCCAGCCTTAGCTTCCCTTGAATCACAGGGTCTCCATCTTTTACCTTCAGTGATGAGGCGTTAGCGGGTCCTCAGTGGGATTCACTTGAGGTCAGGGTCCCAGCACCTGCCCCTCAACTACATGGGTTTCTGGAATTCACCCACGGCTCCCCTGTCACATTTTAGCACCCTGAGTATTCACAGGCCTCAGTGTCTTGGCAGTCCATCCCCCATTCTTGCTTCCCAAGGTTCTCCCAGCTACTGAATTCTCCTTCTGGGCTTCACAGTTCCTTCAACATCCCCTGCTCACTCAGTGTGTGCCTTCGTGGCTGACCTTTTCTACTCTTTAAAAGAGTTGATTGGAGTCAGGTGTGAGTAGTTGTCCCTCCCTGCCTGGCTCTGCCTGACCTCTTTATCAGGACAACATAGAGACTGCCCATTGGAATCCATTGCCAATAGATTTCTATGGGCAATCCTCATGACTCCCATCTGCCTCTTCTTCGTCCCAGTAGTGGGATTTCTCAAATGGAAGTAGGGATAGTGGAAGTTGTGGGTTTTGCTGGAGATCATTGAAAAACCATGTAGGTTTTTGTCAGGATGAAGGGGGTATTATAATGGGTAAATGGATTTAATATTGGGTTTTAATTTCCCTGTTCGTTTTCTCCTTTCCCCTACAAAAAGGTTCTGAGGTATGATGCTGACAATATCCCATGACAACCAAGGAGATGTCAGGTAGGGGTGTATTGGAACGGGAGGAATACCATGTCTCGCCCGGGGCGTATCTCCCATAGTCCCAGAGGACCCCCTGCCTAGGTGATCCTCCCTCGCTCGCCCGCCCCCAGGGTTGGGATACAAGAGCGATGGCCCTCCCCTAGCCACCAGAACAAAGGATCCCCGGGAATAGCCTGGGAAAAATGCCTCAGGCTTCTCACTCCTGTCCCTGTGCCCTCCGACCCATAAGAAACCACACCTCCTGCAAACCCCTGTCCCACTTCTTACCTCCACACTGTACCTTGCTGCTCCAGCTTCTGCTCTTTCCCCAGCCATGCGTGCAGAGGCGTTGCTAGGGGGCAGCTAAGGGGGCTATAGCCCCTGATCTTTTGGTTGTAGCCCCAGATAGAATCTCAGGAGCTACAGCCAAAAGGCTAGCTAGCCCCCAGTCCCGACAGTTCAGACATCAGCGTAGCCCCGGGTCTTTTCCAGACCTAGCAACACCCCAGCATGCGTGAAAAGTGCATGCAGCAATTCAGGACATGCTAACAAAGCGGCCTGTCAGGAAATGCCCTACCGCAAAAAAGGCAGTACATTTCACAACATTCACCCCAGCTGAGGCTTTTCAAATGTTTATGAGCTAGTGCAAATTATCTTCTTGCTTTGGCCCTTACCCTAACTCAATTTTTAAACTGCTTCTCTGTGCTGCATGAATTGGGTAATGTTTTACTTCCCTGGTACATTTGAGCTTTGCCAACAACACCTTCAATCCCACTAGAGCCAAAGAATTATAAACGACCACCTGCCTGTCAAATGTGGGGATTACTTTGGAAAAGCCTGTTACTTAGTAACTCCAACAACACCTTCAATCCCACCATTTTCTCCACAACCCCTGATTAGTTTGTGTCCTTGAAAGGAACTAAAACTACCTCGTTGACATCATAAAACAGCTGTTTCAGCAGCATAATGCTTTTGGCCCTTCGTTTTTATCTTGTGGATCAGATATGATATACAACATTCTTATCAAATGCCTTGAGTGCTATGGTGTGTTCAGCAGCAATAAATAGGTAAGTGCAGGCCTACACCGGTGTAGGCCAGTGGGTGCCAAGGCAAGATGCTGTGTGTGACCGGAGGCTGAAGGTGATTGGGTGTGGGAGGCCAGGGCCCCGAAGGACACATAAGAGCCCTGGTCACCAATCCCAGCAACTGTGGGATTAACAGTGGAGGGAAGAAAGAAGGAGGAGGTGGCTCAAGATGTGGAGAAAGGGGGATGCTGTTCCATAAGAGGGAGCCAGCTGAGGAAAGAGATTGGCCATCGGCCCTCTGTTTAGCGAAACACTTGACACACAGAGAGTTGGTCCCAGAGGAACGTAGAGTTCTAGAGGGAGAGTATTTAGTGAGAGCAAGTTGCAGATAGCGTGGTCCTCAGCCCCAGACAATCTTATGGATGATGCAGAGGGATCTGAATTGGCAGGAGAGATTTTGTCCCTGGGCTTCAGGCCAAGGATATGTCTTTCTGCCCTATTCTGGATTATCTGGAGGGGTCGTAGGGAGGAAGAGGGTATATTCAGGAGAAGGCTATTGCAGTAGTCAAGCCCAGAGAGAACCAGAGCTCTGGTAACATTGAGCTTCTGGGGGAAAGTGACAAAAGCGAGAATCCCTTTGAGAAGGAAGAGTTGAAAGTGGGACTTCTTGGCAATTTCCTGAATATGAGGAATGAAGGAGAGAGAGGGGTCGAAGATGACTCCAAGGTTTCTGGCTTAAGATGAAGGAGAACGGGGGGGGAATGGAGGATGGCCAGACTAAGGGGAAAAAAGAGGGAGCCAGGGTCCCAATAGGAAGGATCTCAGTCTTGCTGGCATTGAGGCAGAGATCGTTGGAAGTGCACCAGGACTGGATGGCAGATAGACAGTCCGGGATGATGGGATGATGGAAGAAGTAAGAGGGTCAGCGGGAAGTTTGCAGAAGAGTTGTGTGTCATCTGCCTAGCACTGGAAGTTAGGAAAGAAGATGGAAATGAGGAGTGCCATTAGAGCAAGTTAAGTGTTAAAGAGCCAAGGGAAGAGGTTGGAGCCTTGGGGGACACCACAGGTAGAGAAAGAGGTAGGGGAGGAGAAGGTGTCAAGAATAACCTGGGATGGACGGCCACTTAGGAAGGAGGTCAGCCAATCCAGTGCCCACTCCAAGATACCCAGGGTATCGTGGAGTGGTTGACCGTGTCAAATGCAGAGAAGAGGTCAAGTAGAATGAGGACAGCTGCAGAGTTAGAATCCAGAGATGAAAGCAGTTCTGCACAGGTGTTCAGAAGAGCAGTTTCTATGCCTCTGGATGATCATAATCTAGATTGATGATCGTGTAGAGAAGTAAGTTGGAGTTAGGTCAGCTTCTCCAGGAGTTCCTAGAGGACGGGGGTGATAGAAATAGGGCGGTAGTTGGCTGGACAAGTGGGGTCTGCTGAAGGTTTTTTCAGGAGGGGGCTGTAACACTTACCTTGGACTAGGCAGGAGTGCCTGGACTCTCTGATGACAGTTCCTCGCCTCTTGTCGCTCCACTGCCGTATAGCGCTAAAAGTGAACACCATCCAAGTGTGGGGCAGAAGGAGCGGGAGTGTTGTGTAGGTGCAGAGGTGCAGCAACCCAAGGATACTGGCATTGTGCAGGATTTTGGGGGTTATACCCTAAAAACAAAACACGTGTGTCAAGCGCCTGTGTAATGCTCCCTGGCTATCACCCCCTTCTGTGGAAGGCTGGACTCACCCGTCGGTTGTTAAAGGGGCGCTTGGTTCATATTCTTCATCCACTCTAGTTGCTTCACTAACTCTGTCCAGACTGGGCTTGTCGGATGAGGGTTGGCTAATGTCTGCTTTTCACTTTGGCCTCTTGTCTTTGTCTTTATTGTCTCTGCACTGCACTTTGGATGTGCGCTGTTCCTTTTTTTGGTGCCTTTAATTTGCATACACTGCTGCTTTATTGCATGCTTGCTAGCCCTTGAAACTGCTTGGTATCTGCTGCTTAACAAGTCTTTGTATTGTCTGTGTGCTGCACTCTGGCTGTGCGCTGTTCCCTTCTTGGTGCTTTTAATTTGCATGCAACGCTGTTCCTTTGCGTGCTTGCTAGCCCTTGAAACTGATTGGTATTTGCTGCTTAACAAGCTTACTGTGCGTGTTCACCAACTTTTCCTCCTTCTCTTTTATAGGTGCCGGGCCCGAGTCGGGATACCTGGAGCTGGGAGTGCTGGAGCAGCTGAAGGATGGATGCAGCAGCGGGACCGGAGCTGATGAAGCCGGGAGCTGTTGAGTGACAGATGCGGCGCCGGGACCTGAGCGGGACAAATGCGGCACCGGAATCACAGGAAATGCTGGAGAAAGAGATGTGCAACACGATAAGCGATCTGTGCCTTTGTTGTTTGTTTCCTTGATGCGATCCGTTGTAATCTGCGTTTTCTTTTTTCACAGGACCGGATTGCTGGAAGCTGGAGCCTGCGGTAAAAGTCACGCTGCTGCAAGCAGAGTAACGCAAATCAAGGAGGAAAGCATGGGTGTGGTTTAAATAATCACCCACCCATGCACACTAGACTGCAGATCTGCAAAAAGATTAGTGGCCCTGCTGCCGGCCATCTTAGTAGTGAATCCGGATAGGCATACAGGGCAGCCGTCTTGGAGGGACAGTTCATACAATGTTCAGGGTCCAACCTATGGCCGTGAAGAGCGCCTGGCGCGCAATAGTGAGGTCCAGCCTTCCCTTTTCTTGGCCCCAGGTGTAGTATGGATGTGAGGATGCGGGCACCCCCTAGTGATTATGACAGGGGTGCACAAGGGAGTGTTTGAGGGAGGGGGGGAGATCCAGTTGCAAAAGAGTGGTTGCAGAAATCAGCAAGTGCATGGGCAAGAGAGCCAATGTTGTCCTTAATGGTTCTGGAAGAGCAAGTGGGATCCTGTTTGGAGACCTTCATGGAGCAGAGAACTCTGGTGACCTCATGGGGTGTGATAGGGGAGAAGGAGGAGAGCGAGGAGGAAGGAGGGTGGGAGGCCATAGGAGGCAGGGGAGTGGAGGAGGGGTTGGGGAGAGGGACACAAGGGTTGCTCAGGATGTCCTGAGTTTTGTAGTAAAGTGTGTGGCCAATATGTTGCAGAGGGCTTGTGAGGCAGAGACTGCGGATGGGTTGGCTAGTTCCCTGCAGATTTTAAAGAGTTCAGCCATGTTGTGGAATGAAAAAATGAGAGGAAATATCATGAACAATTATATGACAGATTGATTCAAAGAGCCTCAGTGACAGCAGTAGATGGTGTATTTTGGAGCCTGGTGACAAGAGATAACAGCTCCTTTACCGAGGATGCTGCACTCAGCAAGATAACTAAAAGTATTGTTTTTTTTTAAATGTGTGTTACTCTGTGTTAATAGTTTCGAGAGCATCTCAGGACAATAGTCCCCACTGTGATTGGAATGATGACAAGTAAAATCCTTTTCAGTCACTTTTTCTCTTGTTCTTTCAATTTTGGGTGTACTAGTGTTTTAGTGGTACTTTCCTAGCAGATTTGGGCAGTGCAAGAACTAAGCCTTATGTTATCCTATTTGTCAACAGTTGACACTGTGTCAATGTTCGATAGGCTAAGTACCACAGATGCTAGACTTGTTAGACCATCCACAAATGAGTCTACAGGAAATGTGTTGAATTTTCTGGTCAAATCTGTTGCAAATGCTACTTGGATAGATTTGAGTGGTTGAAAGGTACAGAATAATAATCTTGCCACGAATACGGGGTAGGGCGCGGGAACAAGAACATCTGGACTGGAAAATACAAAAAAAACACAATCCAACGTGTGTCTAGCTATATGGGTTGGCCCTTGGACTTGTATAAAATGTAGAGCTTCATGGTTGGGTAAAATGTTTTTGAATAAGGTACAGTTATGTTCTTCAGCGTTGATGTTTAAAGCCCTAAGAATGGGGAGATTATATGTAGTAGTATGTCCGTCGATGGGCCTACCCGAAACCTGCAAAACGAAACTTTGTACTAGTGAAGTTGGTAGACGAGAATGTCAGCTCCTGGGCTGATGTACAGGAAAGGAGCATAGTATAGATTCACAATGAAATTGGTTTGCAGGATGATATAGTACATTTTTTGTTCCAATATACAATCATGGATACCTATTGTATGTTTTACCCTAGATTTCGAATTCAACAGTGCTATGGTTTTGGTTATGTGCCTTATCCTATTCATGGAGGAATTGCCATGAGGAAACAAAGGGCAGAAAATATGGCAAGGGAAATGTGCACAAGATCACATAGCCAGTAAGTATGTATCAAATAACGTGCACTCAGGGACTAAATATACATGCAGGCTAACACCAAGTGTGTTGGATTGGAAGGTAATACGAATGGGGGGGAGGGGCAGGAGGATAACTCTGGGACAATGTGTCTGCCTTGGCAGCAAGACAACACAGAGCAACACAGGTTTGAATCCCTGTCTTATGCTTAGAGGCTGATCTGCGGTATAAGCACATTATAAAAGATGAATTAATTAACTTGTTATAGATATGCAAAAAGAGATGAGGGGTGAGCAAATTGAAGTTCTTCATGATAACAATGAAAGTCAGGAAGCTTCTCGCCCACAATTGCTTTAGAGGTACCGTCAGCACTAAGCCAACGTATAGGGCAAGCAATGACAGGGCCTGTAAGATAACACCCTGGATGGCTTATATAAGACAACTTAAAGGCAGTACTCACGAGAACGAGAAACACCACCAGGGATGCCTGTGAAACCCACAAACCTGCCAAGCAAACATGAACCTGCGAAAGGCTATCACAGCAAAGGGAACAAGTAGGAATAGTGCTTGCACAATAGATAGGAAAACATAGGCATTCGCACAGGAGCAGGATAAAACAGCACACCATGCCTAATAATTAATAATGAGCAAATGGAGAAGTGAAGTGGAAAACAAGAAATAGATTCCAAGAGGGAATCAAGAAACAGGAAAACACAATAAGAAACACAAAACCTCCCTCCTCCCAACTCTGGCCAGGAAAAGGAAACAAATCGAGGCCTCTCAAAGAGGGATGTCTCAAGAATAGAGTTTAGACTGCAACACAGCAAGGTCAAAGAACTCAAGAACACAGACAAACAGGGCTGTACAGAAAGAGGGAAGCAATGAAATGTGCAGTCTTCAAAACAGAGGAAGCTAGAAAAGGAACCCAGGAAGCAGAACATTCTAATACTCACACATTGGGAAATCCTGGTATCCAGGTACAAGAAACAAGGAGTTAGCAACTAGAAACAAAGAAGAGCCAGTAGCATGTGGCCGGACACAAACAGGAACACTGCAACAACGACCGGCACTAGACTTTAACTGAGGCTTTTAAACCTAACCAAAGACCATATGCCTCAGGTATCATGATTGGTAGCACCTGCCAGCCACAGGTGTTTCTTATCCTCCACCCACCAAGGGTGGATATACAACCGTGTGCAAGGCATTCTGGGAAGTATTCACTTGTGATTAAAGCAGCATACTGGCCCTACAAAACCCCAAAATGGATCCAGAAGGGAAAGGAAGTACAGGATATGGTTTACGACCTCCAAAACCACCACAGTAGTGAATTGTAATGTTCTGAAGAAAAGTTCAATAGGGAACAGACCCCAAAGCATGGCCCCAAGTGGTGGGAACGAGAACAAAGTGGCAGTAATGCAGGGTGCGGGTACAGGTTTGAATTCCCTCCGTCTGCCTTAACTGCTCAGAAACAGTTGTCTTGTTAACAGCTCTAATCACTCCATGATTGCCTCTACCAAATCCATTACATACCATACCCCCAGAGTACTTTGGGTGTTCGTGTTGATGAGAAATGTAAACCGCCAGGTCCAGACTGCTATCAAGAGTCTGAATCTCCAACTCAATTATCTAATTATCTGATGGAGCTCTGCCCCCCTTCTCTTGGAATATCATGTTACCTCAGCCAGAGTCAGATCCTGTGTCAATTGGCCTACAGAAACAATGTTATATATGCTTGTCAAAAAATACCTACACCTGTTGCAGAGTGTAACAGGGCAATAAGGCTTGTCTAGACGTCCCAATACCATGTCACCACAAAGAGCGTCAAACTGCGCTTGTTATGGGTAGAAGGCCAGATCAGATTGACGGTGATGGGAATGCTCTACGAAGCTCTACAAAATGCTGGGCCATTTTGCAATCTTTGGATGTTCCCTATGTGCCAACATACTCCCTTCATTCGGCAGCACTTTACAGTCTGGAACCATCCCATTGGACATGTCGTGGAGCAGATGCCAAAACATTGGCTGCCTGGAGAACCACCTTCTGCAGTTCTCTGCTGCAGCAAGAAAAAGGGGCAACTGGCTAAGATGTAAGACACAGCAGCAAATCAGTTATTTAGGGAAGCAGGTTAACCTGTGAATTCATACTGTCTTGAAGGACCGGTTGCTTTGGATTGGTACACGTAGGGATGTTCAGTCATTTTCTTCGTCTGCCTTTTTTGCTTGTTTAATCACTTTACATGTATTCCATTACTGTATTGTATCTTATTGTATTTGGTAAATAAGTATATTGTTTATATATATAACTTGTCATTTTGCTGCTCTCTGTGACTAGGTTTGTGGTGTACATTTCTGATTCAATTTTTATTGATTGATTGAACTGACACTAACAGGCTCCTTCAATAAGCACCAAAAATCTGACAGGGGTGTTAAAAGTCACATTTTCATAGCAATACACCTTTCCAATTGGGATTGGCTGTTTGGAGGGGTGGATAGAGTGAGAAATCCGCTCTGTGCGTTTTCAGAATCTCTGCAGCAAATCCATTATGGTCTTGGCCAACATCACATTTAGATGCGGTCCAAGACGCTGGGGTCCCTGTGGGTTCTGCCCACTCTTGTTCATTATAAAAGAACTAGCGCAGTGCATATGAATGCATGTAAAGAAAGTCTCCAGATGACTGCATGGAGGCCTACAATTGCCAATCAATGTTATGTGGACCTGATGGTGAACATTTCGCATTTAAAGCAGGAGACTGAGTAAAATACCAAGTCACGCAGCCGTTCTCCGTGGAACCCAGCATGGGTATGTAGTTAGTCAAAATTGCTGTCAATTCAATCTTGTAGCAACGGAAATGTATTTAGTTTAGAAAAGAAAAAAATGAGGTTATGTGGTTTTTCAAAACTTTTTATATCGAAAATAATCTCAAAGTAGAAAAGTCACTAATATCTTCTTAGTGAGGAAGTAATTGGCACAATTAATTAATCAATCAGACCAATATTGGCAATGCATTTCGGAAACAAATGTCCTTCATCAGGGCCAGTCTAGAGATAATATATTTGAGTTCAAAAGTAAAACCATTTCAAATCATGCAACATAACGTATAAGTGTCATACAGCAGCATAGTGAAGCAAAAAAACATACTATCCAGTTGTAGTTTCAAAAGAAGATGAGTAGTCAAGGAAAAGGATTAATAAATAAAGAAAAAAGAAAAAATAAGTGACTGTTCAATGCGGATGTAAAATAAATAAATAAATAAATCAATAGGGAGAAGGCAATTTAACTGAGATTGGTAACTTGCATGATGAATGTGTGGCAAAGTGTAGACATGGAAGCCATGTGGTTTACGAAGTAACTGCCTGACAGGGGATCAGAGCAGAGAAACAGCCGTCAATGATGTGGCTGTAGGCAAAAAGAAAGCCATCATAATAAAGGGTTAAGGTCCAGGATTGAGGTTAATGGGGGAGCGTAGAGAGTCTTACCGTGTATCACACGGGAACGGAGAAGTTCTCCTGCTGCCGGCATGCAAAGACTGCGGCTGCTGCATCGAAGCGTTGCTAAAGCAACGCTTCCTTTAAACAACATGTGACCGCATCGCGACCCAAATGGGCGCGTGGTCAAAACCTCAGGCTTCTATCAAGCCAATAAGCTTGATATAAAGAGGTCAAAACACTTGTCAGGCCTCATGTGTATTTATAACAAATTGTCATGTGTTAAAAAATAAAAATTAAAAAATGTCGATTTTCATAGAAATAGAAAAAATACTAATAGTGAAAAAATGTGTAAAAAAGGGAGAAAAAGAAAAAAGAAGAAAAGAAACATGCACAACAATAAGTAGGAACATATAGAAAGATGGTGAACAATAACATTAAACCCTGCTGCAGTTGGTGTCGTCAAAGGGCGGCACCTTGGGTCTCAGACTGGAAGTCCAGGATGTGCAGCAGGATAGCTGATCAGTCCACAACATTAAGAGTCCAGAAGAGCAGTCATGATAAAAATATACACATATATCAATGTTATAATGTGCAACCCTGCAGTGGTCGGTGTCGTCAGAAGACGGCACCTTGGGTCCCAGACAGGGGCTCCAGGATGTACGGCAGAGTTGTTGGTTTGTCCGCAACATATCGGTTGAGGAAAGTACAATGCAGAAATCAATGACATAATCTTATACAGTATCATCTTGGAACATAGCAATCATAGCAGTAGGAATAACACAGGATCATAAAAAAACAGTGATAATTAATTTCTTCATTAAGTCCATTGGGTGCTAAGCTGCCAAGTTTATCAATCCAAAAGATCTCTCTGCGGTTGAGTCGCTGACCCAAGTCTTCGTGCGGATTATTTTTTGTTAGTACTTCCAGAATCACAAATCTTATCTGTGTCAGGTTATGTCCATTTTCGACCCAGTGGCGTGCCACGGCCGAGTTAGTATTTGCATTCCGGATGCAGGACCGATGTTCATTCCACCGTATTTTGGCCATTCTTGTGGATTGGCCCACATAGTATTTCCCACATGGGCATTTAATGCCATAAATGGTGTTAGTACTGTCGCAGGTTCCATATGTTTTAAGGAGAATCTTCTTCCCTGTTCTAGGGTGGTAGATGACATTACCCTTAATAACCGAGTTACAGTTAATGCAATGGAGACAAGGAAATGTGCCGGTCCATTGTGTTATTGGTTCTTTAGGGGGTGGTCTCGTGTGCACCAATTTGTCTCTGAGATTCTTACTTCGTTGGTAGGCGAACACCAGTAATTCACTGAATAGATTTTGTACCCTGATGTCATTCTTAAAGATCCCCCAGTGTTTCTTGATAGTTTTCTTGATCTTGTTGCTTTGAATAGAGAATTTGGATACATAACCGGTGACTTCAACTCTCTCTTGTTTTTTTGGTTTTGGGTGGATAGTAGGGTCTCACGTTCCATGGTACTGATCCTTGCGGATGCTGTGTTGAGTTCCTCTTGTTTGTAACCACGTGCTAGGAATTTTTCTTTCATCTCTAGTTGTTGACATATACAATCATCTGGATCACTAACAATCTTTTTGACCCGTAGTAGTTGGCTATACGGGAGGTTTTTGAGCAGACTAGGTTGATGAAAGCTTAGGCGGTGTAAAAGGTTATCACGGTCAGTTGGTTTGCGAAATAGGGTGGTGCTGTAGCCAGTTGCTTGCTTTTTGATGAGAACGTCAATAAAAGTGATTGTGTCATGCGAGATCTCTCTCGTAAATTGAATGCGCTGATCAATGTTATTCAGGTATTCGAAAAAATGTCATCAATGTAACGCGTCCATAAATGAATGTCCTTATTCCATTCCTGTTTATTTAGTACATTGTCCATCTCAAACTTGTACATAAAGCAGTTGGCATATGTCGGCGCCATGGTGGCACCCATCGATGTCCCTGAAGTCTAAGTAAAACTGATTGCGATATTGGAAGTAAGAATTCTCTGCGATGAATTGAAGGAGAGCCAGTATAAATTATTTCTGTGCACGGACATCAGGTGTTTGTAGTACCAGCCATTCTACTGATTCAATTCCAAGGTTGTGTGGTATAGAAGTGTATAAACTTTTGATGTCAATAGTAAACATCAGATCATTCTGTTGAAAAGTTGTAGAGTTGAGTTTCTGCAAGAAATAAGTAATGTCACGGGTATATGTGGGGGTTTTCTGGATAAGTGGCTGCAAAAAGAAATCTATGTAAATACCTAACGGTTGGTTAAGGCTTTCCATTCCTGCAACTATTGGTCTTCCTGGTGGTTTTATGGCATCTTTGTGGATCTTCGGTAATGTGTAAAAGTTCGGGATCCTAGGGTGACTGTTCAGCAAAAGACTTCTGTGTGTGTTCATTGATCCATTCTAGCTCAAGAGCTTTATCCAATAATGTCTCCAAGTTCTTTTTGATAGCAATAGTCGGGTAATAGTCCAGAGTGGCATATGTTGTGCGATCTTGAAGTTCACGGCTGTTTCTCTGCTCTGATCCCCTGTCAGGCAGTTACTTCGTAAACCACATGGCTTCCATGTCTACACTTTGCCACACATTCATCATGCAAGTTACCAATCTCAGGTAAATTACCTTCTCCCTATTGATTTATTTATTTATTTTACATCCGCATTGAATAGTCACTTATTTTTTCTTTTTTTTCTTTATTTATTAATCCTTTTCCTTGACTACTCATCTTCTTTTGAAACTACAACTGGATGGTATGTTTTTTTGCTTCACTATGATGCTGTATGACACTTATACGTTATGTTGCATGATTTGAAATGGTTTTACTTTGAACTCGAATGTATTATCTCTAGACTGGCCCCGATGAAGGAATTTTTTTTCCGAAATGCATTGGCAATTTTGGTCTGATTGATTAATTAATTGTGGCAATTACTTCCTCACTAAGAAGAAATTAGTGACTTTTCTACTTTGAGATTATTTTCGATATAAATAGTTTTGAAAAACAACAGAACCCCATTTTTTGCTTTTCTAAACTAAATGCATTTCCGTTGCTACAAGATTGAATTGACAGCAATTTTGACTAACTACAAACCCATGCTGGGTTCCACAGAGAGCGGCTGCGTGACTTGGTATTTTACTCGGTCTCCTGCTTTACATGTATTTTGGGTCTGGGTGTCTCCAGACTCGTCGCAGCCAGCTCCTTCTTAAGTTTTGATACAAATGGTCTGGAACAAGTTCTCTTTTTGTTTATAATGTTGAATACTGGATACAAGTGGATTGATTACCAAGTGGTGCCTACTCACTTCACTTTTTGAACATTTCGCATTTACCATATGATGCAGTGTATGGGCGGGAATCGGGGGAGTGCCTTGCACCTGCTGTTTCCCCTTCGTTGGAGGGATTTTGATCATTGATAACATTTGTCAAAGGGTTCTCTAGGTGGTATGTAGGTCTGAATTGAAAGTGTATATGTACAGTGAACAGGACATTAAACTTGTTAAGTACACTTCCAACTGAATCGCCCCAAGACACTCCCTTCACTGGTTCACGGGCTGGCTGGCCTGCTTAGAGCAAGTGGGTTTTAAACCTTTCTAGTATGGGCAGGCGGCTGTGTTCTTTATGAAAGATGGAAAAGGGAGGTGAAGGCCTTCCACCGCTGAGGGCTATGGACTGTAAAGCATTACCCTTGTAGGGTAGTTGAACAGTTTCTTGGGTTACAATTTAAGATTTAATTTACAAAGCAGACAGCACATTGTGGGCATTGTTATTTCTTGTTACTGCAGATGCAGTGAAAACATTTGAATTAAAACCATTTTTATGGACTGTAAGCAAAAGGGTTGCTAAAATCATCCGAAAAATTTAGAAGGGGCCATGCAGACTGTGTGGATTGCCTGCTGTTGGCCTTGGAGTAGAGTTTTGGATGATCTAGTAGATATCAAGTGGGGCATGCTGTAGCCCTGGGATGAAAAGGGTGTCAATGTGACCGCTACTGGCTGGTTGTCCACAGCAATAGATGCAAGGCCGACTTCTGCTGTCATTTTATGTGAACTCTGAAGTAGTGCCTTCTAACTTGGCCCCCATGTCCCTGAATGGATTTGCTGGATACATTTACCCACTCAGCAGTACTTCCCCACATCACCAAGCTGCACTTCAGCAGTTAACAGCAGAATGGCTGTGCTGGCTCCTTTAAGCACCATTGCCCTGCATCAAAACTGCTTTTGCAGCTACATAATGTTGGCTGCACTGCCTTGCCAAGCACCTATTGGGCAGGATGGAACAATTAGATACACTGAGAAAGCCTGCAGTGTGTTTCTTACATGCAACAAGAAGAAAATTGAGAAGCAGCACTGCTTTGCTGCTAGATCCACATTCCCCCTTGAAAAAGGAAATATTTGGCCTTTATAATGATGGCGCCCTGATGCTCTTTCTCATCTGTTCAACCTTACACAGTTCGGATCTCGGGAGATCTAGCTGTGCCCATCCACATTCAGATTGTGCCAGCAAAAGAGAGCACCGTCACAGAAAGCGCTTGACTTTTGGGCTACAAAATGTCAAAAATCACTGCTTAAAAGAAACACTAGATCTAAGGCCATATCTCAATTTAGGGGACCTGTGTCTTAAACAGATTGCGGTATAAGTGTAACTGAAAAGGGCTGCAAAACGATTTTGGGAAGTCAGAAGGAAGAGAAAACCTTTTGAAATGGTCAGCCCAGCAGACTTCACCATGTGTTAAAATGCGCTCTTGCGAATAAGGAAAAATGTGTTTTAAAAGTGTAATGTTGAAAGAAGGCCCCGTCTTGGCCTAGCAATGTAAAGGGGGTTTTGCTGGGAAACATATATGGGATGTTTATTTGAACAGGCTTGCTGCTGATTCAAAACAAAATGAAATAAAGAAATAAAGGCATTGGCTATGCTGGAAAATTAGCCAAACAGGGTTCTACTATGGCTCAAGGGACAGTTGGGGGCTGGGGGCTTCCCCCAACTGTCATGGCCACAGGCCCCAGAATACAAATACCACACCATCTAGTGATGGGGCAATCAATCACTTGAATCACTTATGTCCCATTGGGACCCATAAACACATGGGCCCTGGCTGGACTCAGTCCTGGCCCCTTTGGCGCCAGGCTCATATAGAGATGTGAGCAGGAACACTTTATTTCAGTGCAGGAGTGCTTTTATTTTACAAGAACTTTCCAGGAGCTGAAAGCGTTTATTCCAGAGAACATCATCATGTGCTGACTCATCGGGTGTAGCTCCCTAGGCCTGGTCTTCATGTGCTGACTCATCGGGTGTGGCAGGGTGTGGCAGGCAGGCTGAACCTGGTGGGCGTGGCTTCAGAAGCTCAGCCATATAAGCTGCTCCATCCTTAAGGCCGGTGCTTCGCGTAACTGTGCACTCGAGTGCAACATGACGCTCACCGCAGCTTGGACCAGTTTACTTACCTTTGAAACCAGGCGTTCTCCTGCATACTCACCTCCAGGAAACCAGTGCTTCATCGCTTCATCTGCAGACTCATCTCCTGACATCCAGTGATCTTGATCCTGACGCCGCAGCACCGCACTCTGCATCCACGAACTCGGACCCTGCAAAGAAGAAAGACAAGGTTAGAACATCCGTCCTAGGGCCATGCTGCATGTGAACTTCGCGCGCCCCCTAGTTAACAATTTACCAGCTACTGTACCGCTGCAGCTTTGTTCCTCATTCCCTTCGGCTGCCGCCTCGAGCTTTGCAGCTTCTGCCAGACCGGCAACATCACCTGCAAGGGAAGAATGCAAAAGCGCAAACATCAAAAGTGGAACGGACAGCAATACAAGACAACAAACTTTACAATACAACAAAAACAGATGAGGAAAGTCAAAGGCAAACAGGAACACTTGCCTGAAGTATGGTGGCTTAGTCGCAGCAGGACTGGACTACCACGTGCAAGGGACCAGTGAAGGAACGCGGCCCAGACCATACAAGCGCCCCTGCCAGAAGCAGCAGGATGGCGTGCTCGCCAAAACTAATCAGCAGGTGAGCTTTCTAGGGACAGCGCATCCCACGGGTACCATGGTTTGGGAGAAGGGGTCTCGAAGGAGATCAGGCGCACAAGCTGGCATTCTCACGCCCCCTATTCTCTATGCAGGAGCAGTCCCCAGCAGTATCACCTATTACCACCAGTCACAACATAAGCGCAGAGGGCGAAGTCAGACCCGAGCGACCTCACCCCCGGGAGGGCTGCAACCGTGCCCCAATGCTTCCGCAGAGACCAGGTGAGCATAACACCAACAGGATCCACGAGGGAGTTCTGGGACACCTACATGTTAATGGTTGCCTTGAAAACTTTGAATGGACCAAGAGAAAGAAATATCACTCTTGTCAGACTTCTGTCTGGACTTCAGCTTTAAGACTTTTATCTCTGCAACAGGACTTCGCAGGAATGTAAAAAGTTAACAGCTTAAATGTAATTTTTGTGGCTTTTAAGCAAGACGTGGTAGCCTTCACTGGCATATTGTGGACAGAAATGGCAGAAAATTGGATATTCTGAAGAAAGTGTATATCATGCCACTTTGAAATTCAGTATTCACATGCCATATGATAATATATACACAAGTGTAAAGTTATAGAATTTTAGTTTAAGTAAATGTGTCCTTTCTTTCCAAATGGATTTTCTCAATTTAACTGCCTTATTTTACCCAAAACCAAATTTCGTTCTCCTTGAAAATCTCATCCAATTATCCAGCTATAGTCACTCTTTCACTTCTATATTGTCACTTTGATGTGCATCTATCAACCAGCCTAAAAACCGTATTCCAATTCTATGTATTTCACCTGTTTAAAAAAAGAAACGTTTTCACATTTAAAACTGCAAATGTGTAAATTGCAACTTTTCAACGTGTGAATTTGGCAGCACTGTGTTTTCATTTCAAGTTGTTTTTGTCACCTGTACGCTGTAAAACTCTGGGTTCCCAGTAATGACTCTGACCTCAGGTAATGTTCCAGTTACTTCTTTATTGAAGTTCCAGTACATAGTATTAGGTTTAACTTGTCAAGTCCATCTGAGCTCCAGGCAACATACACCGGCATCCTCTCAGGTAGGCTGCATATCTCCAACTCACTCACTCAGAACACAACCATACATCAACATTCTCACAGACTGCATTCTATGTCACTCATCCAACATTCCAAACATACTTACAAAAGCAACAAGGAAACCAAATCACTAAATATGCCTTTTGTGATACCTTACTTTATAGTTTCTAGTGATATAACATTCCTGATAGTGTGATAAAACATATGTACATAATTATTTAAACACACATATAATTAATTATTTGTCAACATCTGAGCGTCATTTATGCCATTGCAAAGGGTTTTTTCCTCCTATTTTGTGAGGGAAGGTTGGATTGATTCTGTTTGCTGCCTCATATCCCTAATTCCCTGCTGCTTCTTTCTGTCCACTCAGAATTCGATTAATTGGGGTTTGAGGGAACATTGCAGCGGGAAATCTTAACTCAGGTGCTATCTATCCTAATTGTAAAAGTGCTCCTATTCATGTGTGCTTTAGATAAGTTCTTGTAGAAGGTTACTCAAGTGTATTTCAGTAGTTTTCATTGTAATTATCACCCCATTGGTGACTGCTGCCCAATATAAAAACTGTGTGATTTCCTTTGAAATTAAAATAAATAAATCTTGTATTCCCATCAACCGGCCTGGTTAATGGTCCATTGTGACCCGCGGTATTTGTAAAAGGTGGTGTGAGACGGGTTGGGTATCGGCTCAATTCGAATTCGTAGAAAATTAAGGGAAAGTATTCTAATTGAGCGCTACACCCTTGTCTAAGGGCAGGAGTTCTGATCCGGTGTGTGACGCCCGGTTAGAATCCTTCACAGATTGCTTGCCTTCCTGCAAGCAATGTATGGAAAAGTCAGTTTTAGAAGGGGTTTAACCTTTAGAGCACCAATCACTCAATCCTTGGGAACCAAATGTGCCTTGGAGTGCCCGTGACTAGGAGTGGAAGGCACAGAGCTTCCTGCCACATCAATTTAGGATATGTATATACAAATATATATATGCACTGAAAAACCTTTAAGAATCCATTAAGTTGAATCAGCCCAATGCAACAAAACCTTTAAAACTCAGGGGGGAAAAATCTTTAGTTGGAGTAAGGTTAAGGTGCTGATTTAACACAATAAAACCAGAAATTCTACAACTGTTGGAAGATACACCACCATAGGTCTTAGCCCTCTCGCTGCACAGCACATGGGCACACTGATGACTTCACAGAGGACCTCACTGATGAGATCACATATGACATCACGTATGACCACATTGTCGCTTTGGCAGTAGCAATTGTATACCCGGTGATGACTGCAAAACCATAGAGCAGAGGGAAGCGTGCATGTAGCTGCGCAGCTTCCTTCTCCAACCGTGTCCATTTCCAGCATGGGTACTGCCATGATGCTGACATTTCTCAGGCACAAGGGACTTACAAAACGTTTCTATGTCTGGCACAGTGGAACTCTTTCTGGCGGCCGTCTTGGCAAGCGATCGTAACAAGGCACAGCCTCACTCGGACCAGGGAATCATAAGAACACCTTTCCCACATCAAGCAGAACCATCTTAATCTCTTCTTGCCGGGCTGTTTCTCCAGCCCCAGTTTGGTTCCGCTCTCGCTCAGTCCCATTTCCGCCCTCTAGTTCTCCATCCTACAATTGTCTGGCTACCTCTATGCCTGCTAGTCTTCCTTCATGCTTGTTGCTGTTCTACCTGCGTTCCCTTCCTGGCCCGGCCTTTGTGGTCCTCATTCGTACTAAATACTATCAGTGCTAGCCACACAAGTGAATTCACCATACTTACACCACAATAATCGTGGGTGGTGCCAGTTTTGTGTTGTGCAGTGTTCGTCCCATCTTGGGATTTTCTATACCACCTTTTGTGGAGTGTGCATTTTGCATCGCTGTTTATCTACAAGAATCCAGGCAGGCAAGCAGCCAATGAACCCCCAGCCAACTACATTGGACCTCTTGGAGCATGTAAGAATCTAATGCAAAGGGGTGTTATTCCTTACCTTGCACACAGAAATAAAGTGAAGATTTAGTGCTGCGCTCGAGGCGCGTAGTCATGGATCTGGGTTGCCATGCCAGGAGTGACCCGGGTTCAAGGTGACGGTCCAGGGGTGGCTCAGTGACTTTGGAGTCTCCAGTATGCATCTGTCAGGTGCTGCCAGGGCTCAAGTCGACGGTACACGCGTTGGGACTGAGTCCACCCCCTTTTTTTCAGAGGGTGAACTCAGTCCCTCAAACCCCACCAGCTAAAAGAGAAACATTGGAAGTCCTCTTTGAATTTATGAATTAAAGCTGACCTCAGGGGTAAAACCACAGTAGTCAGGTTTGTAGGCCGGCCACTTCACCACTGCACTGTATAACCTGATGAAAAATAACAAACAACTAAAGGTGAAATATTCCATTTCGGTACTGCAAGTCCCAGGGTAAACATTTGTATTGGTTCTAGAGTTTAAAACATGCACACCTTTTAATGTTTTCAAAAGCACTATTAGAAGAAAATATCCTGTCTTGGTTTTGTGCGTGTGTTGATTTATGAAAGGCAAATGCCATTCGTCCTGTTCAATTTGGGTGGTTATGCAAAGCCAATTTAATGAAATGTGCATATTTTACCTTGGTATGCTAATTTCTGGTGACATCATAGCCCATTGCATTTGATGAGGAGTCCCCCCACTTACATTTTAAAATTTGTAGGACTTGTTCCCTGGGTGCCTCCCATATGAGGAGGGGAGTGGCACTTGCGGCGGGTCTCAAATTGGCACTTCTGCAATTACAGGTAGCATCTCTCTGAGAGCCCTGCCAGCAGCGCACACCAGGGAACTCATGCAGCATTCTCCCATTGGTGAATTCCTGGGCTATCAGAGATTTTCAGGCATTCCATAGTCCAGACATTGCCCAATGAGGAGATGCCATGCCACACTCCAGGACATCATCTCTTTCATTGACCTCATAGCAAACATCCAGCATAACAGTAACCTAACAGCTGGCAAACTATTTTCTATTATTTTAACAATAAAAATTGCTAATAGCAATAGCATTAAAGAGCTGTGCAGTGAGCATTGCTCCACGTTAAAGACCCACCCCTCTCCCTATAATCTAGAAGCAGGGGTCAAGTCCTAAAAATTTAAGTGGGGGGACTAATCAACAAACGAATGGGATGTGACGTAGCCAGAAATTATCATATCAAGGTAAAATATGCACATTTCATTAAATTGGTTTTGCGCAACCACCCAAATTGCACAGGACGAATCACATTTTCCTTTCATAAAATCAACACACACACAAAACCAAGAGAGGATATTTTCTTCTAATAGTGTTTTTGAAAACGTTAAAAGGACTGCATGTTTTAAACCAAAACCAACACAAATGTTTTCCATGGGTCTTGCAGTACCGAAATGGGGCATTTCACCTTTACAGGACGATTCATGGAATCAATGTGCGCTGAAAATTTCAACGCAAGCGTGCGAATCGTAGCGCAAGTGCGAAAATCGCAGCGAAACCCGCGCACAGCGATTCATGGAAGTCCGTGCGCAAGTAAATCCATGGATGTGCGCTAAAATCCTGCGTGGCACAAGCTGGCGCACCCGTCTTCAAACAGCGTGCGCTACGCACACAGCGAAAGCGAACATAGCGCAGCTCACACAACAAAAGTAGGCGTAACACGGGGTGTAACACGCGGAATGGGGAACAACGCGTGAAAATGTGGGCGTCACGGTGGAAGTACAGGAGGCAAATGTGCGGAACGCCTACACGCGCGGCTACAACACATATTCATGGAATCGAACGGGGCTAACGCATGCGCCAAAAAAGAGGCGCTAATCCGGAAACAAGTACGCCAGCAGGAAGCAGGCGTACGTGGACCCGCGCAGCATAAAAGTGCGCGCAAACAACAAACAAGCTCAGACGCTAAGATGAATATACCGTTTCTCGCAGCAGTGGTCGTGGGATACCGCAGGAGGAGGAGGAGGATAGTCAGGGCCAGAATTTTTACACCCAGAACCAGCCTTTTTGGGATGCCTGATGACCAGGTGTATGGGAGGTACAGGTTTCCACCTCACATAATACTCGACCTGGTGAGTGAGTGGGAGGATGACCTCACATCACCCACCCTGTGCTCCCAAGCACTGAGCCCCTTGGAAAAGGTGCTTAATGTACTGCACTTCTTGGCCACTGGTTCATTTCAGCGGACAAGTGCCATAGTGGTGGGGTGTCACAGGACAGGCAGTCACGCTGCCTGCACCAGATGTTGGCCATCATGACTGCACGCCCATCAGTCCGCAGGCACATATACCTGCCCAGAACACCTGCAGAAAGGCAGGCTGTCGTCCAGGATTTTTACGGGGTGGCACACTTCCCCAAAGTGCTAGGTGCCATTGACTGCACCCATGTGGCTCTACGTCCTCCCAGGGCAACCGCAAGCACTGGCATTCCATCAACGTGCAGGTAGTATGTGATGCCAAGGGAATCATCACCTCAGTATATGCCAACTATCCAGGGTCCACCCATGACAGTTTCATTTACAGAATGTCAACCCTAAACCGGGTCCTAGAAGCTAGGCGGCATGGCGATACATGGCTGCTTCGTGAGTATAAATGTCCCTGCCAATGCATGCATGTCAGATACTGAGTAATGTCACAACCCCACTAATGATACCCATCATCACCTCCCCAGGGGACAGTGCCTACCCTCTGAGCACCCACATAATGACGCCAATTCGGAACCCCACCACACAACCCGAGGTAAGATACAACACAGCCCATATTGCAACCGGGTGCATAGTGGAGCGCACATTCGGAGTGCTCAAGTCACGCTTTCGCTCCCTTGACCGCTCTGGTGGGCAGCTGCTATATGCGCCCCCAGTAGTGTGCAGGATCATAGTGGCAGCATGTGTCCTGCACAACATTGCAACACGCCGGGGCCTGCCGGTGGACATGGTGGTGCCCCCACATCCCCAACCACAAGCACGGCCGCTGCGCATGGAAGGGGAAGGGCACGTGGTGAGGCAGCCCGTACGCAGCTGGTGGCTAATTACTTCACCTAAAATCACACCGCTGTGGAGTGCACACAGCCCTGGCACATACCAGCTGACAATCAATGATGATGACATAAGGGACAGTCAACTGTCACAACCATACCAGCCTGAGATTGGTCACCTGGAAGTGTTACATTGTGTGCATTCCTACCTACCGAAAGACAACCAATACTGTGTCACAAAAAGACACACATTTATGCTGCATGAATGACTACCCCCTTGCAAAATACAACATGAAAATAGTGCCATGTCACCCAACCCCTCCCCATCTCCGCCACCCAACACACCATAGCATGTCCTGCAATGTGAAAGCAAACAAAGGAATGCACAACACATGACACAAGTGTCACAAAGTGCACTGTCCCAAATGGAAACAGGCCACAGACAATATGTTCCCAGTAATCAATAACAAACAGCACACATGACCAAATACTTACCAGCAACACAATACAGCAACACAGCATGAGACATCGCCAAAATATGACAGTACAAACTCAAAGTAATGTAAGTCATACAACCTCAATAAGCCAGCACATCAACCCCTTCCAACTCCAGAGTGTTGCTGTCAGGCAAATGTGTCAGTGTACTGTATACAACATGAACTGCATATGCAAAGGAGACAGCCTTGTGAAGACATGAAGAAGGTACCTGCGGATAAGGAGGAAGACATGGATGCACAAGCACATATCAATACACCATGCAGTGTTCAATACAAAAACAAACCCCACTAGGGATGTCCACACAGTTATGACTACAGACTGCCCACACAGCTCATGGGAGCCCAATGTCACTGTGTAAGTCACTGTCATTTGGTAACACCCTTTGCAATCCCATGGAAACGGGAAGCAGGAGGGGTGTGTGTGTCAGGAACCCAAACATCTAACCCAAACACAGGACAAGCCTGCATGTGCCCACCCGGAATACACAGTGGATGCCCACGGGAGCCACACAAGGCAACACACTGTAAAAAAAGAAAAAAAAAAGAAAAATCAAAAATGGCCATGTGGGGGCCAGGTGGGGGGAGGCCACCCATGAGGTCCGAGGAGAGGGTGCACACCAACACCCACCTGCGCGGATGTTGCGAGAAAAAAAACATCTCCATGGGCTCATGGCCTGCACGGCTACACTACTGTGGGAGAAGTGCTGCTGTCGCTCTCATCACCCTCTGCTGCTGCAACAGGAGGTGGTGGTGCTATGGGAGGCAGCCCACGCAAAGCCCTGGTATGGTCCTCCATGGCAGCAAGCATGCAGGTGTGGAAGGTCTCGTTCTGGAGGATGTTAGTACGGAGATCCCCATGCAGCACCTGACGGGTTGCCTGCATTTCTGCACGCATGGCCTCCCGTGATGCCCTTATCTCCTTCCGAGTTGCCTGCAGCTCAGCTGAGAGTGCACGTGTGAGCCGCTCCAGCTGCTGTTCTGTCCTCAAATTTGTGGAAGCCTCAAGTTCAACAAGAGTCTCCCTGAGGTTATGGAGTTCTACCCTCAGGGCTTCCCTGTGGCCCTGTGACTCTATAGAAATGGCTTCCCGCAGAGTCTCCAGTGCCGCCCCTCGGTCCCTGTTGGATGCCAACATGTCTTCCCTGTGTGATCGGCAAATGGAGTCTGTTGCCTGCTGTTGTTGCTCCATCTGCCTTTCAGGGGGGATAATGGAAGTGGCCACCCTCTCCATTGCTTGAGCCATCATTTCAACTGATGCTGCCTGTTGGGTTGCCATACCGTACATGGAGTTTTCCCATACAGTATTGCCTGGTGGCGTACGGCCACCGCGTCGGCGGGCACCACACCTGTTCGGGGCAAGGCGATCTGCACCTTGCTGTGCTGGCACTACCTGAGGCTGCAGGACTGCATTCCCCCTCTGGTCTGCTGGCCCAGGAACAGGATCAGATGTTGTGGAGTGTGACCCTGCATCCGTAACCGCCAAAGGCGGACTTACCAACACTGACATCCCCATAGAGGGTTCTACCCCTGGTGCAGGTGGGTTGGACAGAACAGAATCCCTGCCAGAAACACTCACCTGCGACAGCACATAAGTCTCATCATCCGATTCAGCACCTGAATAGAGGTCTCGGGAGGTGCACCCAGAGTCACCCCTGGACAGTATGGTCTGAATTACGAAAGGGTTTTCACCCACCACCACACCACGTCCCCCACTGGTGCCCGGTCGTGCCTGAGATTCCTCCTGGGTCTGCACCATCTCCTCAACCTCAACAGCATCAAGTGCGTCATCACCTGCAAAAACATGAAACACAAAAAATGGAAAAAGGCATTAGCACCATAGCACACACATAGGCCTGACAAGCCAGAGATCCAGTACATGATTTACACATGTCCCACATCACTATAACCCTGGCATGCATGCACTGTCACTGAGTTGGAAGGGGAGGCAAAAAGTAGACACTGATGACACCAAGATGGAAAAGCAACACATTTGCTGCATGCTGGGTAGCACTGGCATCACACATTAGCCTGTGAGTGGCATGTTCAATACACATACATGACACATGCCAGCACACAGATGGCATGTTGCATAGCTATGGTACATTTGACAAGTACAGCCATATGTCAGTGAATGAGTACTGTCAGCCATCCATGTGAGATGGACATGATGAGATGAACAATGCTACATAGTGTGACAAAATACGCATGTGCCACTCACTGCAACACATCCAGTGTACAAGAATACAGTGATTGCAGGCAGATGTACACATCCATGGTTGGTCACTTAAACATCACAGGAAACAACTATCAAATACCACATACAAACAGGCACCAAAAATCAATGTGAGCAGGCCAATACTCAATCAGCCTGAATGGTCTAATCATTCACATAACAAGGTAACAAATGTGGGCCAATGTGGGGTGTAATCAATGACAGAAGCATGACACATATGTGACAATAGGGCTGAAAAATGCGTTGCAAAAGTGGGAGAATTGATACAATCAGCCTGAATGAACACTGAAAAATTCTGAACAATGTTGTTGCAAGATGACAGTTCAAGGGCAACTGCAATAATGAGGCGCTAAATGGCTACTGTGGGCAGAAGGGATACTGTCATACCCAAATCCAAGGCCAGTGGATGTTTTGGAGGAAGCACATGGGTGACCCATAGCACTCAGGTGCACACACCCTCACCTGGCACTCAATCAGAACCCGTCACCCACACAACATACACATGGATTACAAACACATGCATGGGCACTCACCAGACAATGCGTCGTAATCTGGTAGGTCTCCCACGCCTTGGATCTGTTCCTCTGTGACGAAGGTTCCAGCAACAGACTCATGTTCAGTGAGTTGGTTGTCCTCTTGTGGAGACTCACCGCCAGTCACCAGAGTAGAGGCATGATTTGAGGCCAGCTTGTTCTTTGCTCTGCGTTTCAGGTCATTCCACCGCTTGTAGCAATCATCAGCTGAGCGCCTCACAAATCCAAGGTCACTAATGATGTCCGCGATGGTCTGCCAGTGTGCCTTACGTTGACCAGGTGTGGTCTTGCACCCTGCAGTCACCACCATTTCGGGGCTATGTACCGACACATAGGCCACTAGTGCATCAAGTTCGGCGTCATTAAAGCTAGGCTTCCCCGGAGTTTGTAGCCGTGTCTGGGGTCTCAGCCTGTAGTGCCAGAGCACCCTTCTTCCTCTTTTTCAAAGGTGGTGCGGATCCTGAGTGGCTTACGCCGTTCTGGTCAGTAGGGGCAGAAGCGCCGGTGGACTGGGTACTAGGAGTGTGTGAATGCACAATGACCATAGGTCTTGGTGCAGGCATTGGCTGCAGGGGGATGTTGGCAAGGGCAACTTCGGTTTGATGGACCGGGACCGACACTGTCCCGGCTGGGAGACTCAGAGCTGGGGTGGATTGAGCTGCAGCTGCCCCTGCAGCCTCCCCCACCCTGCCTACTTGGGGCAGCAGATGACATAGCTGCCCCAGATCCATGTGCCTGGTGACACCAACTTGCACCGCCACACGTGGCGTAGACCTGCTGACCTGGAAGTCAGCCTGGGAGTCATCCTGTGCCGGTTTAGGTGCCACAATGGGCTGGTCCAACAAGGGCTGAGCTGGGATGGTGTCAGCTACGTTTCCCACAACCATGGGGGGGGCATGGGTGTCCCTGATTGCTCCTCCACACATGGGGGTCTAGGGGCACCCTGCAAATCATGGCCACGTCCCCTACCGCGCCCACCATGCCCACCTTTTGGAGGTCGGCTAACCTTTGCCTCCCTTACCACTTGGGTCGCCTCCCAACCATGGCACTGATGTTGTTGTACAGATGGGAGTAGCAGTAAACGATTGTCCAGGGCAATTGGGGGTGAAAGGGGGTAGGGTACTAGATGGAATTCGTACCCTAGTGCTCTAGCAAGGCTGTCTGTGACCCCTGGGGGAAGATGACGGGTCACACAACGTACAGGCACCCCGAAAACAAAAAATAACGTGCACGCAACCTCTCGTAGACCAGGTGCATGGAAAAATGAACCCGCACTATGCTGTGGCACCCAGAAACACAAAAATAAGAATACGCGTGTTACACGCAGCCTACAATGACCTCTGAAGGGGTACGCGATACACGGGGCAAGCACAGTTGGTAAATATGTGCGTGAATCACCGTATGCCTGGAAAAAGAACATGAAAAAGATGGCAACACCCCTGCCAAAAGAAGAAGTGAACGCTGTTTGAGGAAACAGGCCCAACAAAAAAAAATGAACACTGTCAGAGGTAACAGGGAGTACGAACTTGAAACGCTGTGAAGTAATTGCGTGTGAACCGACCAACTCGCTCTCCACGAAAAGCACGTACAAGGAAATGGGATCCTACACGTACCTTTTAAACCGGCCCACGCGTACAACTGACACTCGGACGTGCAGTTTTTGGATGTGTACGATGAACATGCACCCGTGTTGAGGGAAACGCCTGCGCGTGTCACGTCACAGACGCACTTACGCGCTACGGGCCTTTCCTCGAATTACACGCAGACGTGCAAGATTTTCACGTGCCAAATCACTCCGTATCAAGCTGGCCACGCAACAACACACGGAAGACCACGCTCCTGCCCAGAAGGTCGAATTACTGCTACCCAGAGCCACGAGCACGCTCCCACCTGCCATCTGCTGCTGCCTTCCTGCTGCCCACGTGCCCTGCTATTTGCTGCCTGCACATCATCCATCTGCAGGGGTGCAGTTGTTTTGACCACCCCTGCTGGAACTGAAGACTCCCGACTGGGATACCATCGCTCCACTGCCCAGCCCCAGGACCCAGTTGCCCACCCACACCTGCCTCTGGGGTTGCCATGTCGGGCACACCACCATCTGGCACCACTGGCAACCCCCAGCCAGAGAGGCAAAGGACCACCAGCTTCAGTGCCAGGGAATTTGGTGTCCTGGTGGAGCAAGTCCTGGGGCAGTATGATGCCCTCTTTGGAAATTCTCGCGCCGACTATGAAGGACGGACCAGGATCTGGATGGTGATGATGAGGAGATGGTGGCAGTCTGCGACATCAAACATGTCAAGAAGCGCTTGGAGGACTTCAGGTCCAGGACCCTAGACAAGGCCCGGCGCCTCTTGAAGGCAGCGGATGCCAAGGGGTGCCGGGGCCACCTGTCCCACCACCAAATGAGGGTCTTGGAACGCATATGCCCAGCGCTCCACGTCCAGGTCCTTGAGAGGCAGACACGTCTGGAGTCGAGCAGTAAGTGTACATGCATACTGATTGGACGCTGTGTGTGTCGTGGTGTGCCAATAGTGTGCAGGTTGCACATGTGTTTTTGTAGGGCCATGTATGGATGTGTATGTACAGGGGCATGAGGCTGACACATGCGAGTCCTCTCATGTGTGAGACACATGGATGGTGTATGTGTGGGTAAGCATGCAGGCCAAATGCAGATGTGGGAGCACACATGTTTGAATTACTGTGTATGTACGTTGGCATGGTTGTGGTGTCACACATGGATTTTGGTTCCAGCTGCATGTATCTGCACTGTGTGCATGTGCATGTGTGTGTATTTGACAAGTGTGCAACTGTGATGCAACATGGATGCATGTGGCACTGACATGTAGAAGGCTGAATGCCAGATGTGACATGGATGGCGATCTCATCACTCTGACAGTTGGTGGACATGCACACATGCATGTAAGTGTGTTGGTGTGTGTGCATGTGTTGTGTACTCCCCGTGTTTCATGTGACCTCAGGCTTACCTTCGGATGCTGATGTTGGTGTATGTGTATGGATGGTGGTGGCCTGGTGCAATATTGCTGTGGAATTGCTCATGTGTGTCAGTAGAAATGACATGTGTGTTAGGGAGTGTGATGCCATGTCTGAAGTTTGACACTGCCACTCATGTACAACTGTCATGTTTGTATCAGTCCATTGTACAGTGCCCTGATGCCTGTGTTCTATCTCTCCCTGTCTGCAGCGTCAACTGATGAAGAGGGCGGAGAGGGTGCTGTGGAGCAAAGCGGCAGGGATCGCACCGCCAGCTGGAGATGCAAGGCCCGGCTCCCCTCCCAGATTATCATCTCTTCGGGGAGTGAGGAGTCTGGTGCCGCGTCCCAGGCCACAGCCGCTGAGGGTAGGTCCAAGAGGCGGAGGTTGGAGATGGACTCCTCGGCAGCAGAAGGGGCATCTGAGACCCCACAGGGTCCGACGGAGGAAGATGGCATGGAGTCATCCAGGTTGGTGGGAGGTTTGGAGGAGGAGGAGGCCGTGGAAGGGACACACACGGGGTCTGGAGGTGGGGATTCCACTGGTGCCATTGGTGCAGTGCAGGGGCAGGGACAGGAGGCAGCGCAGGCCGCCGCGGAGGTGCCTGTGTGTAATCCTGTCCCTGATCCTGTGACTGCATCATCCGGCACTAGCAGGGATGCCTACGTCAAGACCCGTTTTCAGGGAGGGAATGTGCGCACAACAACTGGCCTTCCTCTCCCTGCGGACGTGGCTATCCGGGACCATGTTGAGCCTGTCCTGGCTGGGATAGCGTTGTGTCAACGGGGCATGCGAGGTGACCTGCAGTGTTTTCGCGAAGACACTGCACGTCATCTCGGATGCCTCTTTGACCGCGTTGACCTACTGGGATGGGTCACCAGTGCTGGATTCCTCCGTGTGCTGGACCTTCTTGCGACCCCCCTCCTCACCTGAACCCCCTGCATGCCAGTCGTCCTCCATGCCATCTTCCCACCAATGTATCACCTGGGTACCCTGTGGAGCTGCCTCTGACCCAGCGGCCAGGCCGGTGGAGGACACATCCCTGCAAAAGTCGAGAGTCGGACGTCCAGCAGGGGTGGCCACCACGACAACTGCACCCCAGCCGGAGGAGGACGTGCAGGCAGCAAGAGCCAGGGCGCAGGCACAGGCACAGCAGCAGCAGCAACATGGTGGGAGCAATGATGGCTCGGGTCCTTCAACAGCGGAGGGGCAGGCATCGGCCAGAGGGCAGGAGGACCCAGGATTGCAAGTGTCTTCCGTGTGGCAGCGGTTGGGCCACGCCATAGATGCGGAGCGGCAGCGGGCAGAAGAGGCACGGCTCACAATGGTCAGTGCGGAGAACTCCATGCGGAGGGCACTGAGGCAGGCCGAGTGCCTCGAGGCAATTCGCATGGAGTTGGAGCCCAACATGAACCATCGGGGCCATGGAAGAGGACCGCCACCAGGACAATGAGAGGGAGTTCGATGATGCCCTGGCCCGGGACATCCAAAAGTGATAGTTAGTTAGTTAGTGTTAGGTTTCATTTTGGTTTTCATTTTTTTTTGGGGCGCTTGGACAATACCCCACATTTTTGTATATAGTTCTTCATTAGTTAGTGTATTTTTGTAGGTTTCATTTGGACAGTTGGGCTCATGGACCCAGGATTTCATCCTTGTAAATAGTTGGAGTGTGGATTTGTCGGCATTTTCTTTTTTAATTTTTTTATGGAGCAATGGATTTTACTTTTTCATTTCTGTTTGGATTTGCTTTGTTGGAAGGGGACTTTGGAGACATTTTTGATTTCATATATTTTGGATTCTGATTTCCTTTTTTTAATCATTATGTGAAATTCTGCATTGTTTTCCTTATGTCCATTGTTTGGTATTTGATTTTCTTTCACCACATTTTTTGTTCAATACATTTGTTCCCGTACTTCAATGTGTGGTATTCTCTCATTGGTTTCATGCATGTCACGATGTGGGTTTTCATATTCACTGGCACCCATTGTGTGTGTGTGTGACGGACATGTGTTGATGTACATACATGCCATTTGGGTTGTTTCATGTAATGGGCATTTCAATATGGGGTGTATGTTATGCTTGGTTGGTTATTTGGGCAGGGGTGGTGTGCCGTGGGATTTTGGTGGCCATGAGGGACATGATTGTGGGTCACGTTGACATGTTGGGGGGGAATGAGTGGGGGCCTGCTGGCAGGTGCCCCTCACTGCTGGGGGGTGGGGGTGCTGGGGGACATGAGTGGGGGCCTGCTGGCAGGTGCCCCTCACTGCTGGGGAGTGGGGGTGCAGGGGGACATGAGTGGGGGCCTGCTGGCAGGTGCCCCTCACTGCTGGGGGGTAGGGGTGCTGGGGGACATGAGTGGGGGCCTGCTGGCAGGTGCCCCTCACTGCTGGGGGGTGGGGGTGCTGAGGGACATGAGTGGGACATGAGGGGGGGCCTGCTGGCAGGTGCCCCTCACTGCTGGGGGTGGGGTGCAGGGGGACATGAGTGGGGGCCTGCTGGCAGGTGCCCCTCACTGCTGGGGGGTGCAGGGGGACATGAGTGGGGGCCTGCTGTCAGGTGCCCCTCACTGCTGGGGGGTGGGGGTGCAGAGGGACATGAGTGGGACATGAGTGGGGTCTGCTGGCAGGTGCCCCTCACTGCTGGGGGTGGGCTGCAGGGGGACATGAGTGGGGGCCTGCTGGCAGGTACCCCTCACTGCTGGGGGGTGCGGGTGCTGGGGGACATGAGTGGGACATGAGTGGGGGCCTGCTAGCAGGTGCCCCTCACTGCTGGGGGGTGGGAGTGCTGGGGGACATGAGTGGGGGCCTGCTGGCAGGTGCCCCTCACTGCTGGGGGGTAGGGGTGCTGGGGGACATGAGGGGGGGCCTGCTGGCAGGTGCCCCTCACTGCTGGGGGGTGGGGGTGCCGGGGGACATGAATGGGACATGAGTGGGGGCCTGCTGGCAGGTGCCCCTCACTGCTGGGGGGTGGGAGTGCTGGGGGACATGAGTGGGGGCCTGCTGGCAGGTGCCCCTCACTGCTGGGGGGTGGGGGTGCTGGGGGACATGAGTGGGACATGAGTGGGGGCCTGCTGGCAGGTGCCCCTCACTGCTGGGGGGTGGGGGTGCAGGGGGACATGAGTGGGGACCTGCTGGCAGGTGCCCCTCACTGCTGGGGGGTGGGAGTGCTGGCGGACATGAGTGGTGACCTGCTGGCAGGTGCCCCTCACTGCTAGGGGGTGGGGGTGCAGGGGGACATGAGTGGGACATGAGTGGGGGCCTGCTGGCAGGTGCCCCTCACTGCTGGGGGGTGGGGGTGCTGGGGGACAGGAGTGGGACATGAGTAGGGGCCTGCGGGCAGGTGCCCCTCACTGCTGGGGGTGGGAGTGCTGGGAGACATGAGTGGGGGCCTGCTGGCAGGTGCCCCTCACTGCTGGGGGGTGGGGGTGCTGGGGGACATGAGTGGGACATGAGTGGGGGCCTGCTGGCAGGTGCCCCTCACTGCTGCGGGGTGGGGGTGCTGGGGGACATGAGTGGGACATGAGTGGGGGCCTGCTGGTAGGTGCCCCTCACTGCTGGGGGGTGGGGGTGCAGGGGGACATGAGTGGGACATCAGTGGGGGCCTGCTGGCAGGTGCCCCTCACTGCTGGGGTGTGGGGGTGCTGGGGGATATGAGTTGGTGATCATATTGCAACGTGACATGTGGCTTGGCTGGGGGGCATGCCCATGGTGGATGGGCTGCCTGCGGGACATGACCAGGGGTGCAGGGTAGTCCCCTGTGGTGTGGGCTGCCTGCAGGGGCCCTGGAGGGGGTAGAGGGGACACCTGGGAGGACCCACACTGCCATTTCACGTGTAGGACTCCGCACGCACCACACTGGATACACGTACCCCGCTCTGACAGCAACATCGCATGTGAAACTTCACGCGCACCCCAGAAATACATGTACCCCGCTCGCACAGGGCCAATCGCGTGTGACACTTCCCACAAACCCCAGTAATACACGTACCCCGCTCGCACAGGGCCAATCGCATGTGAAACTTCCCGGGAACCCCAGTAATACACGTACCCCGCTTGCACAGGGCCAATCGCGTGTGAAACTTCCCGCGAACCCCAGTAATACACGTACCCCGCTCCCACAGGGCCAATCGCGTGTGAAACTTCCCACGAACCCCAGTAATACACGTACTCCGCTCGCACAGGGCACGTATATTCAGAGGAGTGCGCAGGGAGTTTTACAGGCGTTTGAGGTTGTGAGCCTGTATGCCATGTATGGGATTTGTGCGCTGTACATGGTGCACGGGGAGGGGTTGGGGGCGTTACTGGCGCTGCTGCAGGGTCGATGAGCCACTCTGCGCCACGGCTGGGTTTGGATGTTAAAATCCATGAATACGCTGTGCGCGGAAATGGATTTTAGCGCACGCGGCTGGCGCAGAAAGTCGCACGCGGCTGGCGCAGAAAGTCGCACGCGCACACTGTGTGCCAGCCACGTGCGCCACTTGTGTGCTGAATTCTATGAATTACCCCCTAGTTGTTTGCTATTCTTCATCAGGTTACATAGTGCAGTGGTAAAGTGTCCGGCCTACAAACCCAACTACTGCAGTTTGATCCCCGAGTTTGGCTTAAATTCAAAGAGCACATTCAATGTTTCTCATTTTAGCTGGGGGGACTGAGTCCACCCTCGTCGCCCCTCGTGTACCCTCGACTTGAGCCCTGTCTAGAAGGGTCAAATAGTTTTACTGTGTGTTCTGGGGCGTGTATTTAACCAGTCAACTCAGGTTCTCCTCGACGGATCAGTGTCCTGCTCCATTGTATGTTATGGTTTACTTACTTATAATGCACTAAAGACCAGAAAGTCTTGCAGCACAAATAAAAATCTTAGTTTCAGCAGAGTGATACTGATAGAAAACAGCTTGGGTTAGTATGACTTTTTAAATGTAACCGAAACAGAACGTTCTTTAATTGTTTCTTAATACAAGTTAACTGAAGGATGTTTCACAGATGCCGTGGAAGAGCATTCCATTGCTTTGCACCATGTATGAATATGTGTTTACCACCTGCTGATATAAGATAACTTCTTGTTTACCTCGCTTCTAGTAGGCAAAAATAAGAGAGCAGGGTTCTAGCCAGAGGAGTAGCCAGGATTGTCTAACAAGTGGGTTCTGAAGCTAATGTAGTTGGGCACACGGCACACCTCAGTGACTTTAGCATCTGTAAATGTCCACACAGTGCTGCTGAGTGGGCATTTACAGATGTTGGGTGGGCCTTGCCCGCTCACGCCCTATCTTGTCTACGCCTCCAGTTGTAGCAGATGTATATTTTTAGAATCTCTTGGTAATCAGATGCTGCTCCATGGATATAAGAATGTACCATGGAAGCCATTTTAAAATGGATGCGCGCTTGAATAGGCAGCAGATGAAGACTGTAAAATGTGCGCGTAATGTATGAACCAAATAAATATTTTGTGACTTAGGCACATTTTAGCCGTCGCTTTATAAATTGAATTTCGAAATTTAATTTAGCCCCAACAATGGCACAAAGGATATAACCAAGTTGTATAACGAATTTAATAACCATTGGTGCTAACTAGAGCATAACCATGAGTAGATAATTGCCTAATAGCAATCTCGGTTTTACTGCCCTCTAAGTGGAGTAAAGTCAGCTGGATCCAGCTTTTTAGAATACCAGAAATGTGTGCATGCGATTGTTAGTGGACGTATTGTCTCCTGACAGTTTAAACAATAATTGCGTATCATGTGCATAACAATAGCATCCTGCCTTTATTCACTGTAACCAATCATGAAAGGGCCTAGTGTAAATATTAAATACAAAGATAGTGAGAGACTGCTGGGGAACCCTACTTTGTATCATGGTCGGTTGAGTTCAAGTCTAGACAGGCTAATGCAATGTAAAGTCTTCAAGAACAGATCAGGACCACTTCAGTGCATTAACAGATGCCCTGGAACAAAGTTTAAAAAAAATAATCTGGTGGTCAAGGGAATGAAATGCTGCAGAGACATTTAGTTGGTTTGTCAATGTTCCACAGCAGATCTATGCAGACCTCTAACAGACCTTTTTCTGTGTTTCTGGAGGTTTGAAGCCATACTATTTGTCATCTAAACGTGTATTAAATTCTACAAACGATTTTAACTGAAGACCTACCGTTTAAGATGCTTGTTAAAAAAAAGTATGTATTAGTAATGGGCCTGGATCTGGCTGGTAGACCTAGATCTCTTGATGGCTTTTGAAATAAGGATGTTATGCAAGTGAAGGAATGAGGCCTTACCTAAGTCAAGTGTTTCATCAACATCATCAAAACATCTGTATTACGGTATAGAAATCGTAAAAGATACAGAAGACACATGAACAAATATATTTGCTAAAATATTATAATTAAAAACCATCCGAAGATCAAAAGATGATTATCCTATAAAACAGAAGACCGACAGTGAATCTCATTGTTCAATTGTTGTTAGATTCTTCATCGTGCCATACAACATATTTGTTTATTATTTACGAAAGTAGTGAGCAAGGGAAGTAAATCAAAAATACAGTCCTTGACAATGGACATGGGTCAGGAGTTACCTTGGCATGATGTGCCATTCATGCTAGAAATAATATCCATCTCTTTGTGAGTCCCTACATGAAAGTCAAGCATTTATTTGCTACTATTCATTTCATTCGACAGATGTGATATGTCAGAGGTTGATTTGAAGTAAACATGTGTTTTTCTAAACTATTTGGCGAATATTTGCAATTTTTCATTTAAAGGCAGACATTATTTTGTTCAACAAAATCTTCAGTGTAAAAACATAGTTAGAGCCTAAGTAAATTATTAAATGAACATGGAACTACTAATAATAAACTTTACAAATGTTGTGTTTCATTGTTTATTTAGGAAATGTAACTAAACAATCACTCCTAAACCTTTACTCAGCTGAAGGCAACTGATTCTGTGCGGATTGTCAGGCTGCTTACTGCTCTCATCTGACTGAAGGTTTGGAATTAGGTTTACACCACTGATTACCGACTGTATTCCAAAAACTTCTGATTGCCTGTGAGGAGGTCTATAATGGAATACAACTGCTAATTAAGCAATAAACCTGGTGGTTTATTGCTTAATCCATCAAGGGATGGTGTGGTATTGTGGGGCGATGTCAGGCCCCACACGCTGACACACACACACACGCATCCAGCACTCACACAGAGAGACACGCCGGAGACGTGTTGCTGCTCTGGTCTCCTGCGCGAACTGCCAGCCGGGACCGTCTTTATTCAATACGCGCATGCGCGAGCCTCGTTGTGGGCCGCGCATGCGCAATACCGCGTATTCACTATGAAACATCCCTCCTTTTCCCCCAAACAATGAACATTAATTAACAGTGTAACTTAACAACGTATTCTTCAAACATAAACATTCCAGCACGACCTTGATTACGAAGCAGGATCCATAATAAAGTCTTGGAACCTCTGCGGCGGCTTGCGCCCCGCCCGGCTCGGGTACCTGCGTGCCTCGGCCTGAGGCACCTCTTGTGTCCCTTGAGTCTCGCCAGTCCATCGTGTCTCGGTGGCGGTCCATCACTTGGCTCAGGTGCCGGAGGGTCGACTTCATCCGTTTCGGCAGATCCCACACGCTTGAAAAACAAGATGTTCCTGGTGACAGTTCCACGTGCGTTGGCAACTGTGACCATCAAGCCTTTTACATGCGTCACCCCCAGGGGCTGGGTTTCATAGGTTAACGATAACTTCCCTTCTGCTCTCCTGTTTCGCACCAACACGGTATCCCCCACCGCACTCGGCCTCTCCGAGAGCTTCCTCCTGATCGTCTCATTTTCGTTCCGCGCCGCCCTCTCCGTTCGCACGTGATAATTTTCAATCTCCCCCGGCTGGCGGCCTTCCATTTCAGGCAGGAGCCCTCTTGGTACACGCTTAAAGAGTGCTTCGGCTGGGGCGACCCCGGTTGATTGATGTGGGGTCGAGCGATACCCTCGAAGGAAGTCAACTAAGTTGCGTCGGAGGTCTGCGCCTCCATCTGCTGATATGCGGAACACTTTGTTGAGCGTTCGCATGAAGCGCTCTACCTCGCTATTTGCCCTCGGCCAGAGAGGTGTGACTTTCCTATGGCGTATTCCGCTCTCCTCACAATATTGAGCAAAACGTTGCCCCCGAAATGGTGCCCCATTGTCTGAGCATATCTCCACGGGAAATCCATGCGTGGCGAACATTTTCTCCAGCGCCATGATGGTGTGGTCACTCGCCGTTGACTACACCAGTTCAACCTCCAGATAGCGGGACCACTGGTCTGTCACCACTAGAAAGTAGAGCCCTCGGCCGGTGGATCCAAAATCGGCATGGACCGTCCCCCATGGCTGGTCACTTCTCGCCATAGTTTGGATTGGCGGGGCCCTCTCCACCGGGTGTGCTGCTTGGCATGGGATGCACCTTCTCACAAACTCCTCCACTCTACTTTCCAGGTCGGGAACCAGACCTTGAGTCTCAGTCTTGCTTTCATCTTGGCCATCCCTTGGTGCCCATTGTGTGCGAGCTGCAGAACCTTGTCAACCAGTGTTCTCGGGATGACAATCTGGTGACCCCTTAGCAGGAGGCCATCCTCGGCTACCGAGAGCTCAGGGCGCGCTTTCCAGAGGGCCTGCAGGTCTTTCTGAACCCCTGCGTTCCTTCGGGAGTTGTCCTGGAGGACCTCTCGCCATTCTCCATTTGCCATTGCAAGCTTGATCCTTGTGAACGTCTCGTCCATGTTGGAGTCTTCAGCGATCTCCTGGCGGGATAGGGCAATGGGCAGCGCCGATTCGACCGCGAGATGCATTGCTTCAATACCCTCTACCACTTCCACAGTGTCCTTTGGCCTCCCTGCACCTGGATGGCGGGACAGGTAGTCTGCCGGGTTGTCAGGGCCTGGTCGATACAGCAGTTTGACCCCGTACTCCATTAACAACAGCATCCATCTCTCTATTCTAGGCGGTGGTTTGGATGATGTTCCGGACAAGATCGGGATGAGAGGCTTGTGGTCGGTTACCACAACGACCGGTTTTCCCAAAATATATATCCGGAAATGCCTGCACCCCCATAGGATGGCCAGAGCTTCCCGTTCAATCTGAGAGTACCGTCTCTCCGTCTCTGTTAGCGCTTTGCTGGCATATGCGATGGGCCTCATGGTTCCTTGATTGTCGGCCTGCATGAGGACAGCCCCCAGTCCTACGGGGCTGGCATCGACTACAATTTCAGACTCCCGATCCGGATTAAAGTATGCCATCGTTTCTTGTTCCGCTAGGGCATTTTTAATGTTGTCGAAAGCCCTCTGTTCTTTCTCCACCCAGTTCCAGGCGATGTCGTTTCTGGTGAGCGCTCTCAGGGGTTCCGACAGGGAGGCTAGGTCGCGGATGAAGCGACCACAATACGTCACCATACCTAGGAAGCTTCTGATTTCAGATGGTGAGGTTGGTGGGGTCACTTCCCGGATGTCTTTCACTTTTTCGGGATCAGGTGATATGCCCCCCGCGTGGAAGACGAACCCGAAAAATTCCAGCCTGTCTCTCAGGAACTCACACTTCTCTTTGTGCAGTGTCAACCCTAGGTCGCGCAGCCTCACCAGTGTGCTTTCCAGGCGCTTTAGGTGTTCAGCCTCGGAACGGGCAAAGACCAGAATGTCATCCAACATGTTTATCACTCCCTTGAGTCCAGACAGGGCTCCCCTGATGGTATTCTGGAAGACCTCTGCCGCGGAAGAGATACCAAAACTGAGTCTTTTATATTGGTATAACCCCTCGTGAGTCGTAAACGTTGTAATGTATCTTGACTCGGGGTGGAGCTCTAACTGATGGTACCCGGATCTCAAATCCAGTTTTGAGAACACTTTCGCCCCTTGAAGCTGCCCAATGATGTCGTCCAGGGTGGGTGTTATGTGGTGCTCTCTTTTGATCGCTAGGTTGGGAAGCCTCATGTCCACGCAAATGCGTACCGCACCCGGCTGTTTGGGCTTTGGGGCTACCACGATCGGGCAGACCCATGGGGTGGGGCTCTCTACCTTCTCAATGATGTCCTTGTCTATCAGGGATTGCAGCTCGCGTTCCACCTCTGTCCTCAGATGGAAAGGGACGCGGCAGTGTTTGAGAGCCGTTGGTCTCACAGACCCATTGATGTGGAGGCGTATTGGGTCAGCCTTTAGTTTCCCTTTCCCTCGGAATATCGTTTCAAACCGACTCAACAAATCTCCCAAGTCAGTGTGGTAGACCGCAAATGAGAAGTGTACAATGTCCAATGCCTCAGCCGCAGCACAACTCAGAAGGGAATGCGGGCTCACATCTGTGACAAAGAACCTCGCCCTTATTCGATTTTGTCCGTGAGTGACTGGGGCCACAAATGCTCCTTGGATGGGGAGCGGTGTGTGTCCTCCGAAAGCGTATATATGTGCTGTGGACTCGGCTAGCCTTGGTGGACCAGGGAGTGCGTTGTAGTGTTCCGTCGCCAGCACACAGACGGACGCTCCAGTGTCTATCAAGACCGGTGTGGGTGTTTCCCCAATGTTAACTGTGCACTTGGGTTGTCGTCTTCTGCCGGGGCCTTCAGCTATGCTTGAGATGAAGAAGATTTCATCTTCCTCCTCCTCCTCCTCGGCGATGTTTAGGTCCTGCATACCTTGTTCAATGGATGAGACACCCCTCACTCTCCGAGTGCTGCCTCTGGCAACCCTTTCGGGCCCTCTCGATACGGCGACAGGTGCTGTTGCTCTGCACACCCTAGCATAATGTCCTGGTGTGTTACACCGGCCACAGGTTCTCGATTTGGCTGGACAGTCACCCATGTGTGGCAGGTCGTACCCACAATATTGGCACGAGGGAGCGTTGCTATGCCCCCCGGGGCTATCACCTCCTCTTGATGTCCACCTTGAGTTTCCTGGGGTAGTGCGGCCAATTGCAAAAGCCTCACCTTCCTTTCTCCCATGCGTGACTGCATCCATTTTCGCACCCCTCGCGTCAGCCAGCTCACAGGCCCTCCCTGTGTCCAGGATCTGTTGTAGGGTCAAACCAGGTTCCCTCAATACCTGCCTCCTCAGTTTACCGGAGCTGCAGCCCTGCAACAACTGGTTCCGAACCATCTCCTCTTCATTTCCCCATCTACAGGAGCTTGCCAGAACTCTGAGTCGTGCACAAAATTGATCCAATGACTCTTCCTCTCGTTGTCTTTCCGCACCTATCAAAGTCTACATTCGCCATTGGCAGAAAGTGATCTCGGAGCGCCTGCTTCACTGCAGCATATGTCGCAACCGGAATGTTCAGAGAGTCATATATCTTGTGAACCTCGGCCCCTGCCGAGTACACCATGATTGCAATTCTTTCTTCTTTCAATTCTTTCTTCGTCCTCCATGATCCCCGAGGCCGTGAAGAACATCTCCAACCTCTTCACCCATAGGAGCCATTTAGGCCCCAACTTGGAAGGTGGGCCCGTGGTATCAAATTCGGGCATGGGGGCTAGTGTGCTGCTCACCCTGCGAGGGATGGGGGCAGGAGCGCCATCCTGTTCTTCTTCCTCCCCCATTTCTCTGCGTGGTACTCACAGGAATGCGTTGAACTGCTTTGAAGATAGGGCCCTGGATCACCCTTGGCGCAATATTTTCTCCAGTGCCACTCTTCTTTCCTTTTGACAGAATGTCACAACCTTGCAGCTGCACAAGCTGTGGAGGGTCCAAAAATTGATGTTTTTCGGTGCAAATCGCAGGTGGCGCACGAGCACCCTCACGGGCCGCAACCACTGCGTTCTGCGCACAATCCAAAATGGCCGCCGGCCACACGTGTGGGCCCGTGCCGACACAGAGCAGCGTTCTCCTCCCTGGACGCTCCCGGAGCGGAGGACGGCTCCAGCGCCGTCCTCGTCACCAGTGTGGTATTGTGGGGCGATGTCAGGCCCCACACGCTGACACACACACACAAGCATCCAGCACTCACACAGAGAGACTGTAACGCTCACCAGACACCCATGGGGGCGCTGGCCTGGTTCGCGCTGCTGTGACCTCGTCTAAGGTGATGCGCAGGGTTCGGAAGACGGACTGGACCGGGCCCCAGATCTGGCTTGTCTGACTCGCAGAAGTATCCTTCTGTAGGTGAGAATAGGGGGTTAACTGTCTGCGGGGTAATGCAATCGGCCTCCCACTTACCCCTCTCACCCTCCTCAAAACCCTTCTGTGCTTCCCCGTAGCGTCTCACCTTAGGGTCTGGAACGACGAGCTCTCCATCCTGCTTCTGATGCAGGGGCGCGTTGGTATCCAGTTACGTCACTGGATTTTCGGATGGGTAAGAACCAAACTTGCTTGGCTTCCAGGTAAGTTTTTTCTATAAGTGGTTCCCCTTGTGTCCATGCATTAATGTTCTAATGCTAGTGTCTTTTTCCCCATAGGTGCCGGGGTACGGAATGCCGGGGAACAGGCACCGACCCGAGGTGAGTGGTGAAATCCTTGTGGAAATCAGGTAAGTCTTTAATGAGTGTTTTGGTAATGTCTTTTCATTCACTCATTAACGCTGATGTCTTTTTCCCCTTAGGGGCCGGGGTCCGAAAATGCCTGGATGCGGCGCGGACCCGAAATGAAAAGGGAATGACCCAACAGGTAAGTCTTGACATGGAGTTTTAGCTTCCCTTTTCCCTTCTTTCTCTCACCTTTGTTCTTGTCTTTTTCTCCCTAGGCGCGGGGGCGCGACTGCGAATCCGGATGGTCGCTGCTGAACATGGAGGCGCCCTGTAAAGGTGAGTAGAATGCGGCGCTGCAGCGATCGATGCGATGTGCTTTTAAAAATAAATGTCTTCCTTTTCAGGATTGTCGGCGAAATGTCTCTGGGATGCAGATTTAGCAGGTGAGGCCTTTTCCTTCTTCTGTTCTCTTGTTCCCTTCCTTTGCAGGTGATTCAGGATGCTGGCAGGTGTGGCAGAAGTCAAGATGCAGGAGCAGACACGGTGAGCGTCCGGCTGCTAGATGCAGAACAACGCGAAGCACGTGTGGCTGATCGGGTGTGGTTTAAATAGCCTTGGAAGAAGTTCCTAGAATGTGTCCTTCCTCCAATCAGGTATGTATCCTTCCCCGACCACGCCCGGGTGGTAAATGAGTCCCGCAGGTAAAGTAGTTCCTTTCAGGCCTCAAGGAGGCCGGGGTTCTGCAGCATGGTCTGCATCAGGTAAGTGCACCCAAACACTTTCATAATGAGCCTGGCGCCTATGGCGCCAGGACTGACGTTTTCTATGAGCCTGGTGCCATAGGCGCCAGGACGCTGTCCATAGGGCCCCTATAAGGGGTTGCTGGGACCTTCCCCGGGGACTTGATGTCCGCTTTCGGGGACGCAGGGCCTGAGCCGGCTCCCCGGGAGCGGGCATCGTGACTGCACTCCCTCCCAAGGTTGTTCCCTCCGGGGTTTTGGTTTGTTTGGGAAGAGTCGGTGGAATTTCCTGACTAATCGAGGTGCATGCACATGGTCACTGGGTTCCCACGACCTCTCCTGAGGTCCGTACCCCTTCCAATCAATTAGGTAGAAAAGCTTTGACCTAAACATTTTTGAATCTAAAATGTTCTTCACTTCGAATTCGGGTTCCCCATCTATTTGAATAGGTTCTGGAGGTTTGAGTAGTCGGGTTCTGGGTACCACTGGTTTCAGAAGTGACACATGAAAAACAGGGTAAATTCGCATATTAGCTGGTAAATCAAGTTTAACCGCTACTGGGTTAATTATTGCCGTAATAGAACAAGGTCCCAGATATTTTGGGTTAAAAGTTCGAGGCCCTTTGAGCGGTAAATGTCTGGTAGATAACCACACTTGATCCCCAATCTGATACGGAGGTGCTTCACTCCAATGTAGGTCAGCATTCTCCTTGTATTTTCTCTTGGCTTGTTGTAAATGCGTGGTTGCCTCTTTGAAGGCTCGGGTAATGGCAGAATGCAGATGTTCTACTGCGGGCACTCCGAGGTTCTGAGGTGAGTCGAGGTTTGAGGTTCGAGGGTGATGTCCAAACAAGGTATAAAAAGGACTATGGCCAGTTCCAGAGTGTACCGAATTATTATATGCGTATTCGGCTATCCAAAGAATGTCTTTCCAGTTGCTTTCAGATTGCTGTAACATACACCGTAAGTACTGCTCAAGGGTCTGATTTGTCCTCTCGGTCTGACCATCGGTCTGAGGGTGGTGACTGGTCGATAATCTTACGTCGATTTGTGCCATTTGACATTTGCGCCAGAAGTGGGAAATGAATTGGCTTCCCCGGTCAGAGATTAGTATAGATGGGAATCCATGTAGCCGAACAATATTTTCGAGGAATTCTTTGGCTAGGACAGAAGCTGAAGGTAAACCTTTCAAAGGAATGAAGTGGGCCATTTTGGAAAACAAATCCACAATTACCAGAATGGTATTGTATCCCGAACAAGGAGGCAAGTCCGTAATAAAATCCATTGATAGGGTGTGCCAGGGTGCTGGCGGTATGTCTAGAGGTTGAAGGAGACCGGCTGGTCTTTTCTTTTGACCTTTATTTTGGGCGCAAACACCACAGGACATCACAAAAGATTTAACATCTTTTCGCCAAGAGGGCCACCAGAATTGTCGTTTCACCTTTTCCATTGTCTTGGCAATACCGGGGTGTCCCTCTATTAATGTATCATGATAACCTGAAATAACTAGTTTGTGTAAATCCTTGTGCGGCAGGAATAAGCGTCCTTGGTAATAAGGTAAACCATTATCTATGGTAAAGTCTGATCCCTTTTGTATCCAATCCTGTAGGACTGTAGGGTCCAGGAGTTGTTTCACTCTGACTTGAATGTCTTCAAGCGTCTGTAACGAAGTCATGCCTAGAATTCTCTGTTCGGGAATTATTGGTACTGGTTCTGAGTTTGTATCAGATTCTCCCATCCAATTCGGGATAAGGCGTCTGCTTTGCCGTTCTTGCAGCCAGGTCGATAGGTAATCACGAAATCAAATTCAGCGAAAAACAAAGCCCATCTGAGCTGCCGTGATGACTGAGCCTTGGCGGTTTTCAAATACTGTAAATTCCGGTGATCAGTGATCACCGTGATGGTATGTCGAGCGCCAAGCAGGTAATGCCGCCAGGCTTTAAAAGCGGACTTTATGGCTAACAGTTCTTTGTCAGTGATTGCGTAATTAATCTCTGGTGCCGAGAATTTTCTGGACCAAAATGCTACGGGATGCAGTTGGTTGGTTTCAGGATCTCTTTGAGACAGAACTGCTCCCATGGCTAGGCTGGATGTGTCAGTTTCCACAACATAGGGGAGATCTGGACGTGGGTGTTTCAATATAGGTGCGGAGGTAAACTAAGCTTTTAAATCCTGGAAGGCCTGCTCGGCTTCTTCAGACCATTCAAAACGTTTATTTTTCCTCAAGAGTGCAGTAATGGGTTGTACTATGCGTGAAAATTCCGGGATAAACCTGCGATAGAAATTGGCAAAGCCGAGCATGCTTTGAACCCCTTTTACAGAGCTAGGTGATGGCCATTTGAGGATGGCATCCACTTTTCTTGAGTCCATTCGGACTCCTTTGGGTGTCAGGATGAAACCGAGAAACTCAACTTCTGTGGTATGGAAAACACATTTCTCCAGTTTAGCAAATAGTTTGTGTTGGCGCAGTTTTTCCAGAACTGCCCTAACGTGTTTTCTGTGATCAGATTCCGAAGAGGAGTACACTAGAATGTCATCGATATAGACGACAACACAAACATCGATGAGTTCCCGAAGGACATCATTCATGAAGAATTGGAAGGCAGCAGGCGCATTGCACAACCCGAAAGGCATTACCTGGTATTCGAATAATCCATATTTTGTACGGAAGGCTGTTTTCCATTTGTTGCCTTCTTTTACTCGCACCAGATGATATGCCCCCCGGAGATCTAACTTGGTGTATATGCAAGCGTCCTTCACCTGGTCAAGGAGTTCAGGAATCAGAGGCAGAGGATAACGGTTTTTAACCGTTATCTGGTTCAATGCGCGGTAATCGATACAAGTTCTAAGGTCGCCTTCTTTTTTAGGCACGAATAACAAAGCCGAGGATGCCGGGGACTTTGACGGGCGAATAAAACCATTGGCGAGGTATTGATCCAAATATTGTCTCAAATGCAGGTTCTCAGGTTCGGTAAGGGCATAAATCCTGCTACAAGGGGGTTGTGCACCGGGCACCAGATCGATTTGGCAATCTTACGATCGGTGAGGAGGTAACGTGTTGGCCTGTTCCTTTTGGAAGACGTCCTGAAAGTCCTGGTATTCCGGAGGTAATTGCATGGAGGCAGAGGTTACAGATGCTAGATTAATCTTCAGGTTTTCTGAGTAGCAGGTTTGTGCACAATCCGGGAAGGTTATTCTCTTAGCTCGCCAATCAATTCGAGGATTATGTGTCTCTAACCAAGGAATTCCAAGAATAACCTGAAACTGTGGAGCCTTGATTACATCAAACACAACTGCCTCCCGATGGCCGTCAGGACCAATAAGAGTCACCTCAGTAGTGGAATGTGTTACCGGTCCAGAGGCAATTTCAGTTCCATCGACTGTGGTGATGACATCTTTGCTGGTTTTAGGACGGAGAGGGAGGTTAATCCTAGAGACCAATTCACGATCCACATAGTTTCCAATAGCCCCACTATCGATGTATGCCTTTACTGCATGCAACCGCTTAGGCTTTTCTGGATCTACGAGAACCATTGGCACAATGAAATGCGAGGTCTGAGAGTTAGTTTTCAAGCTCGGCAAGCGGACCCCTACGCCTGTCGGGCTGAGTCGTTTCCCGAAACAGAGTCTTCATGGTTTTTATCAGCGGCTCCTACCGCTTTTCGGGGCGGTTTTGCCGGGCAATCTCGTAGAAAGTGTCCAGAGTTCCCACAATAAAGACATAATTTTAACTGCCGCCTCCTTTCACGTTCCTTTTGAGTTAAGGGTTCTTTAGCCCCTCCAATTTGCATAGGCTCAGAGACATCAACTCCCTTGGCGTTAGCGTGGGTCTTGACCAACACCCGGGTCTCAAACCTGGACCGATCTGTTTTTCTGTTTTGAAGTCTGTGATCCAATTGGACCACTAAGTCTATATATTCTGTGCATTCTTGGGGCGGATTTACAACTTGGGCCAAGACATCTTTAAGTTCTCCGCGTAGACCTCGATAAAATAACGTGACTCTTTTATCCTCTGGCCATCCCGTTTCCACAATTAGTCTATTAAAGGTTGCAATAGGAGGTCCTGATTGCCTTGTCGCAGGGATAGAAGTTCGTCATCCAGAGCCTGCCCCTGAGAGTGTCGAGCAAATAACCTTTCCATGCTTGCTTGAAATCCTTGAAAATCGCGGAGAATCGGGTCATCTTGAGTAACCAGTGGAACTGACCAATCGGCAGCGCAGCCGCTGAGATATGACAATACAAAGGCTACTTTGGTCTGATCATTAGGGAAGGCCCCAGGTCTGCATAGGAAGTGCAAACGACACTGATTCATGAATACGGCGAATCGTTTCGGGTCCCCAGCAAAGCGTTCAGGTGGGGCCAGCGGCATGTTTCCAGGTAGATTAATCTGCACAGGGTTACTGGGAACCACAGGAGCGGGGTTCCCTCCGGAACAGGGTAGAGGAGTTTGTCCAGCTTGACCTTGCAAAAGCTGTCTGGCCAGGTCATCAGTTCTTTCCTTTGATATTATTAATTCCCTCTTGAGGGCATTAATCTCTTGACGAGCGGCTGTACTTCGGCCCGTAATTCCCCCAGTAATTGGGCCAACTGATCAGTCTCAGAAGTTTCCATAGCGCCTGGGTGGGAATTTGTAGGAAGGCTTCGCGTTCTGTAACACTCACCTGACTCCCACGGGGGCGCTGGCCTGGTTCGCGCTGCTGTGACCTCGTCTAAGGTGATGCGCAGGGTTCGGAAGACGGACTGGACCAGGCCCCAGATCTGGCTTGTCTGACTCGCAGAAGTATCCTTCTGTAGGTGAGAATAGGGGGTTAACTGTCTGCGGGGTAATACAATCGGCCTCCCACTTACCCCTCTCACCCTCCTCAAAACCCTTCTGTGCTTCCCCGTAGCGTCTCACCTTAGGGTCTGGAAGGACGAGCTCTCCATCCTGCTTCTGATGCAGGGGCGCGTTGGTATCCAGTTACGTCACTGGATTTTCGGATGGGTGAGAACCAAACTTGCTTGGCTTGCAGGTAAGTTTTTCTATAAGTGGTTCCCCTTGTGTCCATGCATTAATGTTCTAATGCTAGTGTCTTTTTCCCCATAGGGGCCGGGGTACGGAATGCCGGGGAACAGGCACCGACCCGAGGTGAGCGGTGAAATCCTTGTGGAAATCAGGTAAGTCTTTAATGAGTGTTTTGGTAATGTCTTTTCATTCACTCATTAACGCTGATGTCTTTTTCCCCTTAGGGGCCGGGGTCCGAAAATGCCTGGATGCGGCGCGGACCCGAAATGAAAAGGGAATGACCCAACAGGTAAATCTTGACATGGAGTTTTAGCTTCCCTTTTCCCTTGTTTCTCTCACCTTTGTTCTTGTCTTTTTCTCCCTAGGCGCGGGGGCGCGACTGCGAATCCGGATGGTCGCTGCTGAACATGGAGGCGCCCTGTAAAGGTGAGTAGAATGCGGCGCTGCAGCGATCGATGCGATGTGCTTTTAAAAATAAATGTCTTCCTTTTCAGGATTGTCGGCGAAATGTCTCTGGGATGCAGATTTAGCAGGTGAGGCCTTTTCCTTCTTCTGTTCTCTTGTTCCCTTCCTTTGCAGGTGATTCAGGATGCTGGCAGGTGTGGCAGAAGTCAAGATGCAGGAGCAGACACGGTGAGCGTCCAGCTGCTAGATGCAGAACAACGCGAAGCACGTGTGGCTGATCGGGTGTGGTTTAAATAGCCTTGGAAGAAGTTCCTAGAATGTGTCCTTCCTCCAATCAGGTGTGTATCCTTCCCCGACCACGCCCGGGTGGTAAATGAGTCCCACAGGTAAAGTAGTTCCTTTCAGGCCTCAAGGAGGCCGGGGTTCTGCAGCATGGTATGCATCAGGTAAGTGCACCCAAACACTTTCATAATGAGCCTGGCGCCATAGACGTTTTCTATGAGCCTGGCGCCATAGGCGCCAGGACGCTGTCCAAAGGGCCCCTATAAGGGGTTGCTGGGACCTTCCCCGGGGACTTGATGTCCGCTTTCGGGGACACAGGGCCTGAGCCGGCTCCCCGGGAGCGGGCATCGTGACAGAGACACACCGGAGACGTGTTGCTGCTCTGGTCTCCCGCGCGAACTGCCGGGACCGTCTTTATTCAATACGCGCATGCGTGAGCCTAGTTGTGGGCCGCGCATGCGCAATACCGCGTATTCACTACGCAACAGATGGGTGGGCATTATCGGGTGACGTGGGCCCTGAGCCATCACCAGAACTGGTAATGCCTGCCCATCAAGGGGTTGATCGCTATTGGCTTATGATTTCCGGGAATGCTAATCGTTTTTTTAAGTTGAAAAACAGCATGGTTGTCGCATCTCAACTTAAAAAAAAGCTGCAAAACAAGATTACCTCCATAGACAAGCAAGAAGGGTAAAACCTGTCTTCTGAGCTTCATGACAACACCCCTTCCTGCGTGCTAATAAGCAATAAATCCTGGCGTGGGCACGCATTACAGGGACAGGTAATGGCCCAAGTTACGGCCCGAGCGAAGCACTTGCACTGCATGGTGATATATTTAAAGTTAACTTCTTTTGGGACACATAAATCAGCTACTATGGACTTGACACTTAAGATTTCGTCTACAGGGTTTTTGTGTCAATAAACGATTATTTGTTATGGCAGAAGCAGATTCTCTATATGGTACTCACTGATGTCCTCCAAATATTAAAGCTGCTACTCCCAAATGAAATGCTTTGGTTCTTATTTTTATTAACTACATTCATGGTTTACATATAAAACCCTATACACAGAGAAAATATAATTAAAAATGTGTACATATAATACAAAAAGGGATAATTCTACATTTTCAAATTCATATCAATTTATATCTCTTAACAATAGGTTACAAAGTGTATCAAACCATTTCACATTCACGGGACAAAGACTGATATGCAAATGGTTACAGTGAGCAAAAAGCGTGTGCTGCAAACTCTCACCTCAGAACAGGTTATCATGCCATGTTCTCTCTGGAGAGGAGCGCCTGCTACCTTTTGTGAAATATGTGTAAGGAACTTGGGGTTGGTCACCCTAAGTTACCTGGGGGCAACCAGACGTGGTCTCCCTGCTCACTGTGCTCAGAGAGGCACAGCTTCACCTCACTGATGAGGCCCAACAAGACTGAAACACGTGTATGGGGTTGCTGTTGGTACTCTTGTTCAGAGAGGAATTGCCATAGCATTTTGGTGCTGGACTGCCCATGCGGGCGGGACAAAGACTGATATGTAAATGGTTATTTCCCATCTCTGAAAGGTACAGTGAGCAAAAAGTGTGTGCTGCTGCACACTCTCACCTCAGAACAGGTTATCATGCCATGTTCTCTCTGGAGAGGAGCGCCTGCTACCTTTTGTGAAATATGTGTAAGGAACTTGGGGTTGGTCACCCTAAGTTACCTGGGGGCAACCAGACGTGGTCTCCCTGCTCACTGTGTTCAGAGAGGAACAGCTTCACCTCACTGATGAGGTCCAACAAGGCTGAAACACGTGTATGGGGGTTGCTGTCGGTACTCTTGTTCAGAGAGGAACTGCCGTAGCATTTCGGTGCTGGAATGACCATGTGGGTGGGACAAAGACTGATATGCAAATGGTTATTTCCCATCTGTGAAAGGTACAGTAAAAAGTGTGTGCTGCTGCAAACTCTCACCTCAGAACAGGTTATCATGCCATGTTCTCTCTGGAGAGGAGCGCCTGCTACCTTTTGTGAAACATTTCACATTATAACCTGAATTAATCAACATATAATCAACATTTTAACTCATTTTATTTACTGATTCTTTCTATGTTAAAATAATTCCTCTCTGAGATTCCAAGATGGCCGCCAGTGAGTGAGACCCTCAGTTCTCTGCTCCGCTCTGGCGCATAAGCAGGCTGGGCTTGTTTTTGCATATTAAGTAGCTTTGGGTTTTCACCCTAAATTACTAGGGTAATCCAGACGTGGAACCCTTGCTCACTGGTCTTAGAGAGGCACAGTTCCACCTCTCTGACGAGGCCCAACCAGGCCAAAATACGTGTCTGGGGTTGCTTTTGGTACTCTTGTTCAGAAAAGAATTGCCAGGCATTTCGGTGCTGGACTGCCCTTGGGCAGGACAAAGAGTGATGTGCAGTGGACATTTCTCTTCTGTGAAAAGATGGTGAGCTAAAGACTCTGGTTGAGGCTCTAAGCCAAGATATAGGCCGGTAGTAGAGAAACCACCAGAACCCCCCTTGTTTTTGCATATTAAGTAGCTTTGGGTTTTCACCCTAAGTTACTAGGGTAATCCAGACGTGGAACCCTTGCTCACTGTTCTTAGAGAGGCACTGCTCCACCTCACTGACAAGGCCCAACCAGGCCGAAATACGTGCATGGGGTTGCTGTTGGTACTCTTGTTCAGAAGAGAATTGCCAGGCATTTCGGTGCTGGACTGCCCTTGGGCAGGACAAAGACTGATGTGTAGTGGACATTTCTCTTCTGTGAAAAGATGGTGAGCTAAAGACTCTGGTTGAGGCTCTAACCCAGGATATAGTCCGGTAGTAGAGAAACTCCCAGAACCCCCCTTGTTTGTGGCTTCTTGAATAACCCATGTAACCTGATATTGAGGCGGCTTCCCCATGGAGGTTGATGTGCACCCCTCACCCCCTGTGGTGCGCGAGGAAGGATCTGTGAGGCTGCAGGAACCAGGAGTCAGCAGCACGTGGAGCTGACAAAGGGAGGCAGCTTGCCAGTGTAGTAAGGTCCTCAGGGTGTGGCCTTGCATAAGGAGGTGGCCCTGAAGAGCAATGCGATGCTGGAGTGAGGGACATGATGAAGGGCTCACCGGTGAAATATGGACTGTCGCTCCAGGTAATATACGTGACCCCATAAGGTATGATATAAGTGCTCCCAAGCTGGAAATAGACTGGCTTCCCCGCCATGCCTGCAACTTGAATAATAACTGGAGGAGGAGGAGGAGGAGGAGGAGGTGAGCTGAGGTATAGGTAGCATTGCTCATGTATGCAAAAGGAGAGTGAAGGACAGAAGGCACAGAGTACTTTGTGCCATGAAAAATACACCTTTCCAGGTGTGTGAGGGTAGCAGGAAAGTGTGGGCCGCTGTGAAAGTATGAGAAGGTGCTAAATAGGTGGATCCTCGTGGGATGTGAATACAGACACCCCTCCATGAAACTATCTGGCAAGACTGAAAGTGGTGCAGGGGAGAAGAGATAGTGGGGTACAGAGAACTCAGAGCATTGTTGCACCTACAACATAGGATAAACATACACAAGGAAGGGCCCAATATTGGCCAAGAGGAGGCCCCTTGACACGAGAAGGCAGAATATAGGTGGGGGGGAGATGCCAAAACCCAAAGACAAAGGCACCCCGGCTGGAAGAAGGCAAAATCAAACTGGGCAAGAAGGACAACTGCAGCGCTGTTGGCAGCAGCGAGCTGAGGGCACAAAAAGGGCTAAAAAAGGATTGTGAGGAGGATAAAGGGACGCCCAAGAGAGAGGGGAGATGGCTCTTAGTAAAGATGATCTTAAGAAATTCCTCAGTGCTATGGAAGGGAGACTTACAAATACTTTCCAGGACCAGTTTACTTCGCCACAGGACACATTGAGGAACTCCCTGTCTGAAGTTAAAGGGGAGGTGAAAGTGCTGAAAGGGCAAAAGAGTGGATGTAACGGAACAGGGCCTTGCCAAAATGTCAGATGAGGTACGGCAGAACAGTGAGCTTTTGGATCAGTTGGTCAGGGTTACACATAATTTGGAACTGCAGGCGGAGGACTTGGAGAACCGAACGAGCAGGTCCAACATTCGCGTCAAGGGCTTAAGTGAGTCCATACAGGATACTTATTTAAAGAGCACGATCCAACATTGTTTTGGAAACTTATTTACGGATATACAAAAGGATGATACCGGTAGGTATTGACGGTGTGCATAGAGTGGGTCCAAGGAGAAGGGAGCCCCGGCGCTAGACCAAGAGATGTACTGGTTGCCCTAACCTCATACGGCCCAAAAGAGAACATTTTGCGAGCCGCAAGAATTGATGGGAACATCTCAGTGAATGGGGCACAGGTGAAGCTGTTCCAGGACCTGGCTTTGGTGACATTACAAAAGTGAAGAGACATGGGCCAAGTGACACAGGCTTTAATTGCGAAACAGATTTCATATAAATGGACATTTCCGTTTGGCTTACTTTTAACTTGGAGGGGGTACAGCACGAATCACATCGGGTGCGGAGGGGCTGGCACTTCTGAATATGGAGGAAGAAGTGGGGCACAGAGACCGATGAACGAGGCCCTTCTCCCAACGTGGGATGCGACATTGGGACTGGTCTATGGTGCATGGGAGGAGGGAGGACATGGGGTAAAGATAAAAGGTCTGCTTGGGAAAGTTCAAGAAGGCGGGCATGGGAGGTGGAGCCTCCTAGCAGTAGAAGCGAAATTCAAGTCTAGGATGAGGAGGGTGAAGATGGGGAATAAATGATGGTATGGGCCTGGAGAGCAGGGCTTGTGGGTAATGTTTTGGAATCAGGGGCCGGTGTTAGGATACTTCCCAGTGGGGGTGACCTCAGGGTTTTCCTTAGGCCAGAGCTTTGGAGTTGGTCCCCGAGGGTATCGTATGATCTTTGGCCTATTCCTGAGATGGTTTGTTGGGGGGGGGATTCAGTTGGGGTAGTTGGGGGGGTTGGAGGGAAGGGAGGGGGACAGAGGTTGTGGGAAAATGTTTTGTTTTGGAGGTAGGCAATCAGTATAAGCATGGCATAAGCAGGCCAATTGTGCATAAGCGTTCAAGGTTGTGCCATATAATGTGAGGGGGTTAAATTCCCCTGTAAAGCATAAAAAGATGGAAGCCCTAATGAAAAAGGAATGTGCAGATGTTATTATGTCGCAGGAGACACATATTAAGAGGGCCGACAAGTCAGAGTTGAAATTGCAGTATTTTTCTCGAATTTCTCACTTCAATACGATGGAGAAGACATCTAGAGTTTTGGTAGGGCTCTGAGATTCATTAAGGGCTACGATTGTACAGGTTCTGGCAGATGCTGAGGGGAGGTATCTATTTGTATTAGTGCAGATGGAGCCCGGACAAATCACTTTGGTAATGTTGTATACACCAAACACAGGGCAAGTTGGGTTCTTGTGGAAGATAGTAGCGAAGCTAGAGGGTTTTGCAGTAGGGAAATTATGCTTGCAGGCGATTTTAATTTGTCGTGGGACCCCACAATAGATAGAAGCACGGGTGCGGGGAAAGGAACAGTGCTCCCAACACGGGCACTGAAGGAGAGCTTTGAATCCTTGACATTACGAGATGTTTCGCAAACTAAAAGGGGAGAAGAAAGGGGCTATCTGTGCTTTTCGCAAGTGTATCAATTCCTGCGTAGAATTGATTATGTGTTGGTAACAGCTAGGCTAATAGGAGAGGTAAAGAAAATAGATCTGGGTTCCATTTCATTGTCTGACCAAGCCCATCTGCTAGTGACAGAGATGCAGGGCCGGGTAGGAGGCTATGGGCTTGGATGTTTCCAATCGAGTTGTTGAATGACACAGTGGCGGCTGATGTGATTGGGGACAAGATCGAAGAGTATTTTCTTATTAATGACAAACAAGCTGTCTCACCAGAAGGGACCTAGGATGCTTTTAAGGCATTGATGCGTGGGGAACTTATTGCCTTGCGTTCTCAGCATGTGAAGCAGAGAGGGAGAATGGAAAAGGACCTGGAGGATCAATTGTGGGAAGTCCAACAAGCTATAGCAAAGGGTAGAACGATGGCTCTGTATAAATAAATTGAAGGAACTCCTTAGCTAATCAGAATTGCTGCGAACCCGCAGGGTAAAGGATGCTGATGACAAAACAGAGGTATTATGTGTGCCAATAAAGCGGACAAGATGTTGGCTCGGCAGCTGAAGGGATCAGAACGAGCTAGGAATATTGTGGATAACGCAATCTGATGGCTCGAATGCTGCCAAATCGGAGGCTGTGATAGAGGCTTTTGCCAAATTCTATGAATCGTTATATGCCTCGGAGCAGCCGGACCCTCGGGTGATAGATAGGTATTTCTCGGATATATCTATGCCAAAAATAACTCTGGTGGAGCAGGAAGTTCTAGAAGGTGATATTAGGGAGGAGGAGGTAGAGGCAGCCATTAGGGCATTTCCACAGAATAAAGCCCCGGGACCGGATGGGTTCCTGCCGGCTTTTTATAAAAAGTGTGCCAGGCAACTGTTCCCCAGGTTAGCAGGGTTGTTTAACACGATGGCGGCTAGCGGGGGGTAACATCATCCATGACTGAGGAAAAAGTGTCGGTATTTGGGAACCCAGGTAAAGACATATCAAAATGTGGGTCCTATAGACCTATCGCATTGATGAATATTGATGCGAAATTATACACAGGTATTTTGGTGGCTCGATTGGCACCTTTTCTTCCGGGTTTGATCAACACTGATCAATCAGGGTTTAACATAGGTAGACAGACCTGGGACAACACTAGGAGGGTCATCTGTTTAATAGAGAAGGCCAACACAAAGCAGATTCCATTGGTGCTTGTGTCATTGGATGCTGAGAAGGCATTTCACTAGGTGTAGTGGCCTTATCTATTTGCCGCTATGGGGCGAATGGGAATGGGACCTAAATGTATACTGATGGTACAGGCAAATTACCAGGCCCCTAAGATACGTTTGTAAATTAATAACAAAATGTCCCGTAGCATAGCAATAGGTCGGGGAACGAGACAGGGGTGTCCCTTGTCACCCCTTCTATATGCAATATATCTAGAGTGTACTTTAATGGCACCGAGAGGTGGGGGCGGGGTGGGCCTTCTGAATTTTATCAAATATATGAAGCTGCACATTTACGGGTACTATGAGAATGGTTTACGGGAGATACCTCGAAACCTTGGGTAAGGATGGATAGGGCGGTTGCGGGTTGTCCATTGAAGGGGGTTCTTTGGCTGCACAGACAGGATAGGCCCAAAAACATGTGGATCAGCCAGGTTCTAGCAGTGGTTTGTGATGTATGGGACCGACTATTAGAAAAAGGATTTCTATCCACATGCCCGTCTCTGTTTACCCCACTTTTTGAGAATGTGCAATTTCAACCAGGGACGATACAGGGAGCGTTTATGCAATGGCAGAAAGAGGGGTGTACAAAGTTGTGATATACAATGCAGGGAACTGATATTTGTACGTTTGGAGAATGTAAACAGCTGGTGGGTCTGTCTGAGAAAGATGGATTGGAGTATTATCAAGCAAGACTTTGGATGGCTAGTTTAGGGGGAAAAGCAGTAGTGGGGAGAGAGCTTCCGGTGTTTGAGAAATGGATAACCACACATTCGGGTACAAACAAATGGTGTTGAAACTATATTCGATTCTGATGGAATGGGAGTTGGGACGTTATTGGGGTTACATGCGCAGGTGGGAAAAGACATTGGGGATGGACCTCACAAGGGAGCATTGGGAACATTTATGGCCAATTATCCCCAAACTGACAACGTCAATTCAGGTTAGGGAAGCGTGGTATAAAATAATGGGTCAGTGGCATTATACCCCAGAGAGATTGCATAACATGTTTCCTGCATCCATAGAAGTGTGCTGGAGGGGATGCGTAATGAAAGGGCAATGGATGCATACCTGAATGGAGTGTCCGACATTGGGGAAATTCTGGGAAGAAGTCACAGCCCAGATAAAGACAATGGTAATCCTAATGTAAATTTGACACCTAGGGAATGGATGAGTGGTTAGTTTGACCCAGAGATCCGCCTGCCTACTAGAGTACATAGCAAATGTAATGGTAATGGCGGCATGGCTGGTGATAGTGTATTGCTGGAAACAGAGACGGCCACCCTCGATAGGGGACTGGCTGTTTAAACAGTGGGGGGTTTATGGTGACGCAATGGATGACTTATAACCTGTAAGATGTTTAATTTAAACATGCAAATAAAAATATATTAAAAAAAATAATAATTCCTCTATTTGTTTCCATAGAAATAACTATCAACATTTTGAAGGACATTTACTACCAATCATGCACCTTGCCCAGAAGCTTTCAGACTTTTGAAACTCTTTATTGAATATTAATTTCAAAACAGATTATTTTGTTCTAAATTAGCAGGTAGATTAGGAATAGATATTTCAATAGGTCTATTCCTGATGGATTTTAGCACGAGCTGCAAAAACGAGGATCCACTGCAATTTGTAATCTTGGGCCAACAACCTCCAGCGCCTCCAAAATCTGAAAAATGCCTAATGTTTAGTTGTAAAGCATGAGGTTGAGGCAAATGTTTCAAATATTCTTGTGTGCGTTGCAGTTAAAAGAGACTTTCAGTATTTTGTTTTCAGTCCCACAATTTAGCCTTTCTTAAAAAAGACCTTAAGTGTTACTTTCAAGGAGCCCTCAGCATTCATAGAAAAAATAGTTTCTTTGGAAAACGATTTATTACGTTTATAAATACAAAGTAGCTGTGGTCTATTCCCACTAAAGATAGTGTCAGAACCTTGAGTGGTCGATGGTATAACGCACTCCGAAGGCGAAATTTCACTCAAAAGTCCCAGAACTGACGTATAATAGACTTTCCCCACAAGAGCGCGGCATGCAGGATAATAATGCACCTGACAGGCCAGGGGCTTGAATGAAAAGGCTCTAGTAGAGCAGCAACAACAGAGCTAAGGAAACAAAAAAAACAATAACAACAGTTCAAAACAGCAGCCCGATAAGTCAATCCTTGGTTTACAACCACCCTCAATTACCCACTCTTACCTGCTGATAAGAGGAGAAAGCCAGAGACTTACTTGATGCCAATAGAAGTGAATGAAGAGTTTGAATACTTGTTGATAGTTCAGAAGATCCAAAATCCAATTTCCAAAGTCCAAAAGAAATCACCTAACCCGAACGGCATGAGGGCGCAAACTAAATCAAAGTCCAAATCAATCCAGTGGTGATCGGCAGAGCGTTCTCAAAATAAATAGAACAATAACAATCCAAGGGAAAAAGAGACCAATGGTGAATGCAGGAGAGCGTCCAGGGATTTGCCTACTTTCCAGCCTAGTATTCCCCAAAGAATCAGCAGAGAGTCCTTAAGGGGTGCAGAAGGAAAAGAAAGCAACTTAAGGGAAGTGGCAGGGGAAGTTAATAAAAAAAACTGACAAAGGAATACAAAGCACAGGGAATGCTTATCAGATGGGTGTCAAACGCAAAAAAGAACATTGACACGCAGAGCGGAATCAGGAGGCCAATAACGTCAATGAAGAAGGGCTCAGCAGGAAGAATACCGTAGATGCAAAAGCCAAGCGTCTGGTAACCAAGGGGAAACAACAACGGGGACCAAGCATCGGATCAGAAAAGGGCAATTCCAAAAAGCAGAAGTCTGTTTGAGCAAGCCGGGTCAGAATGCCAGATTCACACCAAAGAAACAGGAAAAGGCACACTCAGAAACTAAGCGTCAGGAACTCAGTTAAGGAGCACCTGACAGCGGCTCGGAAAATCATTAAATAGTCGATGTACGCGAAGATGCGTAAAGCACGTTATGGGCACGTTACGTGCTCGCTATGTGTGAGGTTTGCTGGGAAATGTAGTCCGATCAGGACCGCGGCTCGTGTGCGCTGGGAGAGGTGCCAGGGCAACCTCCAGGGAACAAGGCATGACAGATAGATTATCTTAATGTATCTGTTATTTTATCTTCATCAGTTTAAAACCAAGAGAACAGACCTAATTCACACCTCAATAATGCCATAGGGGGTACTTTTTGAAACCCCTAACATAGAACGTCAATAATTACCTTTAATTTTTCTAATGTATCCTTCAACATTGTCAGATATCGTTTCCAACCCATATAACAAAGTTGGAACATATTTTTGTTCATATAATGTAATCATAGGCGTTACTGAAAAGTCCCCATACTTTTGATTCAGGCCCTGCCCAATCACCTCTAGGAAAGCCACTCTATTGACTATTATGAGCATAATATATTGATCTGTATCTCAGTGATTCATTTCAAATCCTAAATACTTATATTTCTTAAGCACCTCCACTGAAGATCTAACCAAATGATTTCTTTATTCTCCCCTTCCTAAATATCATGACTTTACTTTTTGCTGTGTTAAGAGTTAAATGGATGGTGATGGCAAAAGCTGCAACAGCATTTAGGGAAGCTTGAAATCCCAGGTCTGTATGGTCATACATAACACACTTGTTGGCATATGGGGTCCAAGCCATATGCATATTGCAAATTTTAGGTGAAACTGATTTTTCCTTTATAAAGTAGTCATAAACATCTGCCATATAAATATTAAATACAAATTTAGCTAAAATGCAGCCCTGTTTTACAGCTTTGTTAGTGGAACTATTAACCAGTAAAGTAGTCTTGTTCATCCAGTCTCAACCTCAAAGTAGTATTTTCATGTAAATGTTTAATACATTTTAACTAAGGCATTATCTAAACCTTCCCTTGACATTTTCCTCCACAAAACCTTCCAACGCACTGTCAAATGTGGTGGAAAACTTGATGAACGCCACATACAAAGGGGGACAGGTTTTCAATAATGCTGTTTTGATTAAGCAATTAAGAATCAATAAGTCATGAGTTGTTAAACATGATTCTCTAAACCCTGTTTGGTTTTTACCAAAAATGTTACATTCTGTCACCCATTTGTGCAATCTTGTCAATATAATTGCCACAAAAATGGTACTAACCCCTTCGAAGAGAGCAATTAACCTATAGGCTTGCAGATCAATACAATCACCTTTTTTGAAAATAGGAATTCGAAAGGCGTCCTGCCAGGAGCAGGGAATGTCTCCCATCTTCACTATGTTTTTAAATAACAGGGTTCGATATTTAGCCTAAAAGGCAGGTTGGTGGCAGAATGCAATGTAAGCTAGCCTGTCAGGTACGGGAGACCGATCTTTCTTCATGCAGTTCATTACTTCCACTACTTCCTTACAATTAAGAACCACTTTAACGTCATTATTCATAAAAAAGCAATCTTAATATTAAATCATTTACAATTCGGCTCTTGGACTCTTTTTTCAATATAGATTTTCTAGCTTAACTCATTCTCGACAAAATTTGTCATTGCTTCAGCTTATCATTCCGACTATTAATTAAGCACAAAATCTGCAAGAATCTCTTTTATTAATGATGTTCATAATGTCACAACCCCGGTGAAAGCGGTTTATTGTGCACTTCTTTAACCAATTGTTATATTCTTGTAACTTCTTTCTTCTAACGTAACAATGCTCCTCAATTGTAAGCTCATCTTTTTAAGCTGCTGCTGATTATTAGTTGTTTCTTCTTTCAACTAATCAAAAGGGTGGTACTTCGATCTATCAATATTTATTTTCCGGGCTCCAACTCATAGTTTTTGCAGGTTACTAGCAATATGTTCTGAGGTCCACAGTCTTATTTGCTGGGCATAAACTTGGAGGTCACCTGGCTAAGAATAATGTCCTGCTGCAAGCTGGGTCCTTCATAATTTCACTGTATGAATCTAAAGAAGATAGCAACATTCTTATTAGTCCAGATCGTTTTATTTTCCTTGGACATTAGTCTCCAGTGATCCAAGATGTTGGCTTCTATCCTGCGTCACGAAATGAAACTCCTTAGTTAATGATAAAAATGCATCATCACCCGGTTACATTTCCAGCAAAAGTACGATTTTTAATAATTCGAAGTGTCCAGCGCTAACAAAGTAATCTATGGTATTTTTTATGCATACATTGTATCAGGAATAATTTTCAGGTATGTCCCCACTTGTTCTTCCATTTAAAATTACTAAGCCTCAATCAATCACTAAAAAGAAAACATTTGCTCAGAAATTACCAATTCCATTGCTAGTCTGTTGAAGCATTAAACTTGCTTGATTGTATTAAAATGTTGTTCATTATCTTCACTGCAAGCATTTTTTTCTGGCCATCTCACATTCTAATCGCCACCATACAGAATTAATGTCTCCAGATGTGTGTTTACTCTCTTATCTAATAATAGCCATGATATTGGCCAGTTTAACTCTTTCTGAGGAACAAAGGGGAGCATAAAGGTTAATTATAAAACACTTTGCCATAGCATTTAGTTTATTATAATATATATATTTTACTGCAAGTACATTATTCCCTGTAACATGTCTCATATATTCTGCTGATGGGATAGACGTCAAAACCCCAAGGGCCAACTCCACCTTTCTGTCCTACCCAATGTATCTTTCTTGGCAGGCTTGCTGTGAATAGTATACCTATCAACAAATGTAGGACAAGTATGCCTGGTCTCTGGATTGAAAAAGTTGTTATGTATTCCAACCCAATAAATAAATTGGTGTTTAAATATTAATTGGCTATGCCCTCTCAAGTTCCATAAAAATATGCTAGCATAGCCAAAATATATTAGGAAGATATATTTTCATGTCTACTCAATGTTCCCGGCAACCATTTCCAACTTTTTCATTGTCAAGGCCTTGTGACAATTGTTAGAGCAGACTTTTATTAGTCTTCAATTGTCATTATTTTTTTATTTTTTTATTAGCACTTTGGTTTATCCAATCTGAATTAAAAAAGTAAAAAAAAAAGGAAATAAACCTTTGGCTATTCAGTTCATAAAACGTCCATATGGTTCAAACCGTCAACTCATGGCGAACAGGCACATATCTGACAGATGCTTCGTCATGCAAGGTACAGCAAGATAACATGAGTAAAAGGCTCTGCATGGGTCGGACAACTGGCATTCTATTTGTTGTTCCATATTTCTTTCTCACAACATCCCAAAGGTAAGTAGATGTGCACCCTAATTTCCAGGTTTTTAAGAATCTACTGTTCTTGTTTCATTTGCACTTTCCGTCGTTGTGTTTGCAATTTTCTCGAATATTTTCAACATACATTTTGTCACTGCTAGGTTGATTGGCATTTTTTCCCCTTGAAAGAGGATTCTCCACCAAATGTCAGTCTCTCTCAGACTGTATTTTTCCCAGATGTCTCCAAGATAGATTTATCTTTCATGACACTGGGTTGGACATTGAAGTGTTAAATGTTTCAGGGTTTCTATGACCTTCAGGTCTTGACAGAGTCTACAGTGCCTCATTGTCTTTTACACAGGACACTAATAAATTATCTTTTGCTTTACAGCTACAGGTCAAAAGCGTCTTAACTACTTCAGACTAGACCATCCTTTCTGGTAATGTGCCTATATCAAAACCCATAACACAAAAATGATCAACATTCTCAGAAACCATTTGAGTTACTAGAAGCAATGTAAAATGGATTTTGACAATCTGTACATTTTCAAAATCAATAAATTCAACTTGCATAATATCTTTTGAAGTTATCACTCACAGCTGTGAAATATCATGGATAAAGGCTAGGAAAATAGGTTGATTTAACCATTCCACAAATATCTCTTCTAGAATTAATTGAAACTAAGATACTATGGGTTCCGCACTGCAAGTTCTCGGCAGTTCAGTCCAATTAATTACAAAGCACAGTCCCCATCCTGTTGATAACTCTTAGTAGGATTTAAAGTGGCCTTGTTCAAAGCAAGGAATATCCTGGAATTCTGTCGTCTATATCAATTTCCTTGCATTGATCTACCTCCATTTTAATATTAAATAAAGCACATTAATTAAACACATTTCATTTACATTCTATGTTACTAGAATAAAAGACCTAGTGGTGGTGTGTAAGTTGGTTTTAGAGGTGTAGAATTTTTTTGTTTGATGTCTGTAGCAGGGAAATCAAATTACTCTATTGGGGCAAAGAATGTATAGGGCAGGCATACAATTAATTTGGATGCTACTGAGAAAAATGCAGTGTGGCAACAATCAAAGTACGTCAAACAATGCAACTAGAGAAAACAATTCATATGATGTTAATGAGTAAAATACAAAAGGGTAACAGTTAAAGTAGGGCAACATTTTCAACCACTAAACTATTAATTTAGGATGCTAAACAGCAAAATATAGTGGGTCAACAATTAAACTAGGGCAAACAATTCAACTAGAGCAAGACATTCATACAGTGGTGTAAACACTGCACTATTTCAACTAAAACAAACATTCATAGAGTAGGACAGTTAATCTACCAGAATGCTAACGTGGGCGTGTGCGCACATGTGTGTGTGCACACGTGCGAGTATAAAAGTGTGCACATGTGCGAGTATAAAAGTATGCACACATATGCGAGTGTGCAAGTGTACATGTGCAAGTGTGCAAATGTTTGAGTATGTACATATGTGTTCAAGTATGTATGTGCATGATATGTAGAAATGTTCAAATATGCGAGTTTGTGTGACAATTTGCAAATGTTTGGATGTGTGAACATGCAAATGCCGTGTAGAAGTGTGCAAACGTGTGTGTGTGCACCTGTGCATAGCATGTGTGAGTGTGCAAATGTGTGGGTATGTAAATATGCATTGTTGGAGCATGTACATGTGCATAGGATGTGCGCATGTGCATAAGGGCGAGTGTGAAAATGTGTCAGTTATTGCACATTTGCGAGTGTGTAACTATGCATGCACAAATGAACATTTGTGCAAGTTTGAACATGTGTGAGTGTACACGTGTGTGTGCAAATATGCAAGTTTGTGCACGTGCGAGTATGCAAATGTGCAAGCACATGTAGGCAAATGTGCAAGCATGCATATCTGTGTGCAAGTCTTCAAATGTGTGAGTGCACATGCATGTATGGACATGGTGGCGTATACAAATGTAAAATTGTCCAAGTGTGCCAATGTGCAAGTGCATAAATGGTACATGTGTGTGTGTGTGTGTGTGTGTGTGTGTATGGATAGGTGAATGTGCACATCTGTGCCCAAATATGCAAGAGTGTGAGTGTTGTAATATGGGAGAGCAATGATACACACCAGACACGTTAGTATGACTGTCACAAAAATAGGTTCTACTGGTCAAAAACACAACGAACAGGTTGGCAGAATACCTGTAGGATTTATCATAGTTCCCTGTAAATGACAGTGGGAATGATGGGCTAAATTAAAATGAAATTTCCAGGGCTGGTGTTCTATGCCTTGCTTGCTCTAAGTCATAAAGTTCCAAAACACCTATTCTTAAGTCCTTGCTTCTCCTGGGACACTCCATTATTATATGATATATGATATAATATGGCATTTATAATGCGCCTGTACACAAGTGTTTCTACAAAGTAATGTGAAAATGTAATCGCTAACTAAAAATGTAAAATAGTCTTAAAGCGTACTTAGCCTCCTTGGTACCCTTTCCTAATAACAAACATTCCAAATATGGCCAACTCAAGAGTTATTCTTAGGAGTTGGACCCTATCCCAATACAACAAATACAACTAAACAGTCCCCAGAAAGGCTCATTCAGGAGTTACTCACCGCCATGGACTTCTCCACTGCCCTCTCTGCTTTTGCCTATTGACTCCCAAGACCTCTTCCTGGAGATGATCACACTCCTGCTGTTTCCTACGCCATGCCAGCAACTTTCAGTGACAGAATTATCCCTTTCTCTGCTTTTTGCCTTCCTGGTGTCATCACAATTCTCCTTCGTGTCTAGTCAATGCACTTAGACATCCCAAGACCATATGATTCACGGATTCTCACAAATGCCCTCTTCTTCGACCTTCACGTTTTGTCACATTCACAAGTCCCTGGACCTTAGACATTCTCAGGATTCACAATAGGCTCCTCCTTGACCTTAGCTTTCTTCCAGATTTCAAACAGGTCCATCCGGGAAGTGGCTTTTCTTCATATTCACAACAATATCCTCTTGCTCACGATTCACAACCCTTTACTGTGCCTTTCTCTCCCCATTCAGGCTCCCCATCAGGCAGTCATATTTTGTCACCCTCCTGCCAGGGATCAGGCATCCAGGTCAGTGGTCGCTGGTCATACACCTTAAAGCATGGCAGGGTCTGGGAGAGGCACTGGTGTACCAATAGGCAAACCCACCCTTCTCGGTTTCTCCAGGTATCGTCTACTCTCACAGATCTTCTCCATGTCTTTAGGGTCTCTACTGCTCTCCTTTAGGTAGCGGTGCCCTGCACAATCTTTAAGAATTTCGCCTTATATCAGGCAAGTAGTGCTTCTCCAGTTTCCCCTTGTATCAATAGTGGTGTGTGCTGCACATCGCTGCACTGGGATTCTCAGCTATACTGACATTTCCCCACTGCTGTTATACATCTGGTTATGGGTAGGCTCTTTCGAGATAATTTCAATTGGTATTCCCATGGTCTTATGAATCCCTTCTGGGGATTGGTTCAATCCCTTTGCATTTCTAATTGTTCTCATTATTTTAGTCTTAGTCCAAGGCATCTGTATCATACAGCACCATTCTGGATCTCATATGTTCGCTACACTGCTTCATGTTCGATATTCGGTTTGTGGACTGACTGTTAGCAGACCATGAGAGGACATCTTTGGTGCATTCTGGCACTTTGCTTTCAGACAGTAAGAGCCATTAGTCTCTTCAAAGGTTTTATCTTGCTCTGCAGCATGACTCCGAGAGTTCAGTGCTTCTTTTTCAACTTATTAGTTCCACTCATAGAACTGGTTGTAGTCTCTGACGTTTAAAGATGTGAAGGCAGTCGCTCTGTTACCAGTCTTTAGCTTCTCCTCCTAACGCACGTTTTCATGACTTCATCAATCTTCAGGGAGGCTGAGTTTCTGTGTTTTTTCAGGCGAGTCTGCATTTCTGTTTCAAGTGTGACAAGTTAATTAGCTCTGAGGATTCTGTTACTTGTATTTTTCGCACTTGATTTTGCTGGCAGGTGACTGGAAACAACTCCCTCCATAGCACAAATCTTCCCCTTGATGGGTGGAGGGGGAAAGCCATGGTTGTGGCTCTCCAATGTAAGGCATGATGGCCCTGCCGCACTGCCTTGTGTGCCCGGGACTCCTGGAACAATGTTTAAAGATCTAAAAAGGTTTAGTTGCAAGGGAGAGGGGGCTGAAGAGTTCTAGATCTCCCGCACAGTAAAGCAGGTAAGCATTCATTCTCTTATTTAATGTGGTCAATAAGCTATGCATGCATGCCCTATGTGAGGATCCCTCCAGGATGGGGACCACCACAGTCCCCATCCTGTCCTCTATAAAAGATGGAACAGACCCACCTTGCTAGAGCATTGGCTGTGGCTGTGGATCTTTATGTGGGGAAGCTATTGGGGATATGTGGGGCGGCAGGGCCTGCAAAGGGCAGGGAATTCCTTAACATAACATAACAGGCGTATTTAAAAGGCGCACGTTCACCCCCGAAAGGGCATCTTTGTGCTAATAAGCGAGGTTTATTGTTACCCAACACAATGGTACTCATTTTATAGACCTCAGAAGGATGAAGAGCTGAGTGGATCTGCTGGGATTTGAACCTGTGACCATGAGGCTGAACACAGGCCCTTGTAGTGAATGCATTAGTCCACAGACCTACATTCCCAGCATTTTAAGCCTTCCACAAAGCCTCATTGCGTTGAGGATTCTGATAGTCACATCTTCGCGCCAGCTCCATGAGGAGCTAGGAGCCATGCACTGTGGTGTGTGTGTGGGAGATGTAGGGGAGTTGGCCCTGGGAGTGAGAATGCATACAAGATCCATCTTAGAGAGATGTTGTATTTATCTGGGGTAGGTGAACTAGATTGGCTTAAACATATGGAACAGGGTTTTACAACCTGGGTCTGGATTGCTTGAGGGAGGAACTTAACCAAACAATGACATATAATATACAGATATTGACAGAAAGGTACTAAGAATAGCTGGCAATAGTAACACAGCATCTGCAACCCCATGCAGGGTATGTACTTTGATTTGAAACCAGAGCATGCTTATGAGCACTGTATGAGCGCAATTTTTACACCAATAGTTTATCGGTTTACATAAAATTCTGTATTTGGACACTTCCACTACAGGAAGAACGGTAGGGACATCATTTGGCGGTCACCAGGGGACGTAGCTGCGACCCCTGAGGTCTCCCTTGCTACAACTGAAAAAGAATTGAAAAATAAAAACTTGTTTTTAATGTAAACTACTGGGCTGTGGCCAGCTCTTTGTTTCTGGAGTGTCTGGCTTTCTTGTTCAGGCCTCTTAAAAAAAACAAGGGTTCCACAAGTTTAACACTTTGAACAGTGACTAAGAAAGGGTAGGAATAACAAATAATTTGTCTTTCTGGAATTCTGTATAATAATTGCTAGACTCATGAAAGGTCTATTTCAGACACACTTCCTGGGGTGAGTCACCGATTTAGTATGTTCTTAAACACCTCAACTCAGCCTTTCATCCTTCTGAGGTTGACAAATGAGTAAAAAACCAGGTTGGGTGATACTGTATGTATATTTGTTCTATATAAAGCGCTTAAGCTTAAGCGCTATATAATAACACATCATTATCATTTGGCCTTGGACGTCTGCTTGCATTCACAGTAATTTGGTAAAATGGGCCGATACACACTGATAATAATGATACATATGGTGATCCATTGTTGTATGAAATGTATATCACATTATAGTGATATGGTACCATATTTTTCGTAGTGTTCTTAGGGACAATGCTTTCTGATGCCACTTCCTGTTTTGCCAAGGGGTGAAAGGTTCTGTTCCATGGCTTCCTGTGATGTCACTTCAGGGTGGAGTCAAATGACATCACTTCCTGTGATGTTATCAGAGATCAAGGGTCGTGTGATGTCACTTCCGCTACCCCTTGCATTTAGGTGAAATGACGTCCCTGAAGAACGGGTCTGGACCCCTCAAAGTGGGGATGTGTTTGCCAGGCACCCCTAAAAATGCTCCCCCCACTTTCTACTTCTGTGTCCGAGTTAGTGTGGTGCAAGGACCAGGTACCTGAAAGCCCTGCTATGAGGCGTGGGCCAAACGCACAGCTATTCCAGTGGCGATGTTCAAGTCTCTTCATATTTCTGGTTTACCTGGAGGATGCTATGGAGACAGGAGTCTGGTCCAACTCGAGTCAAAGGCAAGTTTGTATTGGCGTTTTATAATAAGTGCCAAAGCAAGTGGCATAGGCATGAACATGTTTTTCTATTCTATCATCTTGTTTATTAAGTGCCATGTAGATTTGACATGCATCAAGGATTTTGGTCCGTATGGGAGGTTTATATAATGCTTTTATATTTATTTGATGTTTCATTTTGTAGCAAATATGGTCAGCTGATCCAATACATTTCGACTACTTAAATCAACTCACAGAGAATAGGAGGAGGAAGGAGTGTGAAAAACAAACATTTACACCAGAAGGCTAAAAGGACCGAGTGCCCCTCCAGAACATCCACACCAGCCACAGTGTAAATGTGATAGTTTCATTAACATGTTCTGGGACACCACAGGGAAGGAGTTTCTCTCTGCCAGACCAGAGTAGCTTCCAGACTTCCCATGGAGGGAGCTCTAAAGACCTCAGGGGCTTCCTTACGAGGTAGCGCATAACAAGTCCTGAAACACAAGGCAATCCATCTAGAGATCAGCCTGCAAAACCCATAAAAGCTGACAGACCACATAGCATTCTTTCACCCTGACCACATAGAAACTCAAGGCCCTCATGCAGTTAAATCGGTGGAAATGCTCCTTCGCCTATGTAAGGTGGGGAAGCACAGCTGAAAGTGGATTTGTTGCTGCAGATGAAATATAGAAACGATCTCGGGGGTTAAAGAGGCTCGGACCATAAAATAACATCCTTTTGAGAACTCCAGATAAGGAAATGAAACTGACAAGAGCTTGAAGATGTGATAACTGACCAGCGGAAGTAATAGCTAGTAAAAAGCTTCCTTAAAGAGTGCATTGGCTCAAACGGAGTTTCAATCATAAATGTCAGCAACAGGTTACCATCACACAAAAGCATCATGAAGGGTTTAGGTGCAAATGCATTCAGGCTCTTAAGAAAGTGCTTTACTGTAGAAACTGAAAAATATGAAGACTTTTTAGGAGTCCTATTGAAGGAGAGGATATCTTGCGGTCTAACAGTGCCAACATTGAGGCTTACCGGTGTGGCACAACAATGACCGCAGCTCCAACTTGATGACATGCTCCAGAGCAAGCATAGATGGACCTGTTGGGCGAGTGGTGAGCATATACGGTCACATCAAGAAGCTCCTCTGGGAGATCTTACTTCTCTTATCAACCGCTTGAACAGGCATGAAAGGTTCTGCTCCCGACTTTAGGGGAAAGCATGCTGCTGAATGCCTGCGACAGAAGATCTTCCTTCCAAGGGGTCCTACAAGGGGGTTACAGCAGCAGGTGCAGGAGACTTGGATACCAGGTCCTCCTCAGACAGTCCAGAGTGATCAAGGTTATTGTTGCCCCACTATGCTTTTAATTCCTCAGTAGCAGAGTAATCGGCGGGTATGGGGAAAAGGCTACCTTAACTGGAACTCCAGAGCGGGTCACTAGTGCATCCCCCAGAATGACCCTAAGAGGGAACTCTATAGTGCAGAAGCTCTTGTACTTCCTGTTCTTACTTGAAACAAACAGGTTGATTTGTTCATAAAGATGTCTTCTACACAATCCCCCTAGAAGGTAGATCTCTCTCCTCTGCAGGTGCCTCCTTCTGGAATGGCCGCCCTGCCCCTCTCAAACTTGAGCCAATCTCCTTAAGTTCTGGAAGCTTCTCAAGACCCTCCTTTTCTCTTCCTCCTTCCCTCTCCCACTCCAATGCTAATGTCCCCTTCAGCTTCTTGAGTGGCTGCCTCGTTCCTCAGATTCTTACAGTGCACCAGGCCCTCCTCACCGAGTCTTCCCCTGCACTCTCTGCTGGGCCTGCACCCCTGAGCCCTTGCAGCCCCGTTCCTCGCACTTAGCACATGGACCTTCTTTCCCTGCAATCTCTGCTTTTCCCTGGCTCTGTCCACCTTGCCTCCCCCGGCACTCGCCTAACCCATGGGCCCTTCTGCCCTGACCTGGATACCCTCCTCTTCCTCACACCTGTTGTTACTGCACTTGCACGATCCGAATGTCACAAGGCCTAGTATGACCATTTTGTTTTGTCATCCCTCCAACCTCTTGTCTTGCTGCGGCTTGAAACACATTGTGTATAGGTGCATTATAAATAGCCAACAAATAAAAAATACATACACAATCTACCTGTTCAACTCTGACGCGTAAGGCACCTCTAAGAGTCCACTCGAGTCTTCAGATCACCTTCCTGATGGGCCGCTGTTCTATACATATCAATGGCGATCACACATAACAACAGGAGCATGCACGGATGACGCCAGTGGCACTGAAGAGGTGAGGCTGGAGGGTGACACCAGAGGCTAAGGCACCAATGATACCAGCTCTATGTGCTAACCCTGAACCGAGCCCCTGGGTCTTGACCTTGCCTGTGCCTGTGCTGTTCTGAGAGGGAACAGTTGACTGTGAGGCTGGCATCAGTGGGACTGAACCCGATGAAACACCTTTGGAATGGCTCCACTAAAGCCTTGCATTCCTCCGGAAAGGAAACCTAAGTGCGAAAGGTAGGCTTGGCCTTTACCTCTTCAAGATGGGAACCAGATTCTTCGCCCGAGGTCAACCTCAAAAACCCAGATCTGTGCCACATGGGAAACATCATTATCAACATCTTCGAGGTGGGGCCTGGTCAGAAGTTGCCATGAGGGAAGATTTCTCTAGAGTAGACATCACATAGGTCCTCTTACTAAGGGCCATAAAACGTTGCCCACCCATTCCCTCCCAGCCTTGGGCGTATTGATGTGCATCAGCCACAGTCTTCGAGGTCATGGTCCTTGCCTTAACACCACGCATCAGAGAGGTCAGTGTCAGACCAATATTTGTTGCCCCGCATTCATTGTAGGGCTAAGTCGCAAATTTAAACATGACCAAGATTGTAAATGGCAAACTATACCTCACCTATGATGCACAATGATGCCAAAACATGGCTGGGGGTTGCTTTGGTCCTGTGCGGAAGGGATGCGACCAAGCAGTTTGGCTGGACTGCCCCCTTTGAGATGGGACCAAGCCTGATTTTCATACAGTCTTTCCCCTTTCTGTAATGGCTTGGCAGGCTGAAGAGCGATTTTCTGGATGGTTGCCCATAACTATGCCAGAGATTAAGATCAATTCTAAACCTTCAAGCCATCACCTGTTTTGTTTTGCCTAGTCATAAATAGTCAAACATGACTGTTCCTCTAAAAACTCAGCATCTTTACTTCGGAAAAAAGGAATAGTGGTCAGTGGGCATACACTGCTCAGTAAATATACACACCAGGGGCCTTAATTCTGACACGAGAGGTGCTACTGGCACAGTGAAGGGCCAGGCGTGGTACCACCTCGCATCCCCTAGTGGTTGTTGTTAAAGTATCTGGACCAATCGGAGCCTGTAAGGCATTTCAAAGATGGGGAATGTGTAAGAGGAATGTACCCATTAGAAATGTCATATGCTCCACCCAGAGACGTATGAGGGAACTCAATTGGATTTAGAGATGAAATAATGCACTTAGCAATCCTCAGAGACAAATACTTGTGCCATTTTATAATATGCGTATTGGGTCGAGTGTGTGGTGAGTGCTGTCGCCTGCTGTTCCTGCTTACCTGCTATACACACTCATTACAAGTGTTAAGCATTTTCCAACATCTGTTATAACCTACATGCTGGGATCGGCATTGGGATATTATTAGTAATCCTCACTGGCCAGAACAACAGAATTAATTCCATTCATTCATTGGACAGAATCCACCTTGTCCGGCCCTCCGGCCGCCAAGTACTATAATTGCATTACCCGCACGCATTGGGTCGAGCGCGTGGTGAGTGCTATCAGCTGTCTGCAAGTCTGTGTGTTGGATCAGCTATTTTGAGTAAGTGCCAGTTGTAATTTTTAAAACAAAGAAGGTTGTAAATGTCACCCAAACAAAAAACTAAGTCTATAAGATATAACTTCAATGGCGAACAGGAGCCCACAAACTGTACTTTAATCCCTGAATTAGTATTGAGGCCTGCAAAATCTGTGCTCAAACAATCTGAAACTGTGTCAACAAACGCGAGTAAGCAAAGGGGAAAGATTGCGTCATTTTATCAGGCGATACCTGTGGTCGTTACACCTAGTGTAAATATGACTCAAAAGATTCTGGCCCAAATCTGGCGGGCGAATGCGCGCGGGACGCAGCATGGCAGGCGCCGCCCCTTAGTGGGGGTTGCCGGGCCAGAGACCCTCCACCCCCTCTCCCCCCCCCTCCCGAGGCACCGCCCTATGGCGGCGCGCGGGGGGGGGAGGGGAGAACTCACGTTCACCGGGGGGGGGGGCGGGACGAGGGGGAATGGGCCGCCCGGAAGTGGCTGGGGCACCTGGGGAGCGATTGGGGGGGGAAGGGGGCAGCTAGGGGGGGGGAACAGGAAGCCGGGGGGGGGTAGACCCTACAAAAGGGCAAGGATCGTCCGAGAACGGTCTCTTCTTCCGGCTTCCTGCTCCCCCCTTCACGACCGTGGACAAGCAGAAGCTTTTCCCACCCGCCCTCCCGTTTTGAATAAATGTAGTATAATTGTTTTGCTTTCTTTTTCAGGTCGCCCGGCGGAGTTACAATGCGATCCCTGTAGCAAAGCGCTGTCCGGCCCATAGGGGAAGGCACAGCCAACAGATTAGATCTTACGGTGCCCCAGGAGTACTAGACTCAGGGGAGGCCCTGGGAAAAAGGGGAGGGAGATAGGGGTCTTGGGAACCATTCCAAACCCAAAAGAGAGGGCCGGGGGGGGTCAAAAGAACGAAGCTCAAAACACAACTAAGGTATACAAGGGGAAGCCCTCAGGGGGGGGGGAAGGAATTGGGGAAAGAGGGCCTCAAGTAGAGGCGGTGCTAGAGAAGAAGGGGGGACGGCGAGTCTCAATAGCAGGGGACACTAGGCAGAAGGACATAGCAGGATGATGACCGTTTAGGCAGGGAGAAAGTGGTGGTGGGTCGGCACCGGAGGTCGGGGCCTGCCCGGTGTATGTATGAGATGTATTGGGACGCTGTTGGTGGTGTCTGTATAGGAACTTGCCAGGCGCCAAGGGGCGGCCTGCGGTAGATAGAAGGGGACCTGGGGGACGCAAAGAGGGGAGGGGGCGGTCAGAGACGTAATTGGGGGTATATGGAACCAAGTGAAGAGGTGTACTACACGATGGAAGGGGCAAGGGGCAATCAGCGACAGATGAACGCGGGGTAGAGAGAAGATAGACAGGGACGGGGTACCCCGGAGGAGTCCTATGGACGACGACGGGGAGGAGGGGGGGGGACGACCCTAGGTAACCTCACACGGAGTAGAAGAACCTGTGGTGTGGCGAATTACGGATCGTATGTAAGATAACTCCAAGACTTTATGCAAAATAAAGCTGCTGTGGCATTTACATTTCCAAATCGTACAATTGTCTCCGCCTGTTATTGCTTGCACGGGGGAGGAAGGGGTAGGGAGAAGGCCGGCACGGGAGAAGGGAGGCGGGGGGGGGGAGAGAGAGCGACAGGGGTGGCGGAGGTGCCGGTCTACACCCACCGGGTCGATGGAAGGGAGGGAGGTGGGGTGAGCGAGTTGTGGGGGGGGGCGAATGGTGTTAGGCTGCCCCCGCTATGGCGGGCGAATGCGTGTGGGACGCAGCATGGCAGGTGCCGCCCCTTAGTGGGGGTTGCCGGGCCAGAGACCCTCCACCCCCTCCCCCCCCCCCCCCCCTCCCGAGGCACCGCCCTATGGCGGCGCGCGGGGGGGGGGAGGGGAGAACTCACGTTCACCGGGGGGGGGCGGGACGAGGGGGAATGGGCCGCCCGGAAGTGGCTGGGGCACCTGGGGAGCGATTGGGGGGGGAAGGGGGCAGCTAGGGGGGGGGAACAGGAAGCCGGGGGGGGTAGACCCTACAAAAGGGCAAGGATCGTCCGAGAACGGTCTCTTCTTCCGGCTTCCTGCTCCCCCCTTCACGACCGTGGACAAGCAGAAGCTTTTCCCACCCGCCCTCCCGTTTTGAATAAATGTAGTATAATTGTTTTGCTTTCTTTTTCAGGTCGCCCGGCGGAGTTACAATGCGATCCCTGTAGCAAAGCGCTGTCCGGCCCATAGGGGAAGGCACAGCCAACAGATTAGATCTTACGGTGCCCCAGGAGTACTAGACTCAGGGGAGGCCCTGGGAAAAAGGGGAGGGAGATAGGGGTCTTGGGAACCATTCCAAACCCAAAAGAGAGGGCCGGGGGGGTCAAAAGAACGAAGCTCAAAACACAACTAAGGTATACAAGGGGAAGCCCTCAGGGGGGGGGAAGGAATTGGGGAAAGAGGGCCTCAAGTAGAGGCGGTGCTAGAGAAGAAGGGGGGACGGCGAGTCTCAATAGCAGGGGACACTAGGCAGAAGGACATCGCAGGATGATGACCGTTTAGGCAGGGAGAAAGTAGTGGTGGGTCGGCACCGGAGGTCGGGGCCGGCCCGGTGTATGTATGAGATGTATTGGGACGCTGTCGGTGGTGTCTGTATAGGAACTTGCCAGGCGCCAAGGGGCGGCCTGCGGTAGATAGAAGGGGACCTGGGGGACGCAAAGAGGGGAGGGGGCGGTCAGAGACGTAATTGGGGGTATATGGAACCAAGTGAAGAGGTGTACTACACGATGGAAGGGGCAAGGGGCAATCAGCGACAGATGAACGCGGGGTAGAGAGAAGATAGACAGAGACGGGGTACCCCGGAGGAGTCCTATGGACGACGACGGGGAGGAGGGGGGGGGCGACCCTAGGTAACCTCACACGGAGTAGAAGAACCTGTGGTGTGGCGAATTACGGATCGTATGTAAGATAACTCCAAGACTTTATGCAAAATAAAGCTGCTGTGGCATTTACATTTCCAAATCGTACAATTGTCTCCGCCTGTTATTGCTTGCACGGGGGAGGAAGGGGTAGGGAGAAGGCCGGCACGGGAGAAGGGAGGCGGGGGGGGAGAGAGAGCGACAGGGGTGGCGGAGGTGCCGGTCTACACCCACCGGGTCGATGGAAGGGAGGGAGGTGGGGTGAGCGAATTGTGGGGGGGGCGAATGGTGTTAGGCTGCCCCCGCTAAGCAAGCACGGCCCAAGGTTTATCGAGCAATGACCTCATTTGACGACATGACAAAATTCCCTACTAAATCAGTGCTATTCTTTGCAGCAAAACATGGCAGCGCCTGCCGACAAAGCAAACTTTTACACAGGTTTAACTACAGTGGTGGAAGCGCAAGTAATTCAAGCAGACACGTTTTGAATCGCTTCAAGATACAAATCGCATATCCACTTCACCTAAGATGCTAATGCATTCCTTACCACACAAACTGAATGAGAAATCAGTCAAAAGTCAGGCACTATCCACCGAAATGCAATCCTCGCTGGCACCAGTACAACAGTTTGCTTGGAAGATCATTTTAAAACTCTGTGGTAGAATCTTCCATCATGTGCACCCGCGAGCACCTCTGCCTGATAGCGACCCAGCAACCGAGGACGCGGGTCTGCAAAACGAATTGGAGATTCCTATTACATTAGAGAACAGTCCCACATAGCTGATGGCGATTCCAGAGAGCAGCAATTCATGCCCAAGAGATGGTAAACGTCTCAGTCCAAGAACCAGATCCTTTCTATTCCCGAAGACAAAAGCGACTGGCTAAGCGTGTTCTGGCAAGACAGACGGGGCAACCTGCAGAGACAAAGGGCTCAATAATCGGCGCACAGCAAAAGGGCTCCAAACGTGCTAAAAAGACAGGTGCACGAAACAAAAAACCGCAACTCAAGGAAATAGGAACATTTACTAGCTGGCTGACCACAACGAAACCGGAAGAGCCCTGCGCGGCTGTTATTGAGAACCATGGTTTATCCCGGGACTTGTACGATATGTCTAGCTCAGAAGGATCAATAGATCTGATGCCACCCGCTACCAACATTAGCAAATAAGGTGGAGAAGCAAGGATCAAATGTACAAAAAGATGAAGATAAGAAAATCAAAGAGGCGGTCCCCATGACAGACGAGAAATTCTAAGGAAAAGAATTAAATTTTTAAAAAAAAGGTTGTCGTGGCTGTGTAGATGTGCATTTCTAACCCATGTGGGCCTTGTTCCACATTTATGCATTTTGGTTTCAACCATTGCATTGCACTAATCCAAGTGTATCCATGATTTGTAAAATCCCAGGCACTGTTATTACTTTGCAGTTTTAAAAATCTTCTTTATAGATGTGGAGTTGGGCTGCTGTCATGATCTCTGCTTCCAAAAGGTCAGGGTTTTCCCAACTCCCTTGGAAGCAGATCCATAACCCAGGTTCCGAGTGCCAACAAGTCCCAATTGGGACCTTTTGGACCCAGTCCTGGCGCCAGTGGCACCAGGCTCATAAATATGCCCAGTCCCAGCGCTGGAAGCGCCGGGCTCATAATGCTTGGGTGGACTTACCTGCAGCAGACCATGCTGCTTACTTGCCTGCCAGTTGAGCCTCTGATCCTCTTCTGTTTGGAACTACTTTTCCTGTTGGGTGGGGCTGGAGCCACTCCCTAGATTTAGAACACTGGAACTCTTCTGGAAGGCAGGAACTCTTTTCTTACCAGGAACTCTTTTCTTACTTAGGCGTGGCTGTGGAAGGAGACACCTAAGCACTACAGGAGGCTATTTAAACCACACCCGGTGGATGAATCTTGCTTTGCGTTATTCTGCACCCTCTGCAGCAGGACGCTCATCGTGTCTTCTGCATCCAGTCCTGGGCCTAAGGAAAAAGGCTTACCATCCTGAATCCAGTCTTCAGCAGCACCTATAAAGACAAGAAAGAACAGGTTAGCATTCCGGCATCTGAAAGGCAAAGGCTTACCTACTCTTCGTGCGCTCCGGAGGTCTTCACTCTGCATTCCGGCATCTGAAAGGCAAAGGCTTACCTACTCCTCGTGCGCTCCGGAGGTCTTCATACTGCATTCCGGCATCTGAAAGACAAAAGCTTACCAACTCTTCGCACGCTCCGGAGGCCTTCAGCGCTGCATCCCGCATCTGAAAGACAAAACAAGGTGCGTTTAAAGACATTGGGGAACTTTAATACTCACGTGCCATTACTCCTTTCCACATCTAATCCAGTGGGTATTCCGGCACCCTGCAGCCGCTCCGAACTCGTACCTGCAAAATAAAAAGACAGTTAGAGCGCATCGTGAAGCAGGCAACAAGCGCTTACTCACGTGCTTCCAGGCGCTTCTATTCATCACACGGGCTCCATCTTCAACTCACTTCAGCCCGTCATCCGCCATCGCCGGAACCCTGCAAAACAAGAGACATCATTACTAAAGACTTTAAAAAGACATTTGAATGACTCGAAACTTACCGTTCGTGCAGTAAACGACGGACAGCAGTCCTCTGAAGTCAAGAGGCCTGCGCTACCTATCCAGTGAGGAAACTGGCTACAGCACACTGCCCCGAGGCAGATGGAGAGCTCGGCATTCACTTACCTAAGGTGAGAGCGTTAACCTTTGGGGGTCTACAGGAGAGGAGAAGAGGAAAGAGATAGGGACACCCCAATAACCCCAGTTCATTAACCCCATATTTTCTATCTGCAGACATCTTACTCTACACGTCAGGCATACAGTGCACAGAGGTCCAGCCCAAAGAGCCAACCGGGTGCTACACATCACCTGTGAAGATACGGTAGTCGCCCAGTCAAGACCGGCGCCTCTGCGAGAATCAGGTGAGCGTTACAGAACGCAAAGCCTACCGCAAAACTCTCGCCCAGGCGCTATGGAAACCTCGGATACTGACCCCCTAGCCCGGTTACTTGGGGAACTAAGGACAGAAGTGCATGCAACTCGTCAGGAAACGAATGCTCTAAGAAGGGAACTAATTATTTCCAAGGAGAGAACAGACAATCTTGCTAGACAAGTGCTACAGTCACAAGCCGGACAGACCCCGTTACCCGCATCAGGGGCAAATCTTCCTTCAACATCCTTTATGAATCCAGTACAGATCAACCTACCTGGGAATGTACCTCTGGCTCCGCCCGAGCGATTTTCTGGTGACCCAAAGAGGTTTGCAGTATTTATCAATCAGTGCCGGTTGCACTTCTTATGCCGGCCAGCAGCCTTTCCAACTGATCAAGCTAAAGTAGCTTTTGTACTTTCGTACCTTAGTGGCAATGCGGCAGACTGGTCGATCCCTCTAGTTCATCAAGATGATCCGGTTCTCCATGATTTTCAAGCCTTTCAGCTTAGTATGGAAAAACTGTTCACAAGACATTCACAGGGGCAGGCCTTGGACAATGAGCTCCTTTCGTTGCGACAAGGTAATCAAGACCTATTGGCTTATATTGCATCTTTCAATAGACTAATAGTGGAAACTCAATGGCCTGAGGACAAAAGGATTACGCTGTTTTATAGAGGTCTACGTGGAGAGCTCAAAGACGTTTTAGCCCAAGTAGTGAATCCCCCACAAGACTGTTCGGATTACATAGACTTGGTCGTTCAAATAGATCACAGGCTGCAGAACAGGAAGGCCGATCGTTCCAAGTTTGATGCTCGAGTATTTTCCAAACCGCCAACTCCTTCCAAAGGAGTAGACTCCGGGCAACCCATGCAAATAGGGGGTCTGAAAGGTCCTCTAACACAACGGGAGCGGGAAAGGAGGAAACAGTTGCAATTATGCCTATATTGCGGAAACTCAGGGCACTTTCTTCGAGACTGTCCGGTGAAACCTGCCAAGAAGGCAGTAAGAGCTGCAGTTACCAAAGTTACAAACTCTGAGCAGGGAAACGACCTCGCCCGACAAGAATAGAGGTCCTCTTGCCGAGCGTAAAAACCAGTTCCGTGACCTCGCATTTCGTGATACCTATGGTCCTCATTAGCCCTGATAATCCGGATCGATTACATGCAATTGAAGCTTACGTCGACAGCGGTGCCATCGGCAATTATGTGGATCATGAAATGGTTTTGAGGATGAATCTAACTCTTTGTGCCAAGGCTGTAAAGGACGTCATTACTACGGTGGATGGTACGGAGATAGCCTCCGGGCCAGTAACGCATACCACTCAAGAAGTGACGCTAGTAAGTCAAGATGGACACCATGAGAAGATCGTGTTCGATGTGATCAAGGCCCCTCAGTTTCAGATTATTCTGGGAATACCTTGGTTAGAGAAACACAATCCTCTGATCGATTGGCGAGCAAGAACGGTCCAGTTTCCAGAATGTGTCTCTACTTGTCACCCTCCCCTTGGTGTTGCACTGGCCGCAATTTCTTCAGAGACTCCCCAGTTACCTCCAGAATACCTAGAATACCAAGATGTTTTCCGGAAGGATCAGGCTAACTCTCTACCTCCTCATAGGTCTTATGACTGCCAGATAGACCTGATACCTGGATCTACTCCCCCTTGTAGTAGAATTTATGCCCTCACCGAGCCTGAGAACCTTCACCTTCGACAATACCTGGATCAATACCTGGCAAATGGGTTTATTCGTCCTTCCAAGTCCCCTGCTTCTTCAGCTTTGTTCTTCGTTCCAAAAAAGGAAGGAGACCTTAGAACTTGTATCGATTATCGCTCCCTGAACCAGATCACCGTTAAGAATAGATATCCGTTACCTTTGATCCCTGAACTCCTGGACCAAGTCAGAAAAGCATGCATATATACAAAGCTGGATCTTAGAGGAGCTTACCACTTGGTACGAGTAAAAGAGGGCGATGAATGGAAGACGGCCTTCCGCACCAAGCATGGGCTATTTGAATATCAGGTCATGCCCTTCGGACTTTGCAATGCCCCGGCCGCCTTTCAATATTTTATGAACGATGTCCTCAGAGAGCTCATAGATGTATGTGTTGTTGTTTACATTGACGACATCCTCGTTTATTCTTCATCGGAATCTGAACATCGGAAACATGTGAAAATGGTCCTCGAAAGATTGCGTCAACACAAACTTTTCACTAAATTGGAAAAATGTGTTTTCAACGTGACTGAAGTTGAATTCTTGGGATTCATATTATCACCTGGCGGAGTGCGTATGGATTCAAAGAAGGTCGATGCAGTTCTCAAATGGCCATCACCGTCTTCCGTAAAAGGTGTGCAAAGCATGTTAGGCTTCGCTAACTTTTACCGCAGGTTTATCCCCGAGTTCTCTCGAATAGTCCAGCCCATCACTGCCTTGTTAAAGAAAAACAAACGTTTTGAATGGTCTACCGAGGCGGAACAAGCTTTCCAGGATTTGAAGACTAAATTTATCTCTGCACCAATCTTAAAACACCCTCGCCCCGAATTCCCCTACATCGTGGAAACCGATGCTTCAAGCCTTGCCATGGGGGCAGTTCTATCACAAAAGGACCCGGTAACCAATCAGTTGCATCCCGTGGCATTTTGGTCCCGCAAATTCTCACCTCCTGAGGTCAATTACACGATTACTGACAAGGAACTTCTGGCTATCAAGTCTGCCTTTAAGGCTTGGCGGCATTATCTGCTGGGGGCCCGACACACCGTTACTGTGATTACGGATCACCGAAACCTGCAATATTTGAAAACCGCAAAAGCCCAATCCTCTAGACAACTCCGTTGGGCATTATTCTTTGCCGAGTTCGACTTCATAATTACCTATCGACCTGGTACAAAGAACGGTAAAGCCGATGCCCTTTCTCGGATGGGAGTGGAAGAACACTTGATCAACCCTAAACCTGTACCAATCATTCCCGAACAAAGAATTCTGGGTGTAATCGCCACAGAATCCATAGAGGAAGTTAAGGATAATGCCAGGCAACTTGTAACTCCAGCAGATATAGAGAATTGGCATCTGCAGGGAAAGGACTTTGCAGTAAAGGACAACTTATTGTATTTCCAAGAACGATTATACCTACCCAGCACAGATTTACAGAAAAAAGTAATCTCTTGTTATCACGACTCTCTAATGGAAGGTCATCCCGGTATAGCCAAGACCTCAGAAAAGATCAAACGCTACTTCTGGTGGCCGTCTTGGAAAAAAGATATCAGAGACTTTATAATGTCCTGTGGAGTATGCGCCCAAAACAAGAGTCAAAAGGAAAGACCAGCAGGCCTCTTACACCCTATTGACATCCCACCTCGCCCTTGGCATACGCTTTCTATGGACTTCATCACCGATCTACCTCCATGCTCCGGATACAATACGATTCTAGTAATCGTGGACTTATTCTCCAAGATGGCGCATTTCATTCCGCTCAAAGGCTTGCCAACAGCAGCAACTCTGGCCCGAGAATTTCTCGAAAACATCGTCCGACTGCACGGTTTTCCTTCGGTTCTAATTTCGGATCGAGGTAGTCAATTTATTTCTCATTTTTGGCGAAGTTGCTGTCGGTCGGCTCAAATTGATGTGAGACTATCGACCAGTCACCACCCTCAGACCGACGGACAAACCGAGAGGACCAATCAAACTCTGGAGCAGTATTTACGCTGCATGCTGCAACAAACTGAAAAAACTTGGAAAGATATCCTTTGGATAGCCGAGTATGCCTACAATAACTCTGTCCATTCGGGAACTGGGAAAACCCCGTTTTTTCTTTTGTACGGCAGTCACCCTCGAACCTCGGAGTTGGATCCCCTCCAAGATCTTGAAACACCAGTAGTAGACTACCTGCATTCCACAATCACCCAAGCCTTTAAGGAAGCTGTTTCTCACCTTCAAAGGGCTAAAGAACAATACAAGAAAGGAGCAGATCAACATCGGAAGGAAGCCCCTCACTATCAAGTAGGGGATCAAGTCTGGTTGTCCACCAAATATCTATCTCTAAAAGGGCCACGCACATTCAACCCAAGATACCTTGGTCCCTATTCCATCACTACCATAGTAAACCCAGTAGCGGTCAAGTTGGACTTGCCCCCGCACATGAAGATACATCCGGTCTTCCACGTCTCTCTATTAAAACCCGTGCAACCTCAAACCCGACTAACCAAATCTCCAAAACCTATCCTAGTGGATGGAGAACTCGAGTTTGAAGTCAAAAGCATTCTGGACTCCAAGATCTCCAAATCTAAACTATTCTACCTAATTGACTGGAAAGGCTACGGCCCCCAAGAGAGATCCTGGGAACCTGCTGAATATGTCCACGCTCCTCGCCTAATCAAAAGATTTCACCGAACATTTCCTGACAAGCCAAAACCCCTGGAGAAGCCCGGTTTGGGAGGGGCCTTGAGGGGGGGTACTGTCATGATCTCTGCTTCCAAAAGGTCAGGGTTTTCCCAACTCCCTTGGAAGCAGATCCATAACCCAGGTTCCGAGTGCCAACCAGTCCCAATTGGGACCTTTTGGACCCAGTCCTGGCGCCAGTGGCACCAGGCTCATAAATATGCCCAGTCCCAGCGCTGGAAGCGCCGGGCTCATAATGCTTGGGTGGACTTACCTGCAGCAGACCATGCTGCTTACTTGCCTGCCAGTTGAGCCTCTGATCCTCTTCTGTTTGGAACTACTTTTCCTGTTGGGTGGGGCTGGAGCCACTCCCTAGATTTAGAACACTGGAACTCTTCTGGAAGGCAGGAACTCTTTTCTTACCAGGAACTCTTTTCTTACTTAGGCGTGGCTGTGGAAGGAGACACCTAAGCACTACAGGAGGCTATTTAAACCACACCCGGTGGATGAATCTTGCTTTGCGTTATTCTGCACCCTCTGCAGCAGGACGCTCATCGTGTCTTCTGCATCCAGTCCTGGGCCTAAGGAAAAAGGCTTACCATCCTGAATCCAGTCTTCAGCAGCACCTATAAAGACAAGAAAGAACAGGTTAGCATTCCGGCATCTGAAAGGCAAAGGCTTACCTACTCTTCGTGCGCTCCGGAGGTCTTCACTCTGCATTCCGGCATCTGAAAGGCAAAGGCTTACCTACTCCTCGTGCGCTCCGGAGGTCTTCATACTGCATTCCGGCATCTGAAAGACAAAAGCTTACCAACTCTTCGCACGCTCCGGAGGCCTTCGGCGCTGCATCCCGCATCTGAAAGACAAAACAAGGTGCGTTTAAAGACATTGGGGAACTTTAATACTCACGTGCCATTACTCCTTTCCACATCTAATCCAGTGGGTATTCCGGCACCCTGCAGCCGCTCCGAACTCGTACCTGCAAAATAAAAAGACAGTTAGAGCGCATCGTGAAGCAGGCAACAAGCGCTTACTCACGTGCTTCCAGGCGCTTCTATTCATCACACGGGCTCCATCTTCAACTCACTTCAGCCCGTCATCCGCCATCGCCGGAACCCTGCAAAACAAGAGACATCATTACTAAAGACTTTAAAAAGACATTTGAATGACTCGAAACTTACCGTTCGTGCAGTAAACGACGGACAGCAGTCCTCTGAAGTCAAGAGGCCTGCGCTACCTATCCAGTGAGGAAACTGGCTACAGCACCCTGCCCCGAGGCAGATGGAGAGCTCGGCATTCACTTACCTAAGGTGAGAGCGTTAACCTTTGGGGGTCTACAGGAGAGGAGAAATGGAAAGAGATAGGGACACCCCAATAACCCCAGTTCATTAACCCCATATTTTCTATCTGCAGACATCTTACTCTACAAGTCAGGCATACAGTGCACAGAGGTCCAGCCCAAAGAGCCAACCGGGTGCTACACATCACCTGTGAAGATACGGTAGTCGCCCAGTCAAGACCGGCGCCTCTGCGAGAATCAGGTGAGCGTTACAGCTGCATGTAGACAGGAATCGTGAAGATACAACTCTTCCAGAGAGTAGGGTAACCACAAAGAGTACTGGGCGATCTATTAATGCTTGTCTCGGTATAAACACAGCAAATGTTCAACTTTCTGACATTCAGTCTACATTAAATGGTTGGCAGAGTCTCTACCGGCCGTGTTCTCTCGTCAGAACTGAGGTATATCTATAATGACTTGGAACACCAATGGTTTTACTCACCTATTTGCTCCAAATGGCTTTGTAAACCATTTATTACAAAATCAAGTCTTTTTAGTACAGGAGACATGGCTCATGTCTAATATGTATATTGATGGTTACGCTATGTATCAAATTACGGCAAAGAAAGGAAAAAAGGGAAGACCATAAGTCGCGAAGAATTCCAACTTTAGACACAGAACATGTTCTAGCAGTTCAAGTGGAATTTCCGTCACTTATGTTTAGGTGAACTGCGTTGATTCCCAATATCTATGACCCCCCAAGGGATGTTACATAGTGACCAAATACAAACAACATTACAGGAGCTATTTATGGCATGGGCGGAGGGTGATGGTAAGGACATTGTAATCATGGAAGGCGATTTTTACTTGCACTGTATTTGTTGAGAAGACCTGGTTGGATGGAAAAGTATAAGTAGCCAGAGTCAGATGAGGCAATGCACGCCGAATAGTTCTAGCCTAAATTGGAAACAGTTTGTGGAAAACTGGTACCTTTAAATGCTTAATGTTACACCTAGAGGCAAGGACAGAGGAATGCAACGTTAGTACTTTTAAAGATACTGTTTGATAGCATTTCTATTGAAGGTATGATAACCTTATCTTGGCATACATCCATTATGATCCCAGTGTTGAAGAAGGGGTCCTGGCTATCCCTGTGCAATTATAATTTACTATCTAGGCTTGCTTGCACGGGGAAACTATTCTCAACATACAAATGTTGAGAATAGTTTCCCCGTGCAATGAGGCATAGACAGATAAACAGAAGTTAAGAGGGTTACAGAGATCGGTGGATGACACAGGTCTTCTTGATAGGTTCCAGAGTGGTTTTCGTCCAGGGTACTCAAAGTCACGTAATCTTAGGCTGATCGATTATCTCACAGAGAGAGCACGAATGAAGGATTGACTAGGGCTGTATGCTCTCTTCGTGGATTTTCGATCCGCTTTTGATTCGGTAGACAGAAACAGACTATGGAAGAAACTGGAGCTACATGGCTGTCCATCCAGCATCCTGTATTTTGTGAAACTCCTCCATACAAACAATACAGTTAGCGTGAAGTTGGATGGTGTAGGAGCCTTGAATGCACCCATCCCCATTGGTAGTGGGGTGAAACAGGGGTGCGTTCTGCCTCCCCTGCTTTTCAACTTGTACTTGGCAGACCTACCCAACAGTTTAGCTAAAGCAGGGTGTTGTCCCCAGAATATTCATATGGTTCATTGTCAATTACTAGCTTACGCTGATGATCTGGTACTATTAGATCATACTTTTACTGGACTAAGTCGAGCAGCTAAGGCCCTATGGAACTCCCTTAAAATAGAGACAATTGAGTATGTTGCAGAATATAAATATCTTGGTTTGGAACTGGAGTCTCAGCAGGGTTATCATGCATGCATGACTGCGTGTATAAGAAAAGCAGCCCAACTGTCATCCTTGGTCCATCGCTTCATAATACAAACAGGGGGATTTTCCCTGGAAGGCACCAGTCGACTTTATTTACATTGCTTTGTGCCAGCCATTTCATGTGGTTTGGAAAGTTTGACAATGACAGAATTTGATTGCTTACAGCGTATAGAGGGTATGTTCTGGAGAAAGTTACTGGGTCTAACTTTTTTTGTACAGTTGGCCATTTTTAGATTTGAGCTTGGGGTGCTTTCTTTACAGTCTATGGTTTTGAAAAAACGCGCTCTAATATTTGTACAGACAAAGACTTGCTCGGAAAGCCATTTCCTGAATAACGTGAGTCTCGACTCACGTAGTAACGAAGGGAATTTAAAGTACGAATCTAGTATAGTTAAATACTTTGACTTGTTGGGTTGGTCTCCAAATTGGGAGGAGGGGTTCTATTATGAGTTAAATAAAAAATTGAGCAAGAAAATCGACTTGTGGGATTGGGGAGAACATTTCTGGCATTTGTCAACATTAAGGAGCTATAACTTTGTATCTGAAACATTATAATCCTTCAAATAAAACAGGTTATATTTGACCATCTGCCCATCTAAGAACCTTTGTTGTTTCATACTTTTGCTTCGGCTCCATCGTCTCTCTGTGCTTTCAGTGATGGGCAGTTTAACTAAGGTGCCATAGGCAGAGAGGTATTGCTGAATCTGCCAAAATCACGGTGGCATAAGACACTCGGGAAGAAATGCCTGTAAAACATTGGGAGAACCTCTGGGAACAAATACCGAAATTAACTAGATCCATTCAAATTAGGGAGGCATGGTACAAGGTAATGGTGCAGTGGTACTACACCTCCGAAAGATTCCACTCAATGTACACAGGGGTAACACAAGAATGGTAGAGGGGTTGCTCAGGGAGATGGGACTCGAGACATGTATGGTGGGAGTGCCCAATTCTGGAGGGTTTCTGGGAAGAAATTAAGGGACAGATAAAACAAATGGCAGGTGGACAGCCAATCTACTCTCCCAAGGAATGGATGTGCAGTCGTTTTGATCCTGAATTCCAGATTCCCACGAAAAGCCAACGGAAAGCATTCATGATTCTCTTCATCTGGCTAGTTTTGGCTGGGAAATGGAAACAAAGGAATGGGCGCCCACCACAAACACTGAATGGTTGCACACAGTGGTCGAAGTGTAGGAAAAGAAGTAGTGGAGATATCTTCCCTGACGATCTGTTCTGCTCTCCACAAACCCCATCCCTGCGTCCCCTCCCACACACAATCCAAACCCCAAAACAAACACACCTATTATTTAAGGGAATGTTCAGTGCAGTGCAGTGAAGTGCAAGCTTCAACTTCTTCCTACACTTTTATTTTAAAGCTAAACCGTTCCTGAACAGTTTCTTTTTAAAATAAAAGTATAGGAACAGTGAAACTGAAAAATAAAAAGTATAGGAGCACCGCTCCCGACCGATCACGCCCACTTTGACCTCTGGTTGCACAAGATCTGGGGGATTCTAGCCGTGGAATGTGTGGCATATGGGATACAAGAGGAAAGACATACATTCTGCAAGGGCTGGAAAATTATATTGGACTACCTTTGGGGAGACTATATGCAACAATGGTGTCCCCAAAATTTGAAAATACTGGACATAATGTAAAAAGTCAAAGATGCAGCGGTGGTGACATTATACACATGGGGCTTCCTTACAAGTTTGGCGGTAGCCGTGCCCTTATTAAGGGCACGGCTACCGCCAAACTTGCTACCAGCACCCACAAATGGGCCATTACCGGTCCATTATGTGATGAATGGCCCGGTAATTGCCCATTCGTGGGTGCCAGTGTGGGCGGGTTCCCGATCCCCATTCTGAACCATAGGGCAGAATGGGGGTGGAGAGCATGGTTGCACCGGCACTGTTTATAACAGTGCCAGTGCAATCACGAGTTCTGCTCGTGGGTGCCGCTCTGCACGCCTGGTCGTGCAGAGCGGCACCCGCAAGCAGAACTTGTAATGTGGCGGTATGGTAACAACGGCGCTGGTAGCACTACCGGCGCCGTTGTTGCCTTACCGCCACATTCGTAATGAGGCCCATGGTCTTTACTGGAGCAGAAATCAGGCACGGAGTGAAGTTGGGGAAGGGGGGGATGGATATGTTTTAGATATGTTAAAAATAGCAATAAAAAAGAAAATCACATGGTGTTGGAGACCTCAAAAACGCATCCTAACTGAGTGTCCTAAATTAGGTTTCATTTACATGCGACATCTGGGAGAATGTATATATATCATTTGGACACAATTAAGTCGAACTCCTTCCGGCGACAATGTCACAATACTCAAAGTGAATCCGTGCAATTGGACCTATACAGGATCTGACTAATAGCTCGAGAGAAATTGCAATAGTAGAGGGTTGGGCTGGTTTTCAGTGTATAAGGAGAGGAGATCGGACTTGCCATGCATTAGGAACCAGCCCAAAGATGTTGGTATTAACGAAACTGATAAATTATGTTTTCATTGTATACGCCAAAGGTGCGTGATGAATTTTCGTTTTTAGCTTGTACCGACGTAAAGAAAAGGAATGAAATGAGTTTTGATTAAATTCATTTTGATGAACAGATTTTATGTACGTTTTTATGTAAGAAATTATGAATGCAAGTCGAAAATTGTTTTTGTTTTTGATTTTAGTATGAAAATGTGTAAAGTTGTGTATACCAAAACACATCAATAATAAATAAATAAAATAATATGCTTTGAGACATAAATGGATTATACATCTCTGTCAGCAAAGGCAGCAAGGATGTTAGGCATGTTTCTGTAAAATCTGGACCAAATGTTTGCTTTATTTGTCATGCATACCTGCAAATAGTGGCTCAGGTGCATTGATAGATGATCCTCAGGTGTCATGATAATAATGGTGGATCCCATGTTGGCCGTTGTGTTGTGCAGATCGATGACAAAATCCCAAGCATTCACTGATCCTCTTGGCCCATATTGCTGGTTAATTTGTCTTGCGTGTCTCACCTCGTGGGCATCATGATCAGAATCCGTGGACCTTTCAATAGAGAGAGAAGAAAGGATGGAAGGTCTAAAAAAGTGCACTTGTTGGCTCCTGGCAAGTACAAAATTGTGAGATATGTGTGTGTATTGAGAACTGGGGGAATGAGTAACATTTAATACCTAGCTGTTGGCTTTCGACTTGAGAATATGCAACCTGCAATGAGGTGGGTTTAAAGTATATAATTGCCATGGCAACCGGGTCTTGAAGTGGGATGGGTCCTGCTGGGCTACAGACTGCCTAAAATCTCAAATCCAAATAGTAGGTACCTGATTTGTTCTTGAGATTGGCATTGGTAGTGAGAGCTCAAAGTTTCCCCTTTTAGTTCTCTGTCTTTCCCTACTGGTTTCTTGTTTGACAAACTTGGCCATCCCCAAAGCAGATGGTGAGCCATCAACATAGGGTCCTAACAAATGTACACATGAAAAAGAAACTATGCTAAGCAACTTCGGTTAATTGATGGATTGATAGTCAACAGTAGAAAGGTCATATCAGCCAGATGGCATCTCGATTGTTTATTTTGGTTTTTAGAGGAACTGAAAGGGGCACCCTGCTGGGCCCTCTTGCGAGTTTCACTCAACCACTATCCTCCAACATGGAACAGTTAAGCTGATGTAACATTTGGAACCAGAAAATGTGGGTTCCATTCCCAATTTCCCCAGGTCACAAACGTGTTAAGATTCTTAGCAAAATATCTCTTCTCCATGTGTCCAAACCCACCTACTAAATGCTGTTTAAAAACTAAAATATGGGAATTCTGTTCTCCCTGGAATTGTCTATGGGTTCATATTGTAATGCTGAAATATGGGCACATCTTCTCACTTGTAGCCTTACTTCTATCGAGCAAGATAGGTAATTAGGCAGTAATCATCCATTCCAGGAGCTGTAAAAGGTGCTAATGGCCTGGGCCTGAATTAAAAGATCGGAGCTTGGCAACAGTCTTTAACGAGTGTCTGCAGACCGTTACCACCAGGTACAGCCCCTGGCGCAGCCCGTCCAATAGGGGATTATTGCTATTATGCCCCCGAGTGTGCTAAACAGAGTGCTGATTACAATTTTCTTGTCTCAAATAAAGGCCTGCATCGAGCATGGTACCCATTGTTTGAGAGAAAGAAAAAAAAACCCAGTTAAGATAGCCCCCATGGAAATGGAAGCTGAGCTCTGTATGGTGCCTCTCTTCCATTTCCATAGCTCGATCTGCAGGCCAAGAAGTGGGGAGATAAGTAGGGGAGGCTGGGCTGGGGGAGTGGCAGCAGTGGGCAAGGTTTGGGTGCTATCCTCAGACAGGCAAGGGGGCAGATGTGAGCAGTGCAGAGCTTGCTCCAAATCAGAGCTTGGAATGTTAGTCAGTCGAGGTTAGGAGCAACATGACTGGCTGCTGGGCCCACCTAGGGTTCTAATACCAAAAAAGATTGTGCATGGCTAAGAGTAAGTAGTAATGGAAATTACATCCCCCCAATTGTGATGCTTTAGGAGCCTGAAATGTTGTGTTTATTTGTGAATCCCTTACTGCTACCAATAATGATGTGTGGCTTGGCAATACTAAAGTGAAAGAACTGCATTAGCTTTCCATTCCCCCACCTGCAATAATTTGTGTAAACGCCCTCAAAGTGTATTGACTGGTCACAATTCTTAGGTTCAACAACATCCCTTTATAACATACCAGGCAGCTTTTTTTACTGGTTGGCACAAGAACCCAGTCACAGATGGATTTATGCATAGATAGGATCACATGAAAGCATCCCAATAGCACAAGTGATCCATACTACTTATCCAAAACTGTACTACACTGGTTGTAGTTAGAAGCAGATTGGAAAGTGATTGGAGAAAAAAACACTCACTGACTATTGATCTCATTCACAGAAATAGGCTCACATTATAGCTATTCCGATTTCAATTGTGCTCACGATATAGTTCAATGTGAGATACTACGTTAATGTGATAGAAAAAACATTTTGTAAATGTGTATTTAACATCCAAATATATGTATTGACGTATTTAAGTACTAACATTAATCATAGATATCTATGTTTTGTGATGATATCACGGCAACGAAACGCTGTTCCTGATGACATCATCACAGAGACGTGATGATGGTGTCACGTGATGATGTCATCACGCACAAACGTACACGTGTGTGTGTGGCTTTGCAGCATTGTGGATGCTACTTAGTGGCAAAAACCAAGCTCACTTATCCCGTTGTCTCCAAGAGCTATGCGCAAACACAAGGGATTAAACAGATTGTGACCAGGTAAGACTAGATAAAGGGACTCTATTCTTACCTACCATTTTTCATTCAGTGATGGAAAGTCGTTAGAATAGCTCGCAATCAAGCATGAGAACAGGCCACACATTGGTCTCTCTTATTACTTTTCTAGGCCAGTCCGTGGAGACAAGAATCACTGAAATATACTGGTCTTTTTACGCTATCAGACTACACCATATTGATTTATATATATATATATATATATATATATATATATATATATTGTATATATAATTTTTTCAAATAAGGAAACATCTAACATTTATCTTTTCTCTCTAGGAAGGCGAAAAATTGCATTTGCACCTGGGAAAAACAGATTGACAAATCACAATCTGCCTTTCCTGGGCGCGATTGTGGTTTAACCGCCCGCACCACCGACATTAAAATCGGAAAGGGACGAGATCCCTTTTCGGATGACGGCGTCCATTTTGGAACATGTTTTTCATGGCCGACGTCATCTGAAAAGTGGCCTAGTCTCTTTTCCATTTTAATGACAGCGACCATTAAAAAAAAAAAAAATTCTCAGATGGGAGATGGGCTCGCACTGAGCTGATCTCCCGTTGGACAAAAACAAAAGAAAACTATCCGTACCCCAAGTCCCATGGTGCAAATAGCTTTCATGTCCTGGTGGGAGCGGGGGGGGGGCGCACATGGACCTTAACAGATTGCAGCCCGAGCTGAGGCCCTTGCTTCGCTCAGGCCTACCAAAGTTCAGGCTGGCAAGCTGCCCAAGTCCACCCCTCGGCGAGGCGTGAACGCTATACTCTCTTGTATATGTAAACCTATGTACACAGGTATCTTTTTGAACAACTTAAATTGGGGTGTAGGGGAGTGCTAAAATACAGTGTTCTCTTCAAACTTTTCTCAGCCATTTACTGCTTCTGATGAAGGTTAAAGAACTGAAACACGTTGAGCATCAGCACATCTACCATTTGGCTTGGTGAAACAATTTATCTAGAAGATTGGCAAGAGTTATCATACTGTGGAGATCCACGTCTGTGAGATTCTAAATTGGAACATTCACCATTGATTTGCGTGTTATTACTATTCTTTGAATGTTGATTCTAAATGTCATTATCGTGTTGTTTCTTTGAAATATGGGGAAACTTGATTTCTTTACAACAATATTCAATGCTTTATAGCTAAATCATTAAATGTTATGTTATGTTAACGTTTTTCACACCCGAGGGTGCAGCGCAACCGACACCATAGGCAACCTGGCGCTAAAAACTGAAGACCCATGATCATAAAACCGGAAAGAGGGAGAACTAAAAAAGTAAGGTTTTCAAAGCCTTTCTGAATTTTAAATGGGCAGAGACCATACGCAGGGATGTGAGAAGAGCATTCCAAAGGACAGCTGCACTGACAGAAAAGGACCGACCGCCAGTTCTAGCTCAATTAAACCTGGGGTTAGCCAAAAGAAAGCGGCCGCCAGAGCGCAATGCACAAGCAGGGACATAAGGCTTGAATTTTTGCTGCAGATATTTTGGGCCAGCACCATAAAAGGCCCGATGCACCAAGCACAATGACTTAAGTGGACATGTTTAGTCACTGGAAGCCTATGAAGTGATCTCAAAACATGGGAGATATGTTCCTGAAACAAGGTGCCTGTGACAAGGCATGCAGCCGAGTTCTGAAGAACCTGCAGACGCTGCATCAAATAATCAGGTTGGGCCAAATACAAGGAATTCCAGTAGTCAATCTTTCTAAGGACCAAAGCAGAGACTACAGGGGCATGCAAATGAGTGGGAATGAAAGGGAGAACCTTCTTAAGAATTTTCAATTGTAGATAGCCCGATTGACAGACCGTGCCAACCTGAGGGGCCATAGACAGGCAGGCAGAGATCTTAACGCCCAAGTTCTTCACGACAGAAACAGCAGTGGGGAAAGGGCCAAAAAAGAAGGCCAAAAAGCAGGAAGCCAGAAAGAAGAAACAGAGGAAGAGCCCACAACCAACACCTTGGTCTTGTCGCCATTTACTTTAAGCCAGTTTTCTGACATCCAGCAGCCCACGGCTATGAGACAGTCGCGCAGCTGAGAGGCATGGGCTGGATGATGAATATCCAGCCTAACCAGAGTCTGTGTGTCATCAGCGTACAAATAACATCTGAAGCCATGGGCGCGGATAAAGGCGATCAAAGGCCGAATATAAATATTAAAAAGAGTGGGAGACAGGGCAGAGCCCTGTGGAACACCACACAGGAGGGCTGTGACTACAGAGAGGAAGGGTTTTAACAAAAGATGTTGTGACCGATCAGATAGGAAAGATTGAAACCAAGCAAGATCTGGGCCGGCCACGCCAGCAGCAGCTTACCGGCTGACCAGGATTGTGTGGTCGATGGTATCAAAGGCAGCCGAAAGATCTATCAAAATCAGCGCCGCAACTCCACCCTGATCAGCAATGAGCCGGAGATCGTCAAATACCGAGACCAGAACGGTCTTGGTACCCTAGCCCAGTCTAAAACCCGACTGGAAATTATCAAACAAATAGGATGACTCACAGAAACCAACCAGAAGAGGGGATACCATGGACTCAAGATTAATTCCTTTGTGTATCGTGGGAATGGGTGGTCTGTCCTTACATTAAACGAGCCTAAAATGTCATTGACCTCCATTCACACGATGGTCTTTGCACTGATTAAGACAGGGTTGCAACCTTAGTAAATACAACTAATTTGCTACTAATCTGAGACCCTGGAATTGTGAGGTCCCCTAGTGAGGTTCCCTAGTGTCAGCAAAACACTCTTGTGGCACATTATTGTGCACATTATTATAAGCCATCTGCTATCGGCTGGAGCTAAAGCTATTCAATGACATGACAAATCACCAGGCTGTTATGAAATAGCTTGGCTTTCTTATGGGGAAAACACTTCATCCGGGTACTATAAAGGCATTCAGACAAGTGAATTCAAGTTTTGGGCTATTGACTTTTATTCAACAAAAAGCAGGTTGGAAAAGGGCCTAACTTGCCCTATGCTAAGTTGTCTGTCTCCATCCAAAACCTAAGCATGCCCCTCACAACTATTTGTATACAATGTGCAGGGATGTCAGCGTCAAACCAAGAAGTGCTCAAATAAAAGTTCAGAGTTTCTTCCAGCTCATAGTCTTTGAGAGGGCTTTCCCTTCTCCAAGGTTCAAGATAGTTCACAATGCAAAGGAGTTCCTTTCCCCACGCTTTCGTGTCTTTCAGCTTTTCCAAAACACAGTTCATTGTAATACTTTTCAGCTCCTCTGGGTTGGTTACCTTTCACCAATTTCACAAAGTACAGTTCCTTAACTTCAATTCAAGTACAAGCTGTTTGCCGGTATCTTAAGTGGCTTTCACATAAGTAGGTGTCCTCTGTCCAAGCACAGTTGTCAGACCACACAGTCCACCAATTACAGGTCACACTACCAAGGCACCTGTCTTGCCTCTTCTTCCTTGTATACACGTTGCCACTGCTTCAGCTCTACCGTGGTACTTGGGTTCTTCCCATTTCACATCTTCATGATGCTTTACCATTTGCTTGTTTTTGCACTATTCACTTGTTGCACTTTCATATCTTTCTATGGCTCTTGCCAATGCTGGTTCTCTCAATTCATACAGTTCCTTTATAACGTAGGAATTCACAAAAACTGCTTTCATTCAGATCAGTTTTCAACAGTACTTGTTTTCTCTCAGATCTGTATTCAAAAAAGGCTTATTTTTTGCTTTCATTCTCTTAGTCTTGGCAAGGCTTACAACCTCCTCTTGGCACTTTCATAAAGCTTGCTTAAACTCACATTTTCATGTAATCCACGTTAGGGTTTTGCTCGGCTCCAGGTTAGCCTTTCTTTCATCTCTGTTGCAGTTTGATATTCACAAAACCTTTCACTCTTTTCTTAGCAGTTTTATGTCATCATTATTATCAAAAGTATACAGCAATTTGTCTGAGTTCAAACTTGACCAGCATTCATATCACCCAAACGGCCTCTCGCGAGATACCAAACCTGTAGCAACTACACCTCAGCATTCCAGAGTCACTCAGGCTTCTCTGGCTCAGCGGGTAAGCTGTTTCCAGGTGCTCTTCTCCACGTTGGCAGGCTCGTTGTGGCTGTCGCTTCTCCCGGCTCTGCGGGCCTCTCCTCCAGGGTTGCTGCCGTCTCTGCTGCACAGAGAGCAAGTGTCTCTCACTCCAATTGGTATACAGACTAGCTCTGCTACCAGTGACCTCTTGAATGCTCCCGCCACAATCAGCTTCCGCTTTAACGACGCTGCAGCTCGCAGGTGCTTCAGGCGTGTGTCTCTCTGGCTTCACTTCCAGCTTCTCTGGCAAACCTCCACAAGTGATCCTTTTAGCCTCACCTAAGTGGGCCATTTATACTGTCCCTTTGGCTTCAGGTGTAGGCAATATTCATTCATTACATAACGATCTTGGTACTTGGCATCCCTCTTCCTCGTCCCAGTACCACAGTGGTGTTATTAGGGAAATATTTTTGGGAAAACCACGGAAGGGATTGACAAAAGGCCTGGGAAATTCTAGACTCATTACAAAAGGGAAATGGGGGATACCGTGTCTCACACAAGGGTGCCTCCCCCACACTCACCAAGTCTCCTCCACCCAGGTGATCCTGCCTCGCACATCCACCCCCAGTGTCAGGATCCGAAAGCGACGGCCATTCCCTGGCCCCCTGGGGGGAGGATATATTGGGGAAAGAAGTGAGGATGCCCTGAGATTCCTCACAGCACTGAACTGCAAAATGCAGCCTAAAATGTTAGTTATATGTCCTCTAATTTTAATTCAGTGCAACAACAAGTAAAGACAAAGAGAGTCCAGATTGAAAAAGTGAAGGGAACGAAACACTGGGAAGAAGCGTTTTTGATTAAATATCAGACTAATTTGTTTCAGTGAACTGGTGGTGCTGAAAAACTAACGAAACATGGACCGGGGTGAAAGGTCAGAGTCCAAAACGGCAGCTCACTTGACCATCAGGATAATCTGATACAGACACAACTTCCCTCCCACCACCAATAATCAACGGGGTAGAAGAACCCAAACCTTGACAAAGCTCTCTGTCACCATGAAACACTTGTTGGCACTACCAACACCCTTTGTTGACCTTCTCTGGATGCTAAATTAAGAGTGCACCTATATCTAGGAGTTAATTTGTACACAAGAAAAACAAATCTGGGCAATGGATTTTCGACTGGTGCAACTGTGCAGGCAACCATATAAACCCTGTTAGAAATAATGGGTTTGTTGGCAAAGAGTGGTGATGAGGAGTAAGAGGTGGGCATGGAAACTTGATATTAAACAGGTAGTGGAGACAAGCAGGGATAGGGTATGTCAGGTAGAGTGATATACAGCCTCTTAAGAGGCCTTTCAGAGGAATCTCATGCTGAGAAATATCTCCAGTGCCCAGGAGGGCCCGTCTGCTTGTTGGAGCATGATATGATATGATAGGTTATTTATAACGCGCTTAATACCCAGAGGTTTCTAAGTATGGACCCGGGGATCGAACCTGTGGTGCTCCGTGTTGTCTTGCTTCCAATGCGAGCACGTTGCCCCTGAGCTATCCTCCCAAGCATGGGGATGACGGGTGTGAGAACTATGTATGGGACATGGCCAGAGAACCATGCTCTGTTGGTGAAATTACTAGGCGGAGAGGTGGCCTGAGGCAGACTTGGATGTTTGGAAATTGGAATGCTCTCCAAACATCAGGTGCCGCTTCTAAGTCAATCTGGCTGGGGAAAGAATCAATGCAAGATATGGCTGACATCTTCCCACCCATGTGGGTCTTTAAGAAGAACTTGCTTATTGGGAAATCTCTCCATTAAACGAAAGGCCAGACTGCCTCAACAGGTGCAGAAGACTTGGGTTCCTGTCATTCATTACATTGCAGGTTTGAGAGATGAGAACACACCAGTGTGGGCAGAGAAGATGCTGTGGGGTGAAGTGCTGAAGTATAGAGAAAGGTACAGGTTTTTGCATCCTCGAGTATGGTGGGAAGGAAGAGTAGGAAGGGGATATGAGCCGACACATGGTGTAACAGACGCCACAACAAACATGTGGCCCTTTAGAGCTTGCAGGCTTTTGGCAGAATTAGTCACAGGTCAAACTTCAGAATTTTAGATTGACCTTCCTCCAACTCTACCAGCCTCAGGAACTTGCGTGTTCGTTAGTTTTGTGCTCACTAAAGGACGATGTGCCCAAAGGGGTAAGGAATGAGAATTGAGGGTAGCTTGTCTTTGCTGTTAGGAGACCATCATTTGGGTACAGATTTGCAGACTGGCTTCATGGTAGTGCTGTGATCAGGCCCGTCACTGTCCCTGTCCAGGGTGTATTCATCTTGTGCAGTGCAAGGAGCAGTGAGGTGTGATATAGGATTTTTGATGAGGCAGCTCTTGCAAGTTTTACAAATTGCATGCAACACTGAATGAAAATGAATGGCCTGCAGGGGGTATCTAGTATTTTTACTGAATATTTTTCACTGCAGTGTTTTTACCGTCATATGTATACCAAATGATTGCAGTGACAATACAGGAGGGGTGTTGGCGTGAGGATCTATGATATTGGTGGAGAGTGCGGTGTGTGTGCATGGGTCTGGATGATGGTTAGGGGTGGCGTTCAACCCCCACATTTTGGCGGCAAAAAACGAAAATCAGAAAAAAATGCTGCAGCAAAAAACTGTGGGAAAAACACATAGATCTGAAAAATCAGCTCTCGGAACCCACATTTGGATTCACAATGTGACTTTCATGGTAACCACCAACTCTGAAGGTCAATGGATCATAGTGTTCACCTTCTACAGGGCAAACGGCTGTCGTCCTCTAAAATATATCGGTCCATTTTGGTCCCACATATCAGACAAGGTTTGTTGCCATATCCTAGTTTTGGAATTCATCAGCACCATTATTGCTTTGTACAAAGTAGGACATTGGCAGCCATTATAAAGCTGCAATGCTAACACTGCAGCATCTACCATGCACAATGCACAAGCACAGCATTGCACTTTTTCTTGATTAGTAACTAAAAGGGGTTTCATAAATATAATATCTACTGAATTTTTGTGGTGTGCAGCCTACATCTATCGACATCGAAGGAGGCGAACGTGAGTGTAGAGCCTGTGGCCCTGTCCCTGCCTCTTATTGGGGTTGTTGGTTTTAACTATTTTGTGTTTTCAAGTTGCGCTGTCGGGGATAGGGCCCTTTATAATACTGCTATTGTTTTGTCAAATTTCACTATAGTTAGGACCAAAATGTTGTTTTAACCAACCGCTTCTGTTAATTCTTTTTCTGGCAGGCGGTTTATCTGTGTATTGACTGCTGAGCCGACTAAAGGGAGGAGCAACACATTTTAGTGATGAAAATAAATAATCAAAACCTATCTGTCTTGAAGAAATCAGAAACAGCCGACATTTTATTTTTGCAATCATCTCAACCTAAAATTCCACATTTCTTTTGGATTGGAAGATCATTGTAAAAGGTATTGCATAAAAAGTAGCTTTCCTTGTGGCTATCCATCAAGCCCACACTCTGGACTTTAAGTAGGCCAGGGATCCCTACAGTTGAACACCCCAGCAGAACTGAAACTCAGTCTTGAAGTGGGACAGTGCCGGATGCAGCCCCCCTCAGCCAGAATCCCCCCTTCACTTCCAACATCCTGCCTCCACTGCTCTAAGGTTTATCCTTCAATGCCAGGAGGCAACGACAAACAAATCAAAACAACATACCAACTCCTCAATGTCAATCACTGGACAGTGCTGCTAGCAGGAAACACTTTCTGTTATCAAAATGTGCCTTGATCCATTTGTACTAAGTGGAGAAGATGTTTTTTATTTGTTTATAAGCAACACATTGGATTGGACATCATCAGTTCTTGTAGATGGGTTAGAATATTGAACGGGAAACCGCAAGTCTTCTCTTTTTTTCAAGGGAACTGCGCTCTGATTGTTTCCCGTGCGACGCTGATCTTGAAAGTGGTTGAGTCCATCTATCGTTTCTATCCTGGGCAGTTGCTCCTTTCAACATAAAACATCTTCTCCGAACACGGAGCATCGCAAAGTGTTGCAAGGGTGTTTCCTGTTTGTAGCTGATCTTGGAATTGGTCGAGTCTCTCTATACTTTCTATCCTGGGACCTGGCTGCTCCGGATGAGAAGCTTTGCAGAGTGTTGCAGGAGTGTTTACCGTGTGGAGCTGATCTTGGAAGTGGTCGAGTATGTCTATCCTTTCTATCCTGGGACGTGGCTTCTTTCAACATAAAACATCTTCGCCGGAAGCGGAGTGTCACTGAATGTTGCAGGAGTGTTTCCCGTGTAGAGCTGATCTTGGAAGTGGTTGAGTCTGCCTATCCTTTCTATCCTGGGACGTGGCTCTTTTCAACATAAAACATGTTCCTTGGACCTGTAGCATTGCAGAGTGTTGCAGGAGTGTTTCCTGTGTTCCCCAGGCTCCCGGCTCTGGGCTCTTTGCACCTTAGATGCCGGGTGTTGTGAGCTTTATCCATCTATCCCTCTGATTACTGGCAGAGTGATTAGAAGTGTAAGACTGCTCCTCGTTTCTTGTCCAGCTTGCAGGTCTTCAAAGGTAAATTGAAAGGAGCCACTTGATTTTTCTTTTTTCTTTTTGGAACCTGTAACTGATTAATTTGACTTATATTAGAACTTTGCTTCATACGGTGGTGACAAAGCAGATTCTGTTTGTGGACTACCAGCAAAACGCTTATAACTGTTTATAACTGCGCATAAACTTTGGTGACAGTGTTGTCCACATCAAAATTGGTCATGAATTTGGACCCACTGGCTGCTCCTGGTCTACTTAGAACAAGGCATCAAGCTAAGCGTCTGGAAGGATGTTGCAATTATCTGCTAATAAGTAGAAACCTCCAGACGCGGATAGCTTTCCGGTCTGCTCTCTGTATTTAATTGAGCGTTCTGCCTTAAGAGGTGCCGAAAACTGACGGAAAGACTCAGAACGTGGAATTGAATGTGGGGGCTCATCAAAAGTTGTAAAATTAAAGAAATTGCTGTCAAAACTAGTGGCTTCCCTCCCTTCTCCACGCTCTAACTTACATCCTCTTTCATCCCATAAGCCCTTCAAAATTCGATCAGCAAAGGCTAATAATGAACTGGAAATAGAAGATATAGGGGTCTAAATTTAACGGATGCAGAATTACTAGAGGCTGACTTATCTTTAATAATTGAGGCCAAAATCCCAATTTTAAGGAGTGAGGAGTCTGACCTAATGCCCTCCATTGGACCGACAGATATCCGTCCAGCTGCGGCAATACGAATAAAGGCTCTGTTCTACCTTCTCGCAAGAGGGTGGCTAACGAAACCAATGATCCTGTGACTCAGTCTCTTGAGCCGACTGTTCTTGTCTCTCCACAAATGATGATGTCATGATTTTCTGCTCTCCCTCCATCATAGCTGAAATTATCCATACAGAACTCTACTGTTAGGACATCCTCTCAGTCTCCTCTTGTACCAAATGCATAGGGGGTGTCTTCACCATTAACAGTTTGTTTAGCCAGAGACATTGCTTTTATCAAGAAGCCATTGGATACAAAGGAAAGGTCAATGAAATCTGAATCACTGACGAATCCTCAGAATATTAGGTCACAACATTAGCAAGAAATTGGGTCTGACAGGAACAAAACTACTCATAAGGTAGGTCTCGGCTTGTAAAGAAGGGTTGTCTGTTGACAGAATAATGGATTTCGACCCGCTTTATAGTCTCGATTCTCGATCGACACTTTTACCAACTTTGACTGCGGAAGTAACAATATCCAAAGATCCTAAGCGATATTCATCTGTTTCATCTTCATAATCGCTTGATGATTCCATATTCTCTCCAATAATCTCATCGGGTCCGGCAACCTTTAAATTCCTCGGCCATCCAAGCCCATTGTAATGTTATGGCGGCATTAACTATATCTTTGGCAACATTTCTTAAACTATATGAAGCAATTAATGAAAACGTTAAGGATCAAGCAACCCTGATGGTGATGATCCACTCTAAAATGATATATGTGGAATCCTTTACCACTTCACTACAAACTAGAGTGGATGATGAAGCGATAAGCTCTGCTCGATTGCAGAGGAAACTTCAGGAGTCTCTTGAATTAGAAAGGGCAGATAAAAGAAACATACTAGGCTCTCTGTTCGAAATTCCACAGGAAGAAAGGGGGATCGAGCCTCCTCGATTAAAAAGAACCACATAACAAACACACCTATTTTTCTGCCATCTAATCTAAATGGTCCTAGAGAGATAACTCTCCAACATTCAGCTATGCCAATGATTGAAGGGAGTCTCCTCTCAAATGAAGAACAGCTAGATGCTGAAAATTCTTTCCACAGCTCATCGTCAAATCAAAAGAAACTGATAAAACCATCTTTACTTGATTCTGAGTTTGTAGAAATACCTTTTATCCTTTCAACAACGGGTACTATAACAGCTGCTACTTTATTGAAAGATCAATATTCAATCTTTCAAAAGAGAAAAAAGAAAACTCAAAAAAAGCAATAAGGAGGGTGCTCAATTAAAAAAAACCCAAAAACAGCAAGTTAAATTGGGAAAATCTAATGGTTCGAGACCATTTCTGCATAATATACCGCCTATATATTTGAAAATAATTTCTGGAAAGGAAAAAAGTCCTCATCTCTCTGTGCATGCTCACAAAAATAACTTAGTGAGCAATTTGAGACTTCATCTAACACGCCTAAGGTAATCCAGAGGACAGAGCAAGAGAATGTTGATATCTTAGATTTTTCAACTTACACAGTGGATGATGAAGGGACTAAAATGATGAATTTAGAGCAGGAAGATCAAGATGTGAATCCGATCGAAAATGAAGGAGTGGGCCCTGAAAATGAAGGAGTCAAATACAATGAAAACTCACCTTTTCTTAAGTTAAATGAAAAACAGAAAATGTTTGATTTGAAATTCAATTTGAGGAAACCAAAAACCACCTAATGATGATCGCATTCAGACTTTTGAAAACGTAAACATCGACGAAAAAGACTGTTATAAATCTGAAATTTTTAAGATATGGCAAACCAAATTCTCGTCTAAAGCTTGGTGAGAAAAATCTTGCCGAGAATCCCCTTCTCTTGTACCGCCTATTATCAACTGAAGACAGTCTGGTATTAAATTGACATAATTTTTTTGCGACTATTCTATCATAAACCCGTATTACATTTTGTCAATACTGAGGACATAAAGATTGTAGAATTCCCTAGTGAGTCCCGACTGGATAAAGTCATCCTCCATTTAACGTCTAATGTGGTTAAAGCATCTTTGTTGGAAATGGCTCATCTTCTTCTCCCTTTAGGCCTTGAATTAGGAGAACTGTTGACTTATAAGAAATCCACAACACAAATGTCTCCAGACTATAAAAAGCCAACTTCTAAAAAAAAGCTATGTAACCTAGAAAATGCCATTGCTTCAAAATGTGGGAGATAACTGAATATACCTGCGAAGTTCAGTGGGAGAGAACTGAGTGATCTGTGTGTCGATGTAATTCATCCTCTAATGGTCACATTTAGTTGTTCGAATGTATCGAACCAAAAGGTTAAAGTAGTCTCGGGGAAATCGCACTGCTCAGTGGACCTGCATGACGGAGCCCTGAATTCACGCAAAAAATAACAAGTGACAATTCTCAGCGGAGATTGGACTGTCGCCTCTTGGAACACTTGTGGCTTTTCCCACTTATTCAACAACTGTGAAATTGATGTTCAATATTTCGATGTTCTTTGCTTCCAAGAAACCTGGTTGTAATCTTTACCTATTCTTGATGGTTTTAGTGTATATCTCAATTCTGCTTATAAGGGAGCTAGAAGGAGACCCACTTTCGGCCTCGTTACCTTGGTGAAAAGTGGCTTGGGTCTACAGGTTATTTCATCTTGGAGTCTGAATGCTTTTATTTAGGGAACCCTTTTGGAATTTGACCAAGGTAATGCCCTGAAAACGCTACGGGTACTAAGTCTTAATTTATATTGCAACCCTGATACAATAAAGTGCAACTATTTTGTAAGACTCTGTGATGGATGTTATTGACAAGAATTCTGCGCTACCTAACCCTCCTTTTGTAGTTATATGCAGTGATTTGAATATTTCTTGTCTTGACAAAAGAGTTCATATTATCACCGACTTCGACATTGTGACTAACAAATCCCATGCTAGAGCTGCAAGTTGGGCCAATGCAATGCAGACTAGAGATTTTCAGATCCTAAACGGTCAAATGAAGGGTGACACTTGGACTAATGGTGTCCATTTTGGTGTTTTGGATAATTTTTTTATTTCTGGTAACATGAATGTAAGGACTTTAGCATGATTGAAATGAAGAAACGTGATTACTGGCTATTAAGACTGTCATTTAACATTAAGACATCTGCTTAACTGGAGTATCCCTCTACAAATCTCGAAATTTCTGAAGGGAGAAACAGGCTGCATAGAAATCTGAGTGATGTTTCTACTCTTTTGATCAAATACAATGAGAACTTGAGAGCTCATCACTGGGGTGTGAACTACGTTCCGCTGTTGCTTGACTTCATCGTTTCCAACAAAAAAGGTGTTAAACCGACTTTCTTGGCAAAACATACTCGCAATGAAGTGATTGCAACAACAACAAAAAAGCTGCGGATAGATTTACGGGCAATTCCTTGTTCAAATTCAGAGTTTACTATAGAATTGTGTATAAAGCTGAAGCAATAATGTAAAAATTGGTTAATTCTTTTTAGATCTCAGATTCCACAGACTGATGCAGAACTTATGCTAAGGGCTATAGAGAATAGAAATTCAAGAGAAATTTGGCAGTTGTTCAACAGGAAACTCTCCTCTAAATCTGCGCTCTTGACGAGCGCGGTGACAGAGGGAGACTGGGTACAATTGTTTGGTAAATTGTTTAGACCAGATGGGCAACCTAAGAATGCTCCAGTAAAGATAGTTTAGAAGGTGTGGTCCATCCCTCTAGACATCTGTGATATGGACATTTTGATTAAGAAAACAAAGCGGTTGAATGCTCCGGGCCCATACCGCCTCATGAATAACATGATTAAAGTGGCCCCGGAGTCTTCAATTCCGTTTATTTTTAAAATATTTGAACAGGTGATGCGGCTGGGAGTCGTACCCGACTCCTGTAAGGTCAGCAATGGTAGTTCCTATATTTAACACGGGCAATATGGCGGACCCTTACAACTACCGCCCTATTGCCCTTTTGGATGTTTTGGGCAAGTTGTTTGCTGCAGTAATCTTGAGGCATCTCCATAAGTGGGCAACCAGTGTGGGTAGGTATGACCCCCGACAAACAGGGTTTGTAAAAGGTGTAGGAACTTACCTTAATTTGTTTCTTTTAAATTTTCTATAAATGAAAGCCATAAAAAGCGGTACATACATTTATTTGGCTTTCATTGACCTTATGAAAGCCTTTGATAGTGTCGACAGACAAATTCTGTGGTCCAAGCTGGAGGCTTAGGACTGCCTGTCTGACCTATTATTGGCAATCAGGGCCCTTTATTCATCGACTAAGATACAGATTACATTGAATTCCCAGAACCTTTTGACTAAGGAGATTCCGGCCTATAGAGGATTGAAACAGGGCTGTCTTCTAGCACCAATATTATTATTATTTTTTCTTGTCAGACCTGAACGAGACGTTGAATCTCACGCCTGCATTTCCTCCTAAAATGAATAGCCATGTTTTGGCATAGATTCTCTATGCTGATGACCTAGTTTTGATCAATCAGACGCCTATAGGGCTTCAACGTAGGTTATCTAGCCTCCATGAATATGTGACCAAAAATGAGTTGGAGATAAATGGTGAAACAACAAATATCTTGATTCTACGCTCATTGAGTGGTAAACAAAAGCTCCCCTTCAGAGGGTTTTTAGGTCGTGATGAACTTACCCAAGATGAACTTACCCAAGAAAATACTACTACTTATTTGGGTACATGTACAACTCCAGTATTAATCACAACCCTCGACAATTGGAGCTGAAAGCGCAAATTAAGAGTTTGACTGCACAGGGTACAGTAATACATAATAAATATGTTATTATTAGGTACTAACTGGGTTTAATCTCAATCTACGCACTAACGATGTGGAAGACTCTCTTTCTATATCGGAAATGTGTCATGTCGGAAACACCATTACCCTTTCAGATATTGACTGCCGATAATGTGAAGGAAGACTCTTCACTCCTTGAGCAATGGAAATCGAGATGTTTGCTAATTTTGGATTACTTGGGAACCGCACAGGAGAAGTTACAGATAAACCCGGGCTTAGTCAAGAGAAAGTTAATGCAACAAGACTGGATCTTGACAGAGCAATCCAGAAATAGATATAAGCTACATGCACATTTGAGAAGATTCTCGCTGAGATATTTCATCAAATTTCCAAGCCCTTTATATCGCTACCGCTACCAGTTTATGAGATTCTGCTTGAACATATTTCCAACAAGGCAGACTTTAGCGGCCCATACACAAGAGATGGCTAATCTTGGTTGTAGATTTTGCGGTGTTGAGGGAAAAGTGGAAAAATGTAAACATATTCCATTGTTTTATACAGGATTGACCATGCTAAGAACAAGGTATTTGGGGACTTTTATTGTAGAGAAGCAAACTTACACAATGAAAGAATGGTGGTGTACGTTCTTATTGGGAGAGAATTTTACAGTAACGTTTGGAATGATTAAGTTTTTAAATCAGGATTTTTCTATCAAAATGACATGAATAATTGTAGATGAAATTATAAGGATTTTAAAAATGGAATTTACCTGAGAGGAATTTTATGTAATTGCAGGACATTTTTATTGATGTTGAGATTAATATTGATGTTAATGAAATATAATAATAAATTCATGTGTGTTATTACGTACTGTATAATGTTTTGTAATAAACAATGTACCTTAATAAAACACACATATATATATATATATATATACACAGGTTCTTTACTTACTCCTCTCAGCCTCAGGGCACACCTGCAAATAAATATTGTTTTGTGACATTTTATCCCTCCAAACATCTCTGTATTACAGTAACTGAGCACAGACAGCAGATGGCCTTCTGGAATTAGAGAAAGCAGCGGACATGGGTTTAATCTTCTGAGCACAAGGCCACTTCATCCCCTACATTCGAGGTCTGTAAACTGCGGCTATCCAGATGTTTGCTTACAACTCCTGTGATCCTCCTCCATTTACTATGCTGGCTAGGACTAACAGGAGTTTTAGTCCAAAATCTCTGAAGAGACAAAAGCTACCAACCCCTGCCCTAAATTTATCCCAGACTCCTTGAGGGTTCAAATTTCACCCATAAGCTAGTTTCAGACCTTACTCACGCTAGGATTTCTTCTGTAAAGGAGCGGTTCAAGTCCTGGTCAATGTAGCGCACACATTTCTCCACAGCCCTGGGATTGGCCAAGAAGGGGGACGCCGTGACTGTGCCTCTGTGAAGCTCTGTAGGGTCTTGCATCCAGTGCCTGACCAAGTAGATGCCAGACATCTCATTTCCGTGAGTTCCACCTGCGACTGCCACCCGTCGGAGAGGGCTATTGACCACTGTTGAGCTCATCTGTACAATCGTGCTATCTGGAACTCACAAATGCAGAGCACGGGATCGCCAACAAAATATTTCTAAAAAAGAAATAAAAAGTGTTGCTTTTCAAAAAACATGATTTAAATATTGGATATTTTTTCAACTAATTAAAGGTTCCGAATTTTGAGTGCTGCATTCAGCTGAGATCATATACAGTCAGTGTTGTCGATAAAACGTCCCCTACACATTAACAAGGCACAGTGGGGTAATATATTTCATGTGAGAGCAGGGGCATAAAAGGGACGAAGTCCAGAGTATGGGAAATTCTCATAGAGGTTTCGTTTGTGTGTGTGTATTTGGCCAAGATTAGGACTTAGGTGGGCTGGCTAGGCTCCAGTAAGCAACCCAAGAGGTCAGGCACATGCATGGGTGCTGAGAAAGGCCACGAGAGTGCGCTAGTGCAAAAAACATGTTATGTGTCCAGCTAGACTGAATTTGTTGTAGATAGTCGCTATATACTAATGGCAAAGGTGTTGAGGCAAGTCTGGTTTAAGGAGGCAAAGACGTAAGGGACCAGCTAACAAGATATGGACTGTTCCCACACTAATGTTGTAGTCATAGTTCCCAAATCCTTGGTACTGATGATGCCGGGTCCAGCACAAATCTCTTTGACATTGGTGCCAGCTAAACCCAACAATGAGCCACTGTAATCACTATTAATTTGCACACAGTTACTCTAGAATATACTCTTACCCCACTTCAGACCCCTGTTGCAATACATCTGTTATGTTGTCTCGCATTTGTATATCGTCTCCTGCCATAGTTTATGGCGTCAAAGCACATTTGCCTGTCAGAGATGTAAAGGAGGAGTATGACAGAACATTCACTAGTGCTAGGGAGGAGCAAAGCCGGGTAGATAGTTGGGGTGAGAGCGAGGGATAGCGCCAGGAGGTATATGTCTGAAATTTACTCACTGGATGTTGCACCTGGGCATGTTGAAACCATGCTCAAGAAAACACAGACAGCAAAGCTGTTCTACTTACTTCCTGAGGCGCCCAACAACATTTGGAAGGGGTTGTATGTCAGAAATCCAAATTTGGCAAGTTTGCAAAAGCTCCCTGAAAAGTGAGCAAAAGCACCTCACATTCTTTGGTTTCCTTCTTTATGTCATGGTTACCAAAACCCCAGGCTTGTGCTTAAGTGCAAAGTGCTTAGGGGCAAAAACCCTCTCTATGGCTTAGCAGTGGTCAAACGTTTCAGCCTTCCAGTGTCATTGTGAGCCATGGCATGTAAAAACCATTCCCAAGAAAACACAGCATGCAAAGCCCCGCTACTAACTCCCCTAAGCCCCAAAGGGCCACAAACCTCCCGGTTCTATAGATGTGAAAGCTGGGAGGAAATATGGGCACATTTAACTGAGGTTGGGATTTCGACCACTGCTTCCTTTGGGCGGGAGCCCCAGTCCGGCCTTCATGGAGGTTCCTGAGTCCTGGTAGGACCTATAAAGGTAATGGTTATATTTGTGTGTGGGGCAGGAATCCTCTTAGACTGAGCACTAATGGGAGTTAATTTACATAATCCAGCCTTTGACTAGCCTTCTCATCGTGGGCTGCAGTTACTGTGTCCTGTTAACAGAGGGCACCATGGGAATGTTAGGCCAAAACAAGGGTTTATGGTCTAGTTAACAGATCAGAGTTCCAATCATACCCCTCTGTTTTTTTTGTGTGTGTTTAGGGAGTAGTTGCTACCTACTTTCTTATGGCTGCTTCTAAGGTGCTTGAAAATTATACATTTAAAGCAAAACATTATAGTGAAAACTCATCATAATGTAACATGACCAAACCAGCTAGTATAAAAGGAAACCACATCATATTCCCCCCTCCCGAAAGGAGTGAATGAGTACATACAGTAGCACTCAGGTAGATTCTAGTTAACATGCATTTAGCTTTGGGAAGAGAAGATGAGTTTGGCGGTGTGGCCAAATACAGTGGTAATGCAGTGATAACAGAGTTACCACTGCATTACCACCACATTACCACACCGTCAAACTATGGGTTTGGAGGTAAGGTGGAGGAAATACCTCCATCAAAATGCTAGTGCTGAGTCTGCTACCTTACTGCCAATAAATGTCAATTTTGGTAGTAATTCCACCAAAATCCCCATGAGTCCTATGGACTCCATAAATGGAAACTAACACGGCCATACCGCCACTTGTAATTGAGCGGTAATTCCGCGGGACAAAGTGGCGGCAGCAGTAGATCTGCTTGGTGATATCGCTGCAGATTTACCACTGAGATACCACCAAACTCATAATGAGGCCCAATATTGATGCTAACAGAATAAGACATCACACAACATGTTTCTGCAGCTTAAAACATGACATGGCGTAGCATAACATAATACAGCGCAACATACCAAACTTAACTGAGTGCAGCACGGGGCAGGGCATAGCTGATATAGCTCATTGCAAGCACACAGGAAAACATGCCCTCGCTAGGCATCCCAAACAAATAATGATGCAACTCAGCGCGCACACGCACACACACAAGCACGCACACACACACACCGACACACAGAGATTGAATGTAGGTTCATTTGAAACAATTCCCCAGTCCTTCTAGTCTTTTTGGGATGCCTCTTTTGACCTCTCACACAATGCACACACCTGGGACATGAATGATTCCCTACCTCGACACCTGGTTATAATAGTCGACATAACCAGCTTTTGTGACAATATTTTTAAGACAATACCTCATCCATCTGTGAGCCTTCCCTGGGGGTTTGGAAGCCAGTTCTATGATAAAATATCCTGACAATAAATGACCAGACTGAAAATGAAACAATATAAATGAAGGGGTACAAATAATTAATTTAGCATTAAAAATAATTGAAAAGGTAAGATATTTAAAGGAACAATTTAAAAAAAAAATATTTATATAGCATTTCACTTTTTTCTAAAAATGCAAATTTTGTACAAATGTGATTTGTTATTAAAAATGTGTTTTTGATTCAATGCTGGTGTAGCAATACAAGCATAAAATCAACCATAGCACTTCAAGCTAAACCCACCAACACATCATTGCACTTAGTTATTTCTAGCCTTGAAGCTATACTTTCAAAATGGTGGCCACCTCACAAATCCACCATGCAGTGTTCCAACTCTACTCTATCCCCCACCCCCGATTTCACAGGGGATTTTACTATTTTTTAAATGTAATATTCAAGATGGGATATCTTTGCTTTCTTCGTTTTTCCCTTAGTTATACATTCACTTTCAGTAGTTAGCATTCTGGCCGAGCTATTTTTACTGTGTACCTGAAAGCGGCCATTATGGCCAAAATAATTTGTATCACTTTTAGCAGACTTAGCTCCAAATAGGCCATGAATACAGTTCTTGAGAAATCAGTGCTCTCAATTTCCAACTATCTCACCATTGAGCCACTAACTCAAATAGGGTGTACCGACAGTCAGCTAGGGGTGAACTACAAAACTTGGGAACAGATGAAAAAGCAAAACAATTTTAGTATATTGGTTCTGAAAAGGTGAATCACCACTTGGCTTCTAAATTGAAATGTAACCAAACCCGTAATGCTATATTTTATTGCACGATGATCAGCGTATATAATTTCTAAGAATCTAAATTGGGGATCCTTCTGACTATTTTGGTCCCTATTTTCTGCCCAACTATTCAAACTTGCTTCGCAAGGAAGCTCTCTGGACATAATTAACATACCCATTCTCTCAGTGTAAGATGTTGCTGCCCTTGATCTACCTATAATGGCCGAAGAAAGAGCACAGGAGATCAAGAAAGTCCCGACCAATAAAACTCCATTCTTATATGGATTCTCCAAGAAATTTGATAAGAAGCGTCCAACCACCAGGATCCCTAGACAGGTCTCTCTTTTTCAAAGCTTCTTGTCTTACGGGGAGATTACTCCAACCATGGGTAACTCAGTTTTAAGCATAATGGTCAACCCGGATAAAAATCCTGTCAAATGCACAATCCGAATACAGTGCCTAAATACAATGCGTTTAATTACTCAATGATATGGGCTAACAGGCTAACCTCAAGTCTACCACAACGTATTCAAGAAGATCGATCTGGTTTGCCTTGAATCAACACACATTCAATATAATAAAAGGGGACTGGTGAACATTATATATTATGTAGGTAGCACAAAACTCTCATGCGCTCCCTTCTTGGTCCACTTTTTGAAGGCTTTTGACAGGATTCCCTAGACTGGCCTTACATACAGGAGATTCTGCAAAAACATGGGTTTGTCCTAAACAGTCATATATCCATTACAGCAGTCTCTCCCAGTGTATTCGAATTCACAGGGGTATCAGGCAGGGTTTCCCTCGGTCTACTTTGTTTTTTGCCTCAGCGATAGAGCCCCTAGCCCAGAAAATAGACCAAAATAAGGGGATTTTGTGTATAGTACTAGGTCCCATATGCTGCAAACAAGCTTCATTTGCAGATATCATTTTAATGATGAAGAACTCAATAATAAGTCTCCCTTTGATAACCAAGGACCTCCTGACCTGCCACATGGCATCTGGTTTTTAAATTCCTTATTCAAAATGCAAAATAATGGATCTTTTAAACACGAATTTCCCAACCATCTCTTGAATACAAGTGGGAATATGATGAAATGTAATACTTGTAGCCTTTCTAACCGACTTATTTCAATCACTCTTGGGGCACAAAGTGCCTGGGTTGATTTCTATGGCATGGAGAGATAGGAAGAATGATTATATATATTTCAATCACTAACAATTAACATCACAGACAATACTATTAAATCCATTCAACACGAAATGTTTTGGTTTATTTGGGAAAACAGAATTCCTAGAGTTCTGGGTAAAACTCATGGAATTGTCAAATAAATACGGACTAGCAGTGCCTAACTTGGAATGGTATCCATATGCAGCACACCTTGCATTGGCAATGCATTGAGAAAACGAGGCACAAGACACCAAGGGGCTGTCCAGTGAACAAGTCAATTTGGCTCCTCCAAAGGGTCAGGTAGTTTGAGACTATGGTCCTTCAGTAAACCCATGCAACATGATATTACTGGAATAGAGTGATGAGGAAAAATTGAACTACTACCAACCCCTGTCCACTTACCCAGATTTGGAATAATGAGACTTCTCCCCTGGATTGGCTACATCGCAGCGTAAATCATACACAAGTGGGCATTTTCAGGGATTCGGTCAACTCTCTTTTCAGGGTCAAACACAGGATTTTATAGCAGGTAAACATGCCACTTGCCTTACAGAATCAGATAGATTTAATTATCTCTAACATTGACAGGGTAATTCCCCCAGGACTCCAGAGCGAAAAAAAAAACGAAATGTGAGAAGTCACCTTCCTAAAGGTCCACACAATTAATACAATCTTGCAACTCTATCTAATCCTGGTCATTAAAAATAGTATTCTAACACACCACTACATGAAAATGCTGGATACTGGTCTGGGCGCGGATGGTCAAGGACACTCAAAATCCTCTGCATGCACCCAAACAAATAACAATTCTTACATTCATTTTCAGTTGAAACTTCACACCAGCTTCCCTTCATAGGATTTTTACCATTACTTCTTCTATTGTCACTGCGGCTGGCCCGGGGAATTTGAATATAGATTTAGTAGGAAAGCTGCATAGCTCAGGCCTTGCTGGGGGGAGATTATCTCTCACATGAAAACTATAACTCTTAGTTCCTTACCAATGGCACCCTAAATATTGGCAGGGAACGTAAACATGAAGGAGACTTATTAACTAGGTGGACATCACTCCAATTGTTCTTAACATGTTGGTAGTAGCAACACTTACCATTTGCCATTAAAGGAGACCACCTCCCCCCTCAGACACAGGTGAGTGCGAGTTCAGTGTGTGGTTCACAATCACAAGGAACAAAATAACAGCAATCCCTAGCAACCAAATGCCCAAGAACATGAAGGTCTGGACTCTCTTTATAGCTTCAGGGTGGTGGTAAATGACTAGTTACGTGTGCACCAAATACAGTTTGATGCACTGTATTTAATCCTTATTGGATGGGATGGGTTCTTAGTTGGGGTTGTTTAGCAGGAGAAGGTATAGTTACTTATGTCCTAAGATCTGCTTATAGCTAGTATGTTATGTGTCTTGATTTTGACCATCCTTGCATCATATTCTGGAATACAGTTGTGGCCTACTGCCCACTGATATCCTCCTCTGAGCATTAAGATTGGCACAAGTTAAATGTTTTGAAGGCTGTACCAGGAAATGGGCATGTTCAGACTTCGGTTAAAAGGTTATAAAACACAGTACGCACTGTAAAGAACTCTACCCCTGTCATGACTCTTACCCCTGGCCCTCACTGGCAAGTCAGCCGTCCAGTTAGGGCCAGGTCCAAGGCCTTAAAACCTCATCCAAGACTCTCTTTGAGTCAGTCCTGGCCCCTTTGGCGCCAGGCTCATAACCATCATTAAGACCAACATTAGAATGGGACTATTTACTTGGGACTATTTAACTAGGGGGGGTTCAGCCAACATGGAGGCACACACATAGCTCAGTTACAAGGAACTGAGCTATGCGGTCTAGTCTTTTGGGTGTGGCAGGTCTGGGACTACTTTACCTGGACTACTTTGGGTTTGGCAGGCCTGGGACTATTTTACCTGGACTACTTTACCTGAGACTATTTAAACCGCACCCAAACAGCAGGACATGCTTTGCGTTATTCTGCTGTGGGCAGCGTAACGCTCACCGTGTCCGGTTCTTTGATGCCAGTTTACCTGAAACCAAGGACCTGCAGAGAGAGAAAGAACTCTACGAAACTTATCTGGAACAGTATCCTGTCTTCAATCCATCGCTAACTTCAGTTCCACTCACCTCAAGGTACGAACTCCATCATCCGGCATCGCATGCATCCTGGAATACCATAACCTGGAAAGAGGAGAAAGAAAGACAGCATTAGTAAGCGTTTACTCACGTTTCCTCACATTTCCTCACGATCGAAAGAAAGCCACACAATTCTTACCTGGGTAGTCATCTCCTGGTCAGTATCATCGCTGGAACATTACGGCGCTTGGAAAGGAACATAGCGACCTGCAAGGAGAGAAAAGACACAGGTTAGGAATATAAAAATCGAAACAGCGCTGCGCATCGCGCATTACTCACCGGACAGCATCGTGCACACCGCGCTTTTGCCTACCGGCCCATGCTCATCTTCAAACTGCATGACAACACCAAAATACCTTTCCATACCTAAAAGGAAAGAAGCAAGACATTATTATTCGAACTAAGAGGAACATAAGAACTGCATATAAAGACTGTAAAGCAGCAAACCTACGGAGTCGTAGCAGGCCTGGATTCCCACAGGGGGGCTTGCACCAGTAAAGTAACTTGGTCGCTGCTCGCCCCCCACACCTACGCGCCCCTGCCACGAGGAGCAGGACAGAGAATCCACCTTTTACAATATTAAGGTGAGGAAAAGGCCCAAGGGGGAGGAATGAGTTGAGGCCAAGGGAGGTTGGAAAACATAAAGACAATCTGGTATTGAATCCAGCTCTCCTATATTGCAGACCCATCTTTAACCAGAGGCCTTACCAAGGGACCGGGAGAGGGTTCGAGAGTGCAAATCATCCAAAGAGGGCTGGGTGGCATCCCCGTGGATACCAGGTGAGCGTAACAACCCCATACGAAATTGACATAGCAATGGTGGTTTGATGTCTCTTAATTTTCTTTTTATCGTCACGGTCACCAATCGATAAGCTTCTTGATCCCTAATTAGTGCTAAACATGTTGTACTGCTTCATAATTGTGGCTTAAAACCCAATAACAATTATCAATTTAATTGGAAAAAAAGATGTCCCTGACAAGTAGGTGGATTCGCTAGTCAGTCACTCCATTAGCCTCAATTGAATTAGCATAAATTGAGCAGTCTTAGCAACTGAAAGGATCAGTCTTATGTGGCAGTCATTTTGCTTTTCTGCCGCCATTCCTTTCCTGTGACGGACTAAGTGGAAGAGTTGCTCTGTATGAGTGAGGCAATATGATACTCATCCTCCTGGTTCAAAGCCAGTTGGCATTGAACTACACCTTTGGTTCTGCTTCAAGATGAGAGGGCAGAACATGTCAGATTTATTTGGTAACTTATCTTGAGGACCTTCAATTAAAAGGTTAATGGATGAGGTATCAAGACAGGAAGGATTTAATTCTAGCATGAGCTCTCTCCGTACTCTTTGTGTGCAATGAACATATACCGTCGACAGTATAGGAAGTAGCACAAACACAAATGGGTCTGAGATCACTCCGGCTAGCTAAATGTCATCAGCTAAAGGGAAGGCATTATTAAGCACATATCCATTCAAAATAATAGGGCAGAAGTCTGAGATACATGAGATGTACCTAGGCACGTACGTTAAGAGTAATCCAGCGTAATTATATCTGCATATGATGTGCATGCTTAAGACACTTAAATGCATGCAAAGCGGTAAATCAAACTTGTTGTGCTGGTTCTATTTTAGTCTGTTGAAAACACAGTCTTAAATTCTGGCTTAATTATGACTGTTATTTGCTCTTGTTAAACACCAACATGTCTCCTTGCAGCTAATTCAGAGTACAGGTTGGAAGTAAAGGTTATCTGGCTTGACTCCAACTTCGGATACTTGTGCGGAGACCATTAAGTTTGCTGTTGTATACGTTTATTCAGATAATATATAATCCATTAAACATGCAGATAAACATACAGTACACAATTCATAATAAAGCATTAAAAACAATTTAAAAAGACATTTCCTGATTAACTGCTCAAATAGATCAAATCAAGGTCGCAATTTCCTAACTCTCTATGCTATTTTGATATAGGACAATAATGTCCATGCTACTGTCATTTCTTCAGCTTGCAGCAGGTACACTAGAGCAGAGTGACAGGGTATAAAGTTTACAGCATTTAGGACTGGCACAATTGTTTGATTTCTGATGTGAAAATATGCAGGGCAGTACAGAACGAAATGTATAATATCTTCCCGGGGATGATCACACAGTGGACAGTTTCACTCTTCGGGAAATCCACACCATTGCACCGTATCAGCTATGAGCATAAGAAGATTGAACAGGGCCCCTGTAATGGCCCAACTGTCTGATCTCAGAGTGCCAAAAGCGGGATAGGGCTGCATGCTATCCGCCCTACTAATTAGAGCAATGCGTCTGTTTGCCCTAACCTGCAGTCCCTGTGTCTCTTTCTTAAGAAAGTTTCTTTCCTATACACTCAGAAGATCTTCCTGGGGCAGAAGCACAAGAGCATTCAACTCTCCCAACCTAGACTGCATGTATTTTAACCAAGGAATTTTACAGTAGCCTTCCTCTTCCATGATGTTCCCCAATATATAGTGGGTCATGGACGCTCTGCCGTCAGCAGACAGTCTGAGCCAAAATAGAACCGGGGCCAACGAGCAGTCATCCTCGATCTGGCTCAGGCCCATCTCTGTATGGACAGCATATGAGGGGGTGGATAGAGGAAGGCCCAGCAGACTCTTAAGAAATGTGTTCTCTTTGGTTTGTAACTCAGAAACATTTTCAGAGCCCCAGAGAAAGACACTGTAGTTATTAGATGCCTTTGTCCTGGCCTTATAGACTTCCAAAATCATATTCAATGGTGTTAAGACAGGGTGTGTGTACTTCCGCTCTCTATTTGGTAGAGGAGAGGCACAGAGGACCCCTGCCAAGATTCTCAATAATGTAGTAATGGACGAGCAATCAAGGCCTAGCTTCTCAGGAGGTGATGCAGGCTTAAGTACAGTGTAGTCCCCACAAAGGAATGTCTGCACACTGTATTGTTTAAAAAACAGTCTCTATATAATTAATATTCAAAGTCATGTACAATATCATGATTACTCACTTTGTACTCGGTTATCTATAATGGCAAATATACCGTTCTACGTGGTACCACAATTACTATTAGATCTCTCTAAAGTGCATCAACTGTACAGTTAAATGGCACACAAATCAGTTCGTAACGGAAACCAACAATAGAGGTAAGAGGAAAGTAGTCGATAAGAACAATTGGCTGAAATACTGGTCACTACCGTTAAACACAGTTCTGTGTGGAGATCCCCCCACCTGGGCAACCGGTAAAATAAAGATACAAGCCCAGTCCATATATTGTTCACAAGAGACTTCCCAATAGTTCTGCAACCCCAAAGTACCTGGCGTTGTAGCGTTCCTCGTCGGGGAATTGACGGCCCTTCTTGAGTGTCCTCCCTTTAAGGCAGGAGTCACGGGTCATTGAACATCCGACGGAGAACCGGGTGAGCTACGACGGTGAAGTGGCAGCTTCGTTCCTTGCGGTGCTCGTCGGCGACAGAGCGTAGATGTCCTGCAAGGAAGAGGCATGCGGGGCACCTCGGTGTCGATAGTTCTGGACCGCAAAGAGTTTGAAAAACTGTGACCCAGCAAGGGCATCGAGTCGTCGGCGTCTCCGTGGTCTTTGGGTGGCAGGAAACCCACCTGGCGGATGCTCCTCGGCGCGTCGACGGTCAGGCCTTCTCCAGCAGGATAAGACGGCGACGATGCGGACGAGAGTGTCCTTGGATTCGAAAGTTCTTAGGCAAAACAGGAGCACGGCGGCTCCGGTCGGCGACAGCGGTCGTCGACAGTAGCGGACAACAGTCCGGGCGCTTCTCCATGGGATTCCGCGGCAGTCCCCGTCTCGGATCAGCAGCCTGTCGAAGGTCTGTCTACCAGGGAGCTTTGGCAAAGATCAGCTGGTGCACAATGATCCGTCGTAGCTCGGGAAGAGGGTGCCTTACCAGGTCCTCTCTGGGTCAGTCCTTGCAGACACAGCAGCTTTCAGATTAATGAAGGAGAGCAGCAGCAATTCTTCTCTTCCAGCAGGGCTTCAAGGTCAAGCGTCAGTTTCACTCCAGTTACTCTTCGTAGTTTGGACTTCAGCTCTGAACACTTCTGAACACAATTCCTAGCAGTGAGAGGTCCCCAGATATACTGTTGATCACCCATTAATTCCGCTAGGTCACACTTAAGCATCCAATCACTACGAAGGGCATTCATGCAAGCACGCAACCAATCAGGTGCATAGTGCATTCAGGCCATTCACTTCTCTCCAGACACTCACAACAAGTTATGTGTATTGGGACAAGTACCCAGCCATTCAACACTCCACACTGCATTCATACCAGATCCGGGCAGGGCTGTCTTAGCCATTGTGTCAAATACCAGATACTAGACATCCACAACTCAGAATGCATATTCGTCACACACTCTATTCACCCAGGTCCCACCCACAGGCGTACCCATAACAAACGGTCGTTGAGAAGGCTCCAGCCAGTCTGGTCGGCACTTCCCCACTCTACCATACATGGAACTTCCACCCAACAGACAGCAAGGGGGAAGGGACAGAGTAAGGGCTTCCTGGGACTTCGGGAAACAAGGTAACAGGCGATGGAAGGCAAGAGGCCACGGGGCCCATTTTGCCTCCATCAGGAATCTACTGATTCCAATGACAGGGCCTGGGCATGGGCATCCCAAAATGGAGGATACTCAGGGCACCAGTCAAGTCAGCACAGAGCTGCCACCAGCCCGTACCCTGCTCTGTGGGCCACACACAGGTGCCCAAAAACATACACTAGGGGCACAGGGTTGTACCCCCACCCATGGGTGCCATAGGGTATCCCATGGGTACGTTCACCAAAACCAAAGGAGAGAGCTGCACCGCCAGGAGTCCCACATGAACTCCTGCATGGAAAAAACACGACAGAACACACGATAAAAAGCAGTAAAGGACAAGGATATGGAGGCCCTGTCCCTCCGATGCATTTCCAGCATCCCAAATGGTTGTTCTTGACACTTGGCCATGAATCGAGATAGTCCTACCAGTAACTGGCCCATCTTAGTGACTTGGCTATGGATGTGGGCCTGGCCCAAGACTGACGAAGTAAAACGAATACCAAAATAATAAAAGTCATAGGCCCTCACTATAGGGTTGGTGGAAAGGGTTTACCGGCACTGGTAAAGGTGCCGGTAAACCTGTTCCGCCCTATTACGAGGTCTCCTCGCGGGACCCGCAATGGGCGCCTGGAAAAACCAGGCGTCCTTACCGGGTCCCGCGAGGGGACCAGGGAGCTAACAACGGGCCCGTCATTAACAGGCCCATTGTTAGCTCCATCCCCATTCCCATTGAGCCCTATGGGGGCTCGAATGGGAATGGGGATGGACCGGGTCCGGGTTCCTCGGACGGGGAATTACCGGGTCCGCCAAGGTCGCGATGGCCCGGTAATTCCTCATTCGAGGAACCCGGGCCCGGATTGCGGTATGGAGGCAACCATGCCGCTAAAAGCAGCATGGTTACCTCCAACCTTCTAATGAGGCCCATAGACACGGGGTATCACTGACCTGTCACTTACCATGGGTCGCATCTTAATAGATTTCCTCCTATATCCACATGCCATTACTGCTGACTTAGATGTGTTGATCTTTAGACCTAGGTAGTTCATAAACCTGGTATATTCCATAATCAATTTCTGAAGGGCATTGGGTGTCTTAGCGATAAGGATGGTGTCATCTGCATAACCTAGTAGTGGGAGTGCTGATTGACCACCATTGGAAAGTCCTCACCAGTGTTAACCAGTTCCTGGTAAAGACAGTTTATGTAGAGGGTGAAAAGAACCAGGCCTAGCACATAGCATTGACAAACCCCCAGATTCACAAAGAAAAAGTGTGTGCACTGACCCTGGTCATTGAATCTTACATAGGGCTGATTCCCATTATGCACCAGTCTCAACATCTGAATCAGTTCCTCAAGGCAATCCATGGACCTAAGCACGGCCCACAACTTCACCCAATTAACTTTGTCGAAGGCTGTGCTCAGGTCCATGAAGGCCAAATAGATCGTCTCTCTGTGGGCAAAAACAGACTTGGCCACTAGCAGTTACAGGTTGAGGGACTGTTCGGCTGAACCAACCCCCGGCCTGCAGCCACGTCAGCTAGAACATTGCAATCCAGTAGCCACCACTCCATATGGCCAAAAATAACTCTTCCAAAGATTTTAAAGGAAGTTTTGAGAAGAGAAATGGGTCTGTATGCACTAGGGAAAGTTTGGTCACCCTTCTTAAATATCAGGAAAATGATTGCCTTTTCCAAGGAGGGTGATATCCCCATAACCAAAATTGTATTGAGGTTGCATGTTAACAACAGGGCCCACAGGTCTCCCCAGGACTGAAACAGAACGGCGGGTATAGCGTATGGTCCCCAGGCCCAATTATGGGCTTGTTTCTCAATAGTTTGCGAGACGTCACTCATGGAAAAGGCCAGGGCCAATATGGGGGGAAAAACTACCTCCGGCTCGGGATGATCCAAATAGAGTCCTCAAATATGGTGTACCCAGGTCCCAGCTGCTACAAATGTTTCCGTGCCCACTGATGTTTGGTTATGGGCCGGGCCACTAGCCATATATTGCCAGAGTATTTTGCCATTGTTCGCTTCCACTGCCTTCTGCAGTGCCTACCACGCTTCAACCTACGTATCCTGTTTACTCTTGACTATAGCATGGCGATATGCAGATCTTGCCTGAATAATATCACAACTCTTTCATCTTGGTGCCTTCATCGAATAGAAGTTCACATTTGCACTTACGACAGTTCTCATCAAACCATCCCCTGGCCAGTCTCTGCTTGGACGCAAAATCCAGTTGGAAAAAACAGTCAGTGTGCACATGAGACTACAAAAAGACTTTGTGACCACCAAAGGATATGCTGTCGAGTCTAATATCTGCAACAACCACAGCAAACATACATGGCCCATCTTCTGATATAACCCATCGGGTCAAACCTTTCCCACTTTTTTCACATTTTACAGAACGGGTTGACTGGTTGTATGTGGGACGTTAAATTCAAATGCCCCCTCTGCCATAATATTTTAAGGCGATTGGGAAAATGGTCACTGTGTGGTTAACTCGAGACCTGGAATTCCTGGATCAAATGCCAGTTTTTCATCTCCATAAGGATATAATCAATTGTCGAGGTTCCAATTTGGTTACACAAAAAAGTCCTCTGCCCCAGGATATCGGGGCACACACGTGCATTAAGTGGTTCCATCCCCCATTGCAAAACCCAAGAGAGAAACTGAAAACATTTGGTCCAAGTTCGTACATCTACAATGGACGGTGCTTGGATCCCCCATGCAGCATTTTCATTAATTTCATTCTTTTATATTGAAATCACCCCAGATAATTATAATTGTTCTTTTATAACACGCTTAATACCAGAGATTGGTGTCTAAGTGCAGAATCGTGATTCAAACCTGTGTTGTGATGCGCTGTCTTGCTTCCAAGACAAACGCGTTGCCCCTGAGCTATCCCCTCTCACCACAATAAGAAGACTATCAGCTTTTAGACCTGGGAGATCACACACCTCAATGTACGCCTTCAGGGTGCCTAATCGGTCAACCTCAGATTTGTGAGGACTTTTGTAGAAATTAATAATTGACAACGGATGGCCCTTACTGGGAATAATGTCAGTATGCTGCAAACTAAATGACTCTGGACCCTCACCACCCCCTCTATTGATGCCTTTACAAGGATTAACATTCCCCCATAGCAACGACCGCGTTTCTTCTTAGAGGCGCCCACTGAGAAAGATCTGAAGCCATTGAGAAAAAGGTCTCCCCCTGATTCTACCCAGGGGTCCTGCAGGAGGACGACATCAAAAGATTTTTGAATTAAAATTATTTCATGGTCCTGAGATTTTGTCTTTGCATTGGCAATGTTCCAGGAAAATCCATCAATAGCCGTCTTCACTGGACTCACCCCTCCAGCCCCAGAGCAAGTATCTGGGGACTCTACCAAAGGCACACAATGATCCCTGAACCTGTTAAATTTCAGTCACTCGATCTCCTCAATGGTCTACAAGTCCTCATAGTGATTCACAACCACAACCGCCCCTATATACGATGTCAGCACTTTGGACATGGAGAAAATAGAGGTTGGGACGGTCATAGAGGACACTAGGTTAGATAACGACATCCCCCCCTTTTCACATGCCCTCCCTCCCTAGTAGTTGGAATAACAGACACTGAATTGGTTTCCACAGTGCATTCAATGGGATATTCTTCCTTTCCTCTCCTTCCCCCAGAAGCTCACTGTCTCCAGAGCTCTGGTTCTCTCTAGGCTGGACAACTGCAACAGCCCCTTTCTAAATCTGCCTGCTTCTACCCTCCGCCCCCTGCAATTTATCCAGAACAGGACTGCAAGACTTGTCCTTGGCCTCAAGTCCAGGGATCGTATCTCTCCAGGACTGAAATTTCTGCACTGGCTCCCAGTGGCTGTGAGGATTAAGTTCAAAACCCTCTGCATCGTCCACAAGGCCTTCTGGGGCCTGGAGCCTCAATATCTTCAACTCTCTCTTCCTAAATAACTTCCTTCTCGAGCTCCTCTAACTCCGTCAGGGTCAGTCGCTTCTTCAAGCAACGATTTGGTGGTAGATCTCTTTCTTCGGCTGGGGCCTCTCTCTGGAACAGCCTCCCTGCCCCCCTGAAACTTGAGGAGAATCACCTTTGGTTCTAGAAGCTCCTCAAAACCTTTCTCTTTGCCCAGGTTCCCCCCCGCCCCCTCCAGTTGCACTCCTGCACTGCCTTCCTGGCAACCTCAGCACTTGGGGACTGTTTCTGTTTCCCTACAGTCCCACTTCCAGCACTTGACACCTGATGTCTGCACTCACCCTGCACTTGCCACCGGCTGGCCTTACTTTCACTTATTGTTATTTATTCTTATCCCGTGTACTGCACTGTCCTCCCCATGCACTTCTCCCCCTCCCCTTCCCATGCACTTGCACGATCTGAATGACACCTGGCCTAGTAAGATCGTTGTCTGTCATCCCTCTGTCCCCCTCCCTCTCCTCGTCGCGCCTCAAAACACTTGTGTATAGGCGCGTTATAAATGCCATATCATATCAAAGGAACTATACTACTCTTTGATGCTTCACTATGGGAAATCCGCCTTCTAGTGTGGTTTGAATTGGTTAAATAAGAAAGCAGTGAGGGTCTGGCCATGGTAACAACCACACAGTCACCCTAAATGTTTTTCCGGGAGTGACCCACCAACCCCACTCTCCTAGCGATTAGGATAGACTGTGGATCAACTTTGTGCCCCTGAAGATTAAGGTTTGTCCAATGGCTGACCTTATTCAGCAGGGCAACTGTGGGTTCAATCTGACCCATTGGAATCAAAGGTACTCCTACCATAATCCCTACCAGAGGTGCCGCCTCAGGGGGCAGATCCAAAACCTCACAATTACCCAGGCTGCATGTAGGTCCATGGGGTGTTTGTTTGTTTTATTTATTTGTAATGCGCGCCAGACCCAGGGGTGGCAGGGCACAGAGGCTATATGAATACTTTCAGCTTGATGTTCCACATTTACACAGAGAGAAGGACAGGCGATTACTGGTGTATAGCATCAGTCAGCTATTTGAGAGGTATATACATACAATCAAAATCATTACAACATTACGTAATATAGCATCAGTCAGCATAATATACAAGATTGAGGTTCAGCATCTTCTGACTTAGTAGTAACTATTTACAGTGCAGGATAAAGACATTGGGACAATAACTGGGTGCGCTAGTGGTCATTTTCTTTAAGCCAGTTAATGATGGGCCTCATTACGATCCAGTCGGTTAGGGGTTAACGGCGCTGTAAAAGGTGTCGGCGCCGTTAAACCCTTACCGCCTAATTACGAGGTCCCTTTGCGAGTCCCGACCAAGGAACCCGCAAAGGGGCTTTTGAGGTAATTATGGTACCGCAATTTGCGGTACCGTAATTACCGCCTTCCCCATTCCCATTGAGCCCTATGGGGGCAAAAATGGGAATGGGGAAGGTCCAATGGTGAATGGGGAATTACCACCCCGCCAACCTTGGAATGGGGCGGTAATTCCGCCATTCACCATGGCGGAGTTGGTAAAATACCGGCGGCAACCATGGTGCTGCTAGCGCCATGGTTACCGCCTGGGTCGTAATGAGGCCCATTGTGTCTGAAGTTCAGATAAGATTCGTCCGCTCTCAAGGAGGGAGGGAGGAAATTCCAAGTCTGAGCAGCTTTAACCAGGAAACTGCTCCCTCCAACTTTAGACAATTTGAACCTAGGTACCACTAGGGCGGTTTGCGTTTGCAGTCCTAGTTGGCTGATTGGGTGGTCTTCTATTGATTCTTTCAATGAGATAGCTAGGTGCAGCAAAGTTGAGGCACTTGTGTGTTAGAGAGGCAGTTTTGAGCAGAATTTTGCCGCCCGTAGAGAGCCAGTTATTCTGTCTTCTTACCTCAGATATGTGTTATTTTCTAGCTATGCCCAGTGCCGCTCTGAGGGCATTGTTCTGGAGAATTTGAATTCTGTCGATAATGTACTTATTAGCGCCTAAGTATAGGGAGTTACAATAATCCAATCTCGACAGAATTAAGGCCATGGCCAGAATGTTGCAGCTATTCTTAGATAGGAATAGTTTACCAACTCCAATTAACTTGCATGTGTATGTAGAGGCCAAGGAGTTGACCTGTTTGGCAAAGTTGAGGGTGGCGTCTAGGCAAAAGCCTAATGTTTTTACCTCTTTAGCAACTTTAATAGTGTTGCCATCAATGTTAAAAGAGGGATATTTTTGGCCAAGTTTATTGAGATTGTTGGTAGTGCCCAGAATGATAAGTTCAGTTTTGTCATCATTCAGGCATAGACCGTGGATAGCCATCCATGCCTGAATGATAAAATAGATTTTATTTACCAAGACCAAATCCTTGTCATAATCCCAGTAAGAGGTATGAGAATCTGGGTATCATCTGCATAGTTAGTGTAAGTGATACCAAGATCATCCAGATCATCGAAAAGGGGCTTAGCAAATATGTTGTACATTGTGGGAGAGACGGAGGAGGCCTGTGGCACTCCACATGTGATCTGAATAGGGTTTGCAGCTGCTCATGGTGAGAAGACCCTCATGGTCCTGTTATTCAGAAAGGATTGAATCCTGATTATGACCTCCAGAGAGAAGTGAGCTGCTGAGTACAGGTGATTGCATAGGACCTTATGGTCCACCAAGTCGAACGCAGCCGAGAGGTCTAGTAGAAGTAGTAAGGCCGTTTTCCCCTTGTCTCTGAGCGCGTCTATTTGGGCCTTAAGATCGATTAGCGCGGTTTTGGTGCCGTGTTGAGGCCTGAAGCCTGACTGTCATGTTCCAAGGAGGTGGCTGAACTTCAAATACTCCGGTATCTGAACATAGGCCACCCTGTCTAAATTTTTAAGAAAAAATGGCACTGTAGTGATGGGCCTGTAGTTGGTGGGGATATTTGGATCTAGTGTCTGTTTTTTGAGGAGGGGGGGGAGTACCCAAGACTCCTTTAGGTTGCTAGGGATGATCCCAGTGGAGAACGAAGCATTAATTAGCTTAGATATGAAGGGTGCAAGGTCTCTTGCAGCATCTTTGATGATTTGGGCTGGGCATTTGTCTCCCTGGCAGTTCGAAAGTTTAATGGAGAGGATAATTTTTTCCACCTCCGGAATTGAGACTTTGGTGAAGTTAAAGCGATGTGATGGTTTATGGGAAAGTGTGGGAGTACTAGTCGGTATGTCAGTTGGATAATTTTGCTTTTTTGTGGGTGATCTAATCCTGCAGTTTAGTTACTTTGTTGGTTAACGCCTTCTGAATATTAGAGCACCAGGTTTTGTCTTTAACACAGTTGTCTGGTGCAGGGATCGGGGCTTCAAGCTCTTTCAGGATAACAAAGAGTTCTTTAGTGCTAGAATTAGCTTGCAGAATTCTCTTGTTGTATGTTTCCTGCTTGGTAAGAAGTATTTCTTTCTTATAAGTTGATGAAATATTGATAAGGTTGGATCTGTTTTCATCAGAGCGTAAGTGCCTCCAGGTAACTTCACATTTTCTTTTTTCCACTCTTAGTGTTTTGAGGTGCAGAGTGAACCAAGAGTTCAAGTGCGCTCTAGGTTTGCTTTTCCTCATTTTTAGGAGGGCAATGTTGTCTAAAGCTTCCGTCATGGTTTTAATGTGTTCATTGACCAGGGTAGTAGGATTGGTCGTATTGGTCGTTTCATGTAGTGAGTAGAGCCATCTATCTCACCAGCCCCGGCACCCATCTTACTACCCTCCTGAGTAAGGCCAGGCCAAAGTGGGGGGCGGGGGGACTATCACTCACTGTGAAAGGAGCACCAACCCTTGTTCCCTGTACCATGCACTCGCCCTTTGGGACAGTGGCCTGAACCATCTTATTCACCTCTGAAAGAACCTGTCTAATTGACCCAATAGAGTCGTCAATAATGGTCAAAGAGCCCATCATTACTTTCTTAAATGAGGGTAAAGAGTTTAGCACTAGCTGCAGTTTTTCCTCATTCATATCCTTCAAGTATTTGAGCTCATTGCATATGGATTCAGTGCTATCCTGGGCTGACACACTAAGTATGGGGACCTGTTCTATCCTATCTGCTTCTGGCGGCACCCGTAAATCGTTGTGGCCTTGCCGGACAATCTTACCAGCACATGCAGGGTCATCTAGGCCCATGGTCAGCTCGGTGGGGACAAGAATATCAATTGCCGCTTTCTGCTCCAGTATGCCCAAAAAGGCAATAGGTGTAGGGCACCGACTCACCCTACCCCCACATTGTCTCCCAAAGTTGCTGCTTCAATGGCACGTTCAGTGACCATAATGTGCTCCTCAATCTTCCCTGCCATCAAGTACACATCTAGCGATGGCTGGGACATCTGAGACCGCCCCTTTCTGGTAATCTTGACACAGTTACTGGACACATGCCCCTCGTTGACGTTACGTTTCCCCATGATGACAATTAGTCACAGGAGGTGAGACAACAAATCGAATAAATCCAAAAGGTCAAATAAAGATGGCCAAGTCTTCCACCCTCCTGACCCTCCTGACCCAGTCTCAAATACAATCTCTGCTCCTAATCGTTTCAGGTATAGACAAAGGTATAGGCAAAGTATGGGCAAAGATACTTAAATATGCAACCAAGCAAATCCTAAAAGCAGCTAAAAACAGCTCAAATCAGCTAAAGTCAACTACAACAGCTAAAATCATATGCAATAAAATTAAATTGTCCAATTATCCAAGTACAAAGATCACTAGAAATGTGAATAATCAGAGTCCATTTGGGCAGCATAGCCACGGAGACACAAAACCAATAAGCACTTATTATGGGGTCCACACAGAAGTCTGACTGCCCCCCCCCATCCCAGTTTTAGAGTTCCAGGGTTCCGTTTTTTCCAGTGTCCAGCTCCTTGTACCATAAGTACCATCCCAGAGACACTGTAAACAGACCCCACGGCCCACTGACAAAAGGTACAGTCACCACTCGGACCTCCAAACCTCATAAACGGGTAGGCGTAGCTCCTGATCCAATCCTCGGAGGCCCAGCAACCTGCGCACGGCTCGCTACTCGCTCAAAAGCCAAAGGTCCCTGTGTTTTTCTGATCATGTCAACAGACTCCCAGGCTTCAAACTTCCCAGCAGACTGGTAAGTCAAACTTGTTTTGCTTGTGTGTTCTATTTTAGTCTGCGGAAAACAAAGTCTTAAATTCTGGCTTCAATAGGACTGTAATTTGCACTTCTTAAACACCAACATATCACTGTGCAGCAAATTCAGAGTACAGGTACAGTCTGGAAGTAAACGCTATCTGGTTTGACTCCAACTTCGGATGCCTGTGCGGAAACCTGTAATACTGCTGATAGAATTGTTGTCGTGGTGCATCAGGGACACTGTTTGCATAGATTCACTGGCTGGTGTCATTTGAGTTCTTCAAGCCACATGACTACTGTGGCTCAATTCCAGTTTATCGGCAATGGATGCCTGATCCTAGAAACTTGGCTGTACTTTCTTCTTTAATATTTAATTCGGATCTGGTTAAAATTTGCTTGGAAATGAAAGGCAACTGATCATTTACTACCAACCATATTAACAATATTCGAGGACGGATCTTGTGTTAATGTCTGCTTCTGAAACGAATATATATCAGACTGTCAGAAAACAACTATTGCGTGGTCTAACCATTACGTGCAGGTGCCGTCAGCATTACAGTCTGTGTGAGAGTCACAAAGGGACTGACACAGGTTTTTACAGTTTTCGCAATTCTTTTATTCACGGTATAAACACAGCAGTTTAAAAAACTGAAAGGCGGGGTAGCAAACAACTTTCTTATAATGTCCAAGAACTTGGCCTCTACTGAACAAGGATTGCAGTTTGTATCAGTACCTGTGTCGTTGAGCCCTATGAGGATCAAATGGGAATGGGGAAGAATTTTTTCCAGCGGCCAGGAATGGGCAAATACCGGTTCCGGCAAGGCTGTAATGACCCGGTAATTGCCCATTTCTGGGCACCGGAAAAAATGCAACTCCGGCGGTAGCCGTGCCTGTTTCACAGGCACGGCTACCGCTAGGGTTGTAATGAGGCCCTGTTTCTTTGTTTGTAGACAATGGGCCTCATTACGAGGAGGGCGGTAAGGGGTTAACAACGCTGGTAAAGGTGCCGGAGCCATTAACCCCTTACCGCCCCATTACGAGGTCCGCTCGCGGGACCCGCTCAAGATGCCTGGTTTAACCAGACGTCCTTAACGGGTCCCGCGAGCGGCCCAGCATGCTAACAACGGGCCCATCATTAACAGGCCTGTTGCTAGCATGCTCCCCATTCCCATTGAGCCTTCTGGGGGCTCAAATGGGAATGGGGATGGACCGGGTCCGGGTTCCCTGAATGGGGAAATACCCGGCCCTCCAAGGTCGGAATGGCTCGGTATTTCCTCATTCAGGGAACCGGCATCCGGACCCGGGTTTGGGGGTAGCCAGGCATGGCTACCTCCAAACTCGTAATGAGGCCAATTACGACCCTGGCAGTAGGAGGTTAACAGCGCCGGTAGAGCTGCCGGTGCCGTTAACCCCCTACTGCCTCATTACGAGGTCCGTTCGCGGGACCTGCTCAGGACGCCTGGTTTTACCAGACGTCCTTAGCAGGTCCCGCGAGCGGCCCAGCATGCTAACAATGGCCCCATCTTTAATGGGCCCATTGTTAGCATGCTCCCCATTCCCATTGAGCCCCCATGGGGATGGACCGGGTGCGGGTTCCCTGAATGGGGAAATACTGGCCTCCAAGGTCGGAACGGCCCAGTATTTCCCCATTCAGGGAACCCGGACCCAGGTTTGGGGGTAGCCATGCCCTTATTAAGGGCATGCTACCTCCAAACTCGTAATGAGGCCCAATGGGCCTCATTACGAGTATGGCGGTAAGGCAACAATGGCTCCGGTATCGCTACCGGCACTGTTGCTACCGTACCACCATCCTACGAGTTCTGCTCGCGGGTGCCCTTGCAGCCACCAGGTTTTACCGGGTGGCCGTACCGGCACCCGCGAGCAGAACTTGATGGTAGCAACGGTACCGTTGCTACCACCCTCCCCATTCCCATTGCGCCCTATGGGGCTCAAATGGGAATGGGGAATCATTTTTACCAGCGGCCAGAAAAGGGCAATTACTGGGTCTGACAAGGTCGTAATGACCCGGTAATTGCCCTTTTCTGGGCGCCGGATAAAAATCAATACCGGCGGCAGACGTGCCTGTACTACAGGCACGGCTACAGCCAGCCTCGTAATTAGGCCAGTTTCTAATAGGCTGCTCCTTTATTAAAGCCTCAAGCAGACACTGCAATAGTGTAGGAATGGCTCTTTTTTTCTGACAAGTCGTGGCTACTCTTAAGTATTAATATTCTGATGATTAACCCTAAATTCACTTTGCAGGGATCGCAGGTGATCCCATAGAGCCCCGTAGCCTGTGCGGAATAATCCATCAGTCATGACTTTTCGAATCAGTTAACATTGCATTCTAGTATTTGCAGAGGCGTTGCTGGGGGGAGGGCTATAGCCCCTGATCTTTTGGTTGTAGCCCCGGATAGAATCTCAGGAGCTACAACCAAAAGGCTAGCTAGCCCCCAGTCCCGACACTTCCGACATGAGCGTAGCCCCTGGTCTTTTCCAGACCTAGCTACACCCCTGAGTATTTGCATTCCGGGTATTAAAATGTGTGCAGAAATACAAAATGGGATGCACTAGAAGTACCAAGACGTGATCGGAGAACGCTCGTGTAACATATTATAGTAAGCACGAGTGTGAAAGAAGTGGCGAGGATCGGTGAGTAGAGTGGGCAGTGCTGTGTCTGCATTACTAGCTTTAGCGATCTTAGAAACGTTCAAACTCTACCCTTACTTTGTATTCAGATGAATGCGAAGATGGCGGAGCGAAAATAATTACTTTGGACGATTAGGTGGGTCTTTCCCATAAGGCTAGGTTACGTGCGCGTATATGTAGACCTCCAGAAATCTTTGCTCAAGCAGATATGTTTGAATTGTGGCAGGGCCATCTGCTCCTTTCATCCTTACTGAGGTCAGTTAAATGCGTGCCATTGAGTTAGGTAATAGTTACTTGCAATGGCATGACGCTAATTGCACTCAGTAGGATGGAGTGAAGTTAACTGCCTGCTGCAGATCGCATTTGGTGTCTAAAACCTGCAGCTCTCCAGATGCTTTGGGACTACAATTCCCATAATGCCGCACCATGAACAATGCTGGCTAATGCAAGTTGTAGTCCAAAACACCTACAGAAACAAAGGTTACAGATCCCTTTGTACTACATTGGCAATATCAATACGGACTGTGGAGGCTCAAGGACATACTGGGCTATGCCTTTCACCCCTCTCTGACCACATATATGGTAAGGCAGGCACCCATTAAGACAAGCAATGGCAATTTCAACAGTTTGGGCTTTTGTTTAGGCATTTGCCAGCAATGCCATAATGGTACTAACTGGACATTAAAGGCATCAGCTGCAAAATGCTGTGGGTACCCAGACATACGACGATAGCAGTAGCACATGCCTATCTAATACTTATTCACAAGCCAAATGGCTTTGCCCATGCTCGTTTTAACAGCCATTCGGTGCAAGGACACACATATTACTTTTAAGACAAGTGCTTGAAGGCACACTTAGTTAGGACATTTTTATAACACCAGTAGCAAATGTACTGCTCCAATGATGTCCCTGACTCTCAGCAGAATACCTAGAAAAAACACTGGCAAGCGCTTACAGCACAAAGTTGAGTTTACAGTTTGATAAAGCGAATGTGTGGGCTGCAAGTGCAGTTCGGCAGTTCGTGCAAGCAGCAGGTCAGCAGGTAAGGCTTACACACTAATTTAGGATGTGTGGTCTTTCTCCTTACTATGCAAAGCAGTCCAACAAAAGGTTTTAGCGTGTTACTTGAAATTCATTCTGATTTACGATACCAGCGCTAAACCATGGCGCTATTAGCACCATGGTTGGTGTCGGTATCGTAACGTATCCGCCATGGTGAAATGGGGAAATACCGCCCCGCCAACCTTGGAATTTCTCCATGGCCCTTCCCCATTGCAATTTTTGCCCCATAGGGCATAATGGGAATGGCGAAGGTGCTAAGTACAGTACCGCAAATTGCGGTACCATACTTACTGCAAAGGTCCCTTTGCGGGTCCCTACTTTAACGGCTGGTTTAGACCAGCCATTAAGGTCGGGTCCCGCAAAGGGACCTCGTAATTAGGCGCTAATGGGTTAACGGCGCTGCAGCCTTTTACGGCGCCGTTAACCCATTAGCGCCAGGGTCGTAATGAGGCAAAGGGTCCCTGCCCCAGTTAATTGAATCTGCTTTGACAAAAAATCACCTAGGGCAGGCAAAACTACTAACTATGTGCACTCGGCCTTAGCACGCTCAACTTCCAGGCATGGAACAATTCCTCAGAGGGGAGCCGTCTCTTCCTCGTCAATTCAAGATTTCATTCTGCTAGGCCAAAATCCAATGCTAAATAGCTTCATTGATGTTGATCGTTCAAACACGACGACGAAGACGGCCATATATGATGTTCTCCAATCACTAGTACAACTAGATGATGTCTTAAATGCCCAACTAAAAACAAACACACATTTATTTATGTATTTTTGCATTTATAGAGCGCGCTAAGCTCGGGGGCATCAAGGCACTGTTGCAAGACCAGTTACACACAAGACATAGTAGTTGTACATTCCAGGTAGAGAGAGTGACGGTGTTTTTTGCAAAGGCTGTTGCCCATGTGGCTTAAGCAGAGGACCGTCAAGTGAACAATAATGTTTTTAAGGATTTACGAAGGGTCCAATAGGTTATTTATAACATGCTTAATACTCAGAGGATTCTTAGCGCGGACTTGGGGATCGAACCTGTGGTGCTCCGGGTCGTCTTGCTTCCAAGGCCAGCAGGTTGCCCCTCAGCTATCCTCCCGAGGCTCAATAAGAGTGCTCAGCTCGCATGGCAGGTGGGAGAAGGTTCCAATGTTTGGCAGCAATGGGAGGGAAGCTGGAGCCCCCAACTTTGGGCCATTTAATTTTGTGCTTGGTGGGACGATGAGCATAAGCTGCCCTAGTAGATCTAGACGAGGCAACTTTTGAGACTTTTTGGGATAGGTAGAGTGGGGCATAATTGGAGATGCATCTGTGCGTAATGGAGAGTGTTTTAAAGAGAATTTGCTCACGAACAGGGAGCCAGTGGGCTTTTTTTCCTGCTGCTGTGATATGCTCCAGTTTTTGAATGTTCAGAGCTGCTCTGAGTGCGTTATTTTGTATAACTTGCATCTTTCTTATGTTGTTGACAGAGATGCCAGCAATGAGGGCATTACAATAGTCAAGCCTTGATCCTATTGTGGCTCTGGCTATAGTGAGGCAGCTGTCCGAGGAGAGGAAGGGTCTAGCTGCATTGATTAATTTTGTTGTGTAGGCAGCTGAGGAGGCAATGGCACTTACTTATCGCGAGAGGGATAGTGTAGCATTCAGGTACACTCCTAGCGTCTTCACAAAGGGTGAGACTGGTATCATGATGCCGTCAATGTTAAGGGCGGAGTATTATGTATCAAGCTTTTTTATCACCGAGGGGGAGCCCACCAGTAGGATCAACATCTTGTCATCATTTAAGCATAAGCGGTGAGTGGCCATCCACACCTGGATAGTCGTGTATATGGTTTTTAAGGTGGTAGCGTCCTTGAGGTAATTGCTGGAGAGGGGGAGTAAAATGTATGCATCGTCGGCATAGTTTGTGTAAGATATGCCGATTTAGTCTAGAAAGACGACTAGTGGTTTTGTAAAAATGTTGTACAGAGTTAGGGATACACAGGATCCTTGAGGTACACCGCAGGTGATGGGTGCAGGGGGGGCCCTGGCATTCTCTGCAAATACTCAAATTACTCGTCGTTTAAGAAAAGAAGAGTCCATCCACGTTGTGGCCTTCAGGGAGAAGTTAGCCACAGAGGAAAGGTGTTAGCCATGGATTTTGTGGTCCACCAAGTCAAATGCAGCAGACAAATCAACGAGTAGCAGTAATGCAGACTTTCCATTGTCCCTGAACTAATGGATCTGTAGCTTTAGATCAAGTAGCGCTGATTAAGTCCCTTGGCCCAGGCGGAACCCCGACTGGCGCATTCCCAGGATGTGACTGTTTTCCAGGTAGCTCCGAATTTGCAGATAAGCTGCTCTGTCCAGAATCTTTAGTTAGAAGGGGACAGTGGTAATTGGTGGGAGTTGTAGGGTGAAGTGAGGGTTTTTTGATGAGAGGGTGAACCCAAGCTTCCTTAAGGCTGGTGGGGACAATGCCAGTGGTAGAGGAGGCATTGATGAAGGAAGCAATGATGGGTGCCAAGATCTCGGCGCAGTATTTGATGAGGACTGCAGGGAAGATGTCACCTTTACATTGAGACGGTTTAAGACCTTTTAGAATAGATTTAACATCATTTTCTGAGACACTGGTGAAGTGAAACAAGGGCAGATCCTGGGGACAGGAAGAGGAAATTGTAGCTGCTGTGGATGAGAGTAAGGGTTTAAGCATGGCTTGCTTAGTGTCCATTTTTCTGTGTAGCGTTTCAATTTTAGTGAGCTTGGCGTTCTGAATATTGGCGCACCAGGAATCATCTTTCAGGATTGCGGCTGGGAGGTTGGTAGGGGTTTCTAGTTCCCTGAGAATGATGAACATCTCACGAGTGTTGGATTTCATATTGGTAATGCAGGCATTGTAGGTAGTGGCTTCGGCGAAGAGGGTGGCTTTTTTTTATAGTGTTTGGCAGCAAGGGAAAACAGTAGTTTCTTGGCTTCTGATGGTGATTTCTTCCAATCAGCTTCTGCTAGCGAAGTGTTTGGAGTTCAGGGGTAAACCATGAGTTTCTGTGTGCAGATGGTTTGAGTTTGCGTGGTCTTAGTGGTGCAATAGTGTCTATGGCAGCCGCCAAAGTCTTACAGTACAAGTTAGCAAGTGTGTTAGGGTCAGTGGCAGAGGGTGGCTCAGGTAAAAATACTAAACATACATTCTTGAGATAATTGGCAAAATGTCGGCACCATCAGCAACAACTGCTGCTAAAGACTGTGGCTGTGAGGACCTGCATGCTTTTCCAACAATGCCCCATCTTCACTCTTCTGACTCCCCTCTGGCTTCCAAGTCTCCTCTCGTCAGTGTTCTTGACCAAAATTCTAGTATTGCGGACCAAATTCAGATGCCTTGGAATTACCTGCAATTATTGACTAACAAGAGGAGCAGGTGCCTCTGCCCCAAAGCATAGGGAAACCAAAAGCTAGGAAGGAGAAATAAAAAACGACCCAAAGGGTCCCAACACGTAGGCACGTGAAGAGGTTGTCCCAAAATCTTAATCCGAAAAAGATTTCATGTAATGGTACTTCCAGGAAGTAGCAACGGCACACCTGGTGAAATATTACTTCTACAACTACTACTAGGAAGGCAATAAATAAGTCTAAGGTGTCCACTACCCAGCAGAAGTCCATCCGTGAAGGAGGACTTCAAGCTTCTATGTAGTCATTTTTAACACCGAAGTCTGGGCAATCAACTGTCATGAATCTGATAATGTCATCACTTCTTTCCATGGTGTGGCCTCTCCTCATGTAGCCAGGGGATGGCAGCCGCTACCTGATCCTGACCTTGGGGCAGCTATGCAAGGGAGGATCACATGGGGGAGGAGAACCTCATGGGTAGAAGTTGACATCATCGGACGAGACATGGTAGCCCCTTTTATAGGGATGTTCCCTCCATTCCTCATGCCTTAATGGCATGCTATGGTAAACCCTTTCCACAGAACACAAGACCTACTAATGAAATGTGTCAATACTCCATGAATAAGCCACCAAGAACTGCCTATCAATCCCATATGCATAGAAGTACTGAGACGAGAAGACGGACCATAGTAATGAAGATCACTCTTCAAACCTCCTCCAAATCTACTAATTAAATGTTTCAATACTCCATGAATAAGCTACCAAGAGCTACCAAGAACTGCCTATCAAACACATGTGTATGAGCGCGATACAAATAAAATATCAATATCAATCCCATTTGCATAGAAATACTGGGACAAGTAGTCTGAACAGAGTAAGGAAGATTGATGAGTCCAAAAGACACATCACACGCTCTGGTGCTTGCAAACCTATGATATGTGCAGGTACATTTAATAATCCCAACCAGCATGCAGAGCAGTGATGCTGCCTTGATATGTGTATGAAAGGCATTTGCCTTGGATATGTCTATGAAGACAACTGCCTTACCTATCCACCGTGCCATTTTTAATCCTACAAGCAAACCACAATCCGTGAGTACCTGTCTTTGTTTTCCCTCATGTGCAGGAAGCCAACATTCTGATCAAGAATTGCCAAAATTAATTTCATCGCGTTTCTTCGAATTCGTACCAGCAGCCACCACTTTCTCCCTAAGATGGCCACCACGTTCTCACCTGCTTGTTAACAAGCCTCAATTCATTCAATCTTGCAAGCTGCCTTTTGATTGGCAGTGCAAGTCTGTATAGACCTACAGGATTCGCCGGCAGGCGTGAGCCAGGTCCTGCAGCCTAAGGGCCTCTACATAAGGGCCTGTCTGTACCTGTCCGGGCCGTGACGGTGCCTCGGAGCGCGTTACGCTGCCTGTACCAGGTCCTGTTCCAGTGTATGCATCTGACCGACTTTGGGGTAAACACGTGCCTCATTATTCACATATGTACTCTCTGAATCACCCATACAATAAAATCTCACTGCAGTGCCTCCAAACTCGAATGCAATCATTAACGTGTGCCCCGGCACATCTTCTGCTCTGCTTACCCTACCACCACGCAGCTGAACAAGAACTTGAGCCTACCTCACCACCCAAATGCACAAACCTACTGGACAATGACTTTCCAACAATGCAGCTGCATCACGTGGTATTACGAGGGTTATCCTCGTCTGCCACTGCTCACGGCCACAGATACTTAATCTTCTGAACCCGCAGCCTTTTCTACATAGACTGCAATGCGTTCTGTGACATTGTAACTTGTCTGAATATCTGATCTCAAATATTCTTTGCCTACCTACGGCTACAATGTCCTTTCATGGCGGGACGTTTTTTCGCTGGTTTTTTTACCGTGAATTTTTTAACAAAAAAAAACATCTAATTTTTATGGGGGGGTTAGAACATTATATATATGTGTTGTGGGTGTTTGGGAATAGATGTTAATGTTAAAGGATATTTGTACCGTGCACTATCACCACCGGAGTGGTCCCCTGGCGCGATAAACAATTAAAGGAAATGGGTGCTCCCCAAAAATAATTGTAAAAAAATTTGATGGGTTTTTTCATTAAAACATTCACAGTAAAAAACCCAGCGAAAAAAGATCCTGCGATGAAATGGCATGGAACCCTACCTACGACCACTTAGCTAATCATGTGCACCTAGATATCCACTGCCAACTGTTTAACCAAACATTTTCATGCTTGCAATTACTTGCAAATCGATTGTATGGTATTCATTGTAAAAGTACCTTGCTAACTATTCTTGCCATAGCAACATAGGTCAAGTTGTGCATGATCTATTTCATCTGCCATGCTTCTGCCACATTTTTTTGCCGCTCACCGCCAAACAGCTTTTGCAGATTAGCCTGAGCCACTACTATCTAGCTAACATCTGAGTTAGTCGCCTGCTTGAGACTTTAGCCTTTATCTAAAGTCTGGATTTACTAGCTTACGTGGCATGTCAATAAGCTAACATTTAACAACTGTATAGCCCCTAGGACCTCAACTGACATTAACCAACACGTACTCTTCCTAGTCATGTTCATGTCTACCAAAATTATCACATGCCTCCTAACTATACTTAGCGCCATGCTCCCACCCATCATGGCCTTCAAAGTTGCCAGTAACGACTTCTTACTGCCAAACATTAACCATTATGCTACGTCTAGATCTCATAGTATCTCACTCTCCATGTCTATGACACTACCCTTATCTGACAACATACCACCTTCAGTATTCTTACCCGCCTGCCTTCCAGCAGCACCCAAACCTAGTCGTCACAAACCATCATTGTCTAGTAGCTCTCATCCTCTCACTCCTGCCCATTGGATCAAACCATATGCCACGAGACCTACACCCTACCAACCAGGGCCCAATGAAAATTAGGAATCTAAGACTTGGCTCCAGGTTCTTGTTAGCTCATTCTGCACCGAACACTAAACATAATACTGCTTAACCAGGGCAAATTGTTCAACTGCAAGAACTAAAGCAATTAATACTTCTAACAGTTTAGCAAACAAAGCACCTTCACCTAGAGAACCCGCAACCCACACTAAAATCAATCTGCCTAGCGCCACCCTTTTGATTAAGGGTACACTCATTAACTCTAGATCCTTGCCAGCCCACGCACTAGACATTGCGGATATCATAACCTCCAATGACCTACACTTCTTAGCCATTACGGAGACTTGGCTGCACGCTGCGGCAGGGCCTTCTCTTGCGCTTGCTATTCCAGATGAGTACTCCATCACACGACTAGATAGAGAGACCACGAAAGGCGGGGGTGTCGCATTCATTGCCAAACCAACTCTAGGCATTAGACCCATATCTAACTCAACTTTCCCATCAGGCGAATTATTATCTATTAAGCTACCCATCAGAGCATCCTGAACGCTCACTATCCACCTAGTATATAGACCCCCTGAGCCACTCTCTTCCTTTCAAGAAGACATTACATTTCTCCTCACCAATAATACCAAATCTAGCTCGCAAATTTTACTACTAGGTGACTTCAAGCTAAGCTTTCAGGACCCCAAAGATGATAAAGCGCTAGCCCTTACCAAAACCATTTCTGAATCACCAAACCCAAACATAACAAAGGTAGGACGCTTGACTGGTTGGCGGATTTCAACTGCAGCATTAATATTGTTTCTAACACTCCATGCGCCTGGTCAGAACATCACCTCATCTCTTTCACTATCAAGGACGAAAATCACCTCAATCACCAAACACCTTTTGCCTCTCCCATGTGTACGAGGAACAACCGCAACATAACAGCAGAGAAATTACTTCCCCTGTAACAGACGATAATCAACTTTTCATCCACTAACCTGGACCCAAATGCTCTAGTAGACTTATACAGCCCTACTTTACTTAATGCCATCAACTCTATTGTACCTTTAAAAATGTGCAAAGCCAAAGCCCAGGCGCACTTAAACTCTTGGTTTACCCCCCACCCCAGAACCCTAGGTAAAATCAAAAGAAATGCAGAAACCATTTGGAAGAACCTCCCATCAGCCCATAACAAAAACAAATTCCTAACAGCATCTCTTAACTATAAAGAAGCCATTATCCAGACCAAAAAAGACGCCTACAATGATAGGATTATTAAAGCCAAATCTAGTACGAAAGAACTATTTAACATACTGAGAGAGTTGGAATCTCGCTCTTCCTCACCTGACACTTGTATTAAAGATGGTATAGGACGTTTTTACCGACTATAAATGGTCGCAATGACCAAAAGTTCTAAAAATGCTACCACCAAAGGATCGAACACCAAAAGTTCGAACCTTTGGTGGTAGCATTGAAAAAAAAAACAGGGGCTGTGAGGGTATCTCCCGCATCTCCCCGCCCACTATACTTCATAGTATAGTGAGCGGGTGTTGCGGGGGACACCCCTGCAGCCTTCCGTTTAAAAGAAAGAAGAAAATAAACGGGGGCTGCGGGGGTGTCCCCCGCATCGCCCCGCTCACTATACTTTATGGTATACTTTATGGTATAGTGAGCGGGGTTTGCGGGGGACACCCCGCAGCCTTTCGTTAAAAAAAAAGAAGGAAAAGGACCCTACGGCACCAGTTCCCGATCACGGAAGTGAAAGGGAACTGGCACTGCAGGAACCCAACATGAAGAGGAAGGTAAGTGGGGTTTGTTTATGTTGGGGGTGTGGTGGGGGGTGTTCTGGGTGTGTTGTGTATGTGGGTGTGACTATGTATGTGTGTTCACATGGGAAAGGTGCAAACCTTTGGTAGTTCGCACCTTTCTCATGCGAACGTTCTGGCCGCGGCTAATTCAGCCGCGGTCGGATCACTTAGAATCAATAAAGATACCACATGGTGTATTAACATTCAGAAAGCTTTATTTAACAAAATAACAATGCTACAAGCCACAATAGAGTCCAAAAAACTCAGTCTCTCTGCTGACACAGCGCAACCCTTACCCTCTACTCTACAGCCTAACGCTCATATTCTGTTCAACTTCTCCCCTCTCACCATTAAAGAGGTAGAGGACATTATCTTGAAACTGAAACCTTCAAGATGCCAGGGAGATACTTGCCCTGCTCCCATCATCAAAGAAGTAGCAAAGGAACTGGAACCCTTCATCACCACTTTAATCAACACTTCTTTTGAAACAAGTATAGTACCCTCTAACCTGAAAGACGCGTGGGTCCTTCCCTTACTAAAAAAACGCACCCTAGACCCAAATATCCCCACTAATTATAGACTGATCACAACAGTACCATTTCTACTGAAAATCCTGGACAGAGCAGCCTATCTGCAAATTCAGGAACATCTCGAAAGTAAGAACCTCCTAGGCCTAAGGCAATCAGGCTTCAGACCGAGACATGGTACTGAAACGGCCTTGATTGACCTTAAGACGAAAATGGACAACTTAAAGGACAATGGTAAACTAGCCTTACTACTATTACTAGACCTCTCAACTGCATTTGACTTAGTAAATCACAAAGTCCTTTGTGCCACCTCTCAGCAGCAGTGCACTTCTCCGACAAAGCAAATGCCTGGATACAGTCATTCCTTGATAACAGATCCATGAGGGTCTTTGCACCCTCAGCTTCTGCTGAACCAGCACCAGTCACATGCGGAGTCCCTCAGGGGTCCTGTGGGTCTCCAACATTATACAATATGTTCACGAAGCCTCTCTTCTATGACCTGGACTATTTGGGTGTCACCTACACGAACTATGTGGATGACACCCAAATACTCATCCCCATCACCGGTGACTACAACATTGACTCTTAAGTACTAAATGACATCTATCTCATCATACAAGCCTGATTGGCTAAGCATGGACTCTGCCTAACAGACTAGATGGACAGTTCACATCCTTTAACACCGACAGTGACCACATAAAGGTATCTAAGGATTTGAAAACACTAGGCATCTATCTTGACTCTTCGCTTACCCTCACAAGACAAATCAATGCGACAGCTTCCTCCACTGCCTACATCTGCAAGCTTACTAATGCTTGCAGACCGTTCCTATCAACTACTAACTGCATATCCATAGCCAGAGCATTAGTCCTTTCAAAATTAGACTACTGCAATGCGCTGTATCTAGGAACTAACCAGCGCTATCTAAAAAAACTGCAACTAATCCAAAATAATGCCCTTAGATCATCCCCGAACCTAACTAGGGCTCACCATATCTCTGAGCTAAGACGCAACACGCACTGGCTCTCTGTCAACCAGAGGATTGCGTTTAAAACCCTATCACTCACACATATGTGCCTTGCCAACTCTGCGCCTAGTCACCTGACTAACAATTTCTTCTGTAACTCCTCAGACCGTCCAACGAGATCCTCACAATTACACTGCCTAAATATTCCCAGGTTTAAGCTCCAGAAGGCAGGAGGCAAAAGTTTCCCGGTGCTAGCAGCCAAAGTTCGGAACACTCTGCCACTAGCCTCAAGATCAGAACCATCCTACCATCTATTCAGAAAAAATGCAAAAACCTGGCTCCTCGCGCAAGAGACTTAAGAATGTTTGTATCTCCTTTACTACTATTTGCCTGTACTCTTCTATTGCACTTTGATGATTCTGTTTGCTACTCTAATTTGTGGTATATTGTTGTAACATATGTATCTGTAAGAAATGTGCCCAAATGCCTCAGGGTTCGGTGAGCTATATAAATGAATAAATAAATAAATAAATAAATAAAATTTGAAGCTCAATTAATGGAAAAGGGAGGAAGACTCCGTACGCACGCATTTCCCAATCCAAGAGAATGTGGTAGCTGGTATAAAGAAGCGTTAAGGAAGCATTGTTGGCAAGACAAATGGGCTGTGCAAAGGAGAATGATAAACCAGCATACCAAAAGCCAGTAGAAACTATGTGAAACACGCATTGGCCTAAGCCGGTAGAATCGGTCAAAACCAAGGAACTAAGTTTTGTGAATCTAATGAATACTTGATCAAACAAGAGGGGCTGTGATGTACCCCTTGCTTGTAAACAAACCAAAGTGAATAAAACCCTAAGAAAGGGGTTTTTGTTGAACGGTGTCCGGACATTTGGTCGAAAGACATTTGGTCGAAAGACAAATGGTCGACGGAATTTGGTCGAAAACCAAATGGTCGAATTGTTTTTGTTTATTTATATATATATATTTTTTAGGTTTTCGTTTAGGGAAAAAAAGGGTTTTTTAGAAAAAAAAGGGGGTGGGGGGGCCCCCAAAAAAATAAGTAAAAATAAAAAAATTAGACCATTTGGTTTTCGACCAAATGGTTTCGACCAATTGTCCTGTCGACCATTTTTTTTCGACCAAATGTCTGGTAACCTTGTTAAACAACATGAACTGTGTAATATTCAATACCGAACTGAATAAAAACCTTGTGGGCCTAGCTACGAGCTGATGAAAGTTAAATATGAAAGTGCCCATTTGAAAGCAACTACGAAATAAGAGCGTGTGAAAGAGCATGACAGAAAGGTGGGGAATAAATAAGACCGCCATAAAGTGAACATTATGAATGAATACAGTGCGGCAAGGTCAAAGACTGGCAGAGGATGTGTCAGACATTGTGGCAAAGCCAAGAGGCTAACCTGGAGAGGCCAGGAAAGTGTTTAACCTGCACATAAAGCCAAGGGGCAAATACAGAAGAACCTGTGTGGACTGAAGAGCCAAGAGTTCCTGGTTGCGCGACCTGTGATGGGTGGACTGTGTGGACTGACAACTCCACCTAGACCAGGGAACCCTCAATTGTGAAAGTAAAGACATTGTGGAAATAAACCAAGAAGGAGCACTTTGAGTGAATTGTTAATGCAATCCAGAAGGAGTGTCAAGTTGACCAGGAGTTGTGTTGAACATTGAAAGACTGAAACCAAGTATAATTTGAAACATTAAGGTCTTCGGCAAGGGAACCCTGGGATTGACAAACTGCATGTTGTCTTGAGGACGGAACCCTCAAGAGCCTTGTCTGTGGAATTGTTTGTCTTGAACTTGGGGAACAGAACCACAAGGACTGTGTGGTACTGTGTTGCCTTGAACTTGGCAAGAAAACCCCAAGGATTTTTGGTACTGTTTAAACTTGGGAAAGGTAATCTTGAGACTTTTGTTGAACTTTCTTGAACTTGGGGAAGGGGAGCTGAAAAGGAACTAGGAGCTGAAAGAGGTTCAGAACTTTGTTTTGATCACCATTTATTTTATTGTTGACATTGCTACACATTGTTTAGCTTTAGTTGTGAGAGCAAGGATAGTTTTTGGACACAGACAGATTTTTAAATTGAACTTTCCGACTGAGATTTTCCCTGGTTTCTTCAGGTAGGGAAATCCCACTTTAGCATAGGGCAAGTTAGGCTTTCAACCATCCTGACATTTGAACTTTGAATATGTTGTCTGTGTCTTGCTTCATGATACCTCCACAGTCGTCACAAGAAAAGGAAGATGCTGAAGACCCTGGGAACTGTTTAATGGCTTCCAACTCCTCATCACCGGATACTCAGAACCAGCTATCTGATATAAGGTGCATTAGATGGGCTATTGCCCCCGTGGAAAGAAAGTAAAAAAAAAAAAACCACTGATAGGCTGGAAACCTGACTCAATCTTGAACTCAATAATCGCCTTTGACACTTCGGGGACCACATGTCATGACCACTGTGAGGGGGCCCAAGTTGAACCCTGAGGGCCTTAAAACCACTGCAAAAGGGCTCCTGGAGCCAGTCCTGGCACCTTTGGCACCAGGCACATATGTAGGAAGGAAGGGCTGTTCAAACTAGGTCCCATTTATGTACATGGGACTTTAAATCCAACATGGAAGCAACCACAAAGTCTAGTTCTAAGAACCAAGCCATGCAGTCTAGTGTTTTGGTTGTGGCAGGCCTGGAACTACTTTCCCTGGTACTACCTTACCTGGGCTATATAAACCACACCCTGACTGCAGAACACGCTTCGTGTTATTCTGCAACCAGCAGCGTGACGCTCACCGTGTCCAGCTCCTAGTCTTCAGCATCTTCCTGTAATCCTGCAAGAACAAGATTATTCTGTTTTACCTGAGAAAACACCATACAGCACTCAGCATCTCAACTGGGCTGCAATCTGTGGAAACTGAGAGAAGAAGAAACATCACTGACCTGTGAGTACTAGCTTAAGGACTTCCGGAGAACCGCTACCACAGCTGCTGTTCGAACATAGCGACCTGCAATAACGAGAAAGGGAAAAACAATATTAGAATGCGCGCTTCCAAAACATTGAATTCCATCATTCTTACCTGAATTCCATCGCGCTACGCCACGCTCCCATCCGGAGCACCACAGCAACATCTTCAAAGGAAAAGAGACATATTCAGGTTTGCTTTCAATATTAAACAACCGCACAGCACTGTACTTACCTTAACGGATTCCAGGGGCCTGTTTTTCATCGCGCTCTCATCCACTCGCAGCACCACAGCAACCTGTGAAGAGAAGAAGGAAACACAGGTTATCTTTAAAAGACAATAAAGGCGCTGCACTTCGCGCTTTCTCTTACCTAGAAACGTGCCTCTCCATCCGGCACGCCAACATCAAGACCTTTGCACCTGAAAAGAAGGAGATAAAGACATTAACAAATTCCCTCCATAAACAGAACAAAGACTTACAATTAACAAAACTACCTGCCTACCAGCAGATTCAGGGTTACAGCAGGCCTGGGCCCAAGGAAGGCGTACTGCACCAGTGAAGCAACTCGGGCAGCTCGCCAACAAACGTCAAGCGCCCCTGCACAAGTAACACAGGACAGATAGCTCACCCTATAAATAACTAAGGTGAGAAAAGAACCCAGTGGGAAGGGAATCGGTCAGAGGGAGGTGGGATATTCACCCATTAGAGACAGTTATCACAAATCCTCCTTTCTGTAATTGCAGATTTATTATTCAGCACTGTGCAACTACACATCCAGGGTTCCAGATCTCAGAGCCTTCCAGACGCCCCCGGGGATTTCGGGTCAGCATAACAGAACACAAAGCCTTTAAACCTTATCCACCTGGGCGTCATGGAGGCATCTGAAACTGATCAGTTAGCCCAGCTTTTGGGACAATTACGTGCTGAGATACACGCAGCCCGGCAGGAAACCAATGCCTTAAAACAAGAGTTAATAGTCACAAAAGACCGTACTGATGAACTAAGCAGACAGCTACTACAAACACAGGCGGGGCAGGCTCCATTGCCCGGATTCGCCCCATCTGTCGCTACACCATCATCAGTCAATCCAGTACAGATAAGGTTGGCGGAAGAAGTACCCCTGGCACCACCAGAACGGTTTAATGGAGACCCCAGAAGGTACGCAACATTCATGAACCAGAGTGCCGCCTCCATTTTCTTTGTAGGCCTGTGGCTTTCCCAAACGACCAGGCGAGGGTGGCCTTCGTGTTATCATATTTGAGTGGATGTGCCGCAGACTAGTCGGTACATTTAGTGAGCCGGGATGACCCATTACTGCAGAACTTCAGGGGTTTTCAACAGAGGATGGAAAAGTTATTTACTCCACACTTGCATGGACAAGCTCTTGATAACAAACTCCTGGGCCTCTGCCAAGGGCATCAAGATTTGCTGACTTATATTGCCACCTTTAATAGACGGGTTGTAGAAGCGGGGTGGCCAGAAGATAAAAGAACCACGTTGTTTCATTGGGGCCTACGAGGAGACCTGAAGGATGCCCTTGCTCAAGTGGTAGACCCACCTTAAGACTGTGCAGAGTTTATCAACCTGGTAGTTCAGTTGGACCACAGATTAAAGGATCGAAGAACAGACCGAAGTAGACTTGAAAATCATGCCATGTATGTACGTTTGTTTGTTTTTATTACTTGTATTGCGCACCAGACCCGGGGGTAACCGGGCGCCTTTTATAAGACAACTTGAAGCTTAGTTACAGGAGCAAATGGCAAAAATAGAGAAACAAAACAAGGAAATATATAGTAATATACAACAGACATGTACAAAAATATATAATAGGCAAAAGAGGATGCATGTATTTACAGTCCTGACCAGGAACTACTATGGATAAATAAGTCCAGGAAATGGGTGAACTAGTGTATGACTGCATTTTTGATCCACGTTATGAGGTTATGTCGGAAAGTGAGGTAGGGTTGGTCGGTCTTCAAGGTGGATCGTAGGGAGTTCCAGAGTTGAGCTGCTTTCACCTGAAAGCTAAATCCACCGACTCTAATCAGTTTAACTCTGGGTATGGATATATTGTTGGAGTTAGCGGATCTGGTGATTCTTGTGGGTTTTGTTCTCGTGAATCTTGCGGAGAGGTAAAGTGGTGCGGCGTTATTAAGACATTTGTGGACCAGCGAGGCAACTTTTAGTTGGATTTTCTCCTGAGTGGAGAGCCAGTTATTGGCTCGTCTAAGTTCGGTGATGTGGGCTCTCCTGGGAATACCTAGCGCTGCTCTAAGCGCATTGTTCTGCAGAGTTTGAATTCTTTTGACAACTTCCTTATTAGCCCCAATGTAGAGTGAATTGCAGTAGTCCAACTTTGATAACACGAGCGCTCTCGCAAGTGTGATGCAGCTGTTGTTTGATAGGAAGGGTTTGCCTGCTCTTATCAATTTACAGGTGTAGGCAGTTGCAGAGGCCATTGTGTTGACTTGTTTATTGAAAGAGAGGGTGGAGTCCAGGTAGAAGCCCAGAGTTTTAACCTTGTGGGCAGTTGTAATGTGGTTGTTGTCAATATTAAAGGAAGAGTAGTTAGGGCCCAGTTTTTTTAGGGTAGGGGGTGTGCCCAGGATGATGATTTCAGTTTTGTCATCATTCAGGCATAGCCATAGAGTGGCCATCCATGCCTGGATGATGAGATACACTTTGATCACCAAGGCCAAATCCTTGTCGTAATCACCAGTAAGAGGTAGGAGAATCTGAGTATCATCTGCGTAATTAGTGTAGGTGATACCAAGATGGTCCAGATCATTGAAAAGGGGCTTAGTGAAGATGTTGTAAAGTGTGGGAGAAACACAAGATCCCTGTGGCACACCACATGTGATGGGGATGGAGTCTGCTGCCGCAGTGGTGGAGAAGACTCTCATAGTCCTATTGTTGAGGAAGGATTGGATCCAATTTATGGCTTCTTCTGAGAAGTGCGCAGCCATATCCAAGTGTCTGCAAAGGACCTTATGGTCAACAAGGTCGAATGCAGCTGATAAGTCCAGGAGGAGGAGGAGTAAGGCTGGTTTGCCTTGATCCCTAAGCTCATCAATTTGCACCTTGAGGTCTAAGAGGGCAGTTTCGGTCCCGTGCTAGTAAATTGTTGGTTTCAAGGTGTTTCTGTATTTGAGAGTACGCCACTTTATCTATAATTTTTAAGAGGAATGGCACAGTGGTTATTGGGCGGTAGTTCATAGGTATGGCTGGGTCTAGCGTCTGTTTTTTAAGCAATGGGAGTACCCAAGATTCTTTTAGGTTACTGGGTATGGACCCTGTAGCGAATGAGGCGTTAATGAGTTTTGAGATAAAGGTAGCCAGGTCTCTAGCTGTGTCCTTTATCAGTTGTGCTGGACATTGATCCCCCTGACAATTAGATGATTTGAGTGACAGTATGATTTTTTCAGTCTCAATAATAGATACTTTAGAGAACTTGAAGCGAGGAATGTCGAAGTTATTTATTGGAGGGATGGTAGTTATTTTGGGTTTAGTATCCAGACTGAGCGATGATTTTTTCATGGCAATTTTAGATTGGAGACTTGTCACTTTGTTAGCTAGGGCTTGCTGAATATTGGTGCACCATATTTTATCTTTGACACAGTTGTCCGGCACTGGGATGGGAGATTCTATTTCCTTTAGGATAATGAAGAGTTCCTTCATGCTAGAGTTGGCTTGGGCTATTCTAGTGTTGTAGGTTTCCTGTTTTGCCGACAGTATTTCCTTTTTGTAAAGGGTGGAGATGTCTCTCAGGGTGCTCTTATTTTCTTCTGATGATTGCGATTTCCATGCGACCTCGCATTGTCTTTTTTTGGTGCGAAGCGTTTTTAGGTAGGGGGTGTACCACAAGTTGAGGTGGGCTTTAGGTTTGCTTCGTCTCACTTTCAGTGGAGCAATTACGTCCAGAGCAGAAGACATACTCATTCACTAGAGTTTCAGGGTCCAGGTTATCTGGTAATGAGTTGAGAGTGGGGAGTATAAGCGGGAGTAGGTTATCTGGGGTGATGTTTTTCTTATTCCTGGTCGGGATGGCTGGTGCAAGCTGGGCTAAGGTAGAAGTAGGTCAGTCTATTTCTAGAGGAAATGTTATAAGGTGGTGGTCTGTCCAGATTAGTGGGGAGATCGATAGGACGGAGGCATTGCAATTGTGGTCTGCCACCCAGTCAAGTATTCTACCCTTGTTGTGGGTAGGGTGGAGTACTTTTTGTGAGAAGCCTAGTTCAGAGAGTAGGTTAGCCACTCTGCTTGCTAGTGGGTCGTTTTGATCATTGAAGCCCAAGTTTAGATCCCCTAGTAGGATGACTTGTGAAGATTGTTTAGGTCATGCGAAAGAATGGTGGAGATGTCCTCCTCGAAGGTACCAATAGGGCCTGGAGGTCTATAAATGAGGTGGATGGTGATGGTTTGGGTATTGTTAATAGCAAATTTGGCTGTTAGGCTTTCGCAAGATTTGGAGTCATTAGAGGAAGCTAGCCTGGTGGATAGGTTGGTTTTAACAATAAGGGCTATGCCTCCACCGCGGGCTTCGCTTCTGTCTGCTCTTAGGATGGTGTAGTCGTTTGGGATTGCTAACATAATAGCTGGTCCTGCCGCGGCATGTAACCAGGATTCCGTAATGGCCAGGAAGTCAAGGTTTTCAGTCTGGATAAGGTCAGCAATCTCTGTGGCGTGAGCAATCATGGACCTAGCGTTAATTAGTGCACCTTTTAGGTGGGGGAGAATGGATGGCGGTGTACATATCTTTTCTTGGGTCGTGATAGAGGTGTGCATAGATGTATTCTGTGTCTTCAAGTTTAGACTGTGTGGTTTTTCTGTGCCCCTAGTATGTGTAGGTTTGCTACGGTTAGATGAGGTCAGTGTTCTGGCGCGTGGTTCGTAAAGTTTGGCCAGTCTGATGAGGTACTTCAGTTTGGTTATTACGACTCAACAGTAGTTGGGTTTGAGTCTGTGTCATGGCGGGGTAGTGGGCTGAGTGTTGAGGGGTAGTGTATTCAGTGGTGGGCGCAAGACTAATTCTGTAGACTATGAGTGTTGTTAATGTGAGAAGGGCAAGTATGGCTTGTGAGGTTTGCATCTTGTGGCGTTACCGTGGAGGGGTAGGCAAATAGTAGGCGGCCCCTAGGTTTGGGATAGTAGCAACTGACTAAAAATGCAATGGGCAGTGCATTTGACTCAAAAGCAGTAGGCAGCAGGCAACATATGACTCAAAAAGCAGTAGGCAACATAAAGTGTCTCAAAGCAGTGGGGGCAATTGATTCAGGAGGCAACACCTAGATTTGAGAAAGGTAACAACTGACTAAACAATGCGATAGGCAGTACATATGATTCAGAAAATAGTGGACAGCATTTGACTCAAAAGCAGTAGGCAGCAGGCAACGTATGACTCAAAAAGCAGTAGGCAACATAAAGTGTCTCAAAGCAGTGGGGGCAATTGATTCAGGAGGCAATACCTAGATTTGAGAAAGCTGACAACTGACTAGACAATGCAATAGGCAGTACATATGATTCAGAGAATAGTGGACAGATCGTAAGTGCACAGTGCAGAGGGACTCCAAAATAATTCACTCATATATAAAGGGCAACAACTAGGTTTATGATGGGGGCAACTGACTGAGGTGCAGTGGGGCCGCACATAGGTACTCAGAAGGCATTCGGGCAACACAGTTGGCTAGGATGCTGGACAGCACGTGATAGTAGCTGACCCAAGATCAGGGGACAGCACATAGGTATATAAGGTGCAAAGACACTCAAAAACAATGGGGTCGATAGGCTCTTATTTCAGAATTCTGGTCATAGAAGGTCACAGTAGGCAGATTTGGTTATTGCAGTGAGGGATTAGAGCGCGCACATTATACAAATAGTTGCAGGATCGCATGCTAGCATTAAGCATATTAGAGATCTATTATCTATTGCAGTGATAGCGTGTTCAGTGTAGGCACAGCTTGGTTCGAAGAAGAGGAAGTCATGCAAACCAAGACTGGGCACATTTAGTGAGGGTTGCAACGCAGGGCTCTCAAATTACAAACATAGTTGAGATCAGGGCGGAGCCGTGCCAGGCCGCTTAAAGCATTAGCGCGTATGATTGAGGATGGAACAGATGAGGCAAGTCTACTTGTGGTGTAGCGTCGATGACTTGTGGCACTATGAGTGCATGGATGGGCGGCCCGTGTGTGCTTTGCCAGTGCAACAGTAGAAAGGTAGTTAATGGTTTGCACTAGGTTGCGGATGATGTACTGGTGGCTGTGGCCGGGATTACTTAGCCAGGAGGGGCCCGAAGACGTTTGTGACACAGGTAGTTATTTTGATGTACTGTGGGAAGGCTAGAGCCGTGGGCATTGATCGTGCAAATGCAAGGTGCGGAGTGCTGAGTTACCTTAGTGACGAGGCAGCGATGCAAGGCCAGGGGGACTGGCAGACGGCAGCCTCGGCAGAAACAGGCTGCAAACAGGCGAGGGCCTTGATCAGGTGGGCCTTTGTCAGTGGTGGGCCGGCTACGCCTGCCAGCCACCAATCAGGGCAATAAGCAGGTGGGCCAATGGGGCGGAGGCTGATGGGCCTGTTTAGGCTCTGGAGGAGCCCCAGTATAGGCGGGCAGCCATCTTGGAATGGAAAGGTACCTCGTGTACCTTAATGGCGAAAGCTGCGATCGGATGCAGCATTCTTAGTTGTATCGCTCGTCGGTGGATTATTCCGATTCCCCAGTCGTAGGGGGGGCGTGTAAGCGGCATGCAGTTTCGGCATGCAATATGAAGGGTAGGCACAACGCTTACCGCACGCATTCATAAGCACTGCAAATCAGCTGGGCTTGGAGCGGGGATGCCGACTGCTCCTGCAGTGGCAGGTCCAGCTCGGAAGGAGCTCCTGCTCCGGCGCTGGATGTAGAGAAGTTCAAAAGATAATGTTCAACGTCCATCAGAAAATACCCCAGAACCCATGCAGATTGGAGGAGTACGACCCCCTTTAACCAATGTTGAAAGAGACAAGAGGAGACAGCTACAGTTATGCCTATACTGCGGTAAATCAGGTCACTACCTCAAAGAATGCCCAGTGAAACCTCCAAGGAAGGTGGTAGGCGCTGCAGAGAAAGAAGATGATGGAAAGGATTCGGAAAACTACCAGGCCCGGCAAGCGTAGAGGTCCGCTTGTCGAGCAAGAAGGATGAGTCACAGACCTCACATTTCACCCTACCAGTAACCTTGATCAATCACCAACGACCGTCATAGATGCATGCCATAGAGGCATATATAGACAGCGCAGCAGTTGGTAATTACATAGATCGAGATCTGGCAACAGAAAAGGGACTTCCCTTATGCACAAAACCAACAACTGAAACGGAAACTACTGTTGACGGTACAGAAATTGCTTCGGGACCAGTAACCCAATGCACAACAGAATTAACCCTTCTGTGTCAGGATGGACATCAAGAAGCAATCATGTTTGACCTAATCAAAGCTCCTCAGTTCCGGTTGATCTTAGGGATGGTGTCCAGTCATTATTTCGAATACAAAAGGGTCGAACACAATACATTCGAATCAAAAGGATTGGAAAAAAAATGACCGAATGCTTTTTTTTTTAATGTATTTTTTTTGGGGGGGGGTTGGTATGGGAAAAATGTGTGGTTTTTCCCCTACAAAAGGGTGGTTTGGGGGTGGACTGCCCCCCCCCCCCCCAAAGAAAGTGCTTTCAGTCATTTTTTTTTAATCCTTTTGATTATAACATATTGTATTCAACCCTTTTGTTTTCAAAACCCTTAGGGATGCCATGGTTAGTAACTTACAATCCCCACATAGACTGGCATGCAAAGAGATTGACCTTTTCCGACGAATGCACCCACGCTTGCTACCCGAAATATATACCACAGCCAAACCTGAAATCTGTTCAAGGAATAGCATTGAGGATCGCGGAACCAATGACCACCTTACCAAATGAATATCAGGATTATCAATATGTTTTTCAGAAGGAACAGGCTAACACATTACCGCCACATAGGCCCTATGAGTGTCAGATCGACCTGATATCTGGCGCACAGGTTCCTTGTGGTCGAATTTATGCACTTACGGAAACTGAAAATCTCCACTTGAAGTCCTATCTGGATTAATACCTGGCTAATGGGTTTATCCGCCCGTCAAAGTCACCGGCAGCCTCTCCCTTATTCTTCATACCCAAGAAGGAAGGAGATTTGAGGACTTGCATCAATTACCGCACACTTAATGAAATCACAGTAAAAAAAACGCTACCCTTTGCCCCTTATCCCGGAACTGTTGGACCAAGTCAAGGATGCCCGAATCTATACCAAACTAGACCTCAGAGGAGCATACCACCTTGTACGTGTTAAGAAAGGGGATGACTGGAAAACCACGGTTCACACCAAGTATGGCCTGTTCAAATATCAAGTAATGCCTTTTGGGCTGTGCAACACTCCCGCAGCGTTCCAATACTTCATGAATGATGTATTACAGGAATTAATCGATGTCTGTGCCCTCGTCTATATTGACGACATCCTGGTGTATTCCACCTCTGAAAGAGATCATGTGGAACATGTTCGCTCAGTCCTTGCAAAACTTCGCCAGCACAAACTGTACGCTAAACTCGAGAAATGCTCCTTCCATGTCACCGAAGTTGAGTACCTCGGTTTTGTTCTCTCGCCAAAGGGAGTCAAGATGGATTTACACAAAGTAGATGCCACCCTTAACTGGCCGTCACGTTCTTCACATAAAGGAACCCAAAGCATGCTCGGCTTTGCAAATTTGTATTGCCGATTTATTCCAGATTTCTCACAGATAGTCCACCCAATCACATTGTTACTGAGAAAAAAACAACAAAAAATTCCAATGGACTGAAGAGGCGGAACAGACCTTTCAAGAACTCAAGAAAAGATTCACCTCCGCGCCAATTTTACGACATCCTCGCCCTGATCTCCCCTGTGTAGTGGAAACTGATGCTTCCAGCATAGCTATGGGAGCAGTTCCCTCTCAAGAAGATCCAGAGACAGGTCAATTACACCCTGTGCCTTTTGGTCACGTAAATTCTCACCACCAGAACTTAACTATGCAATTACAGACAAAGAATTGTTGGCAATAAAATCAGCCTTCAAAGCCTGGCGGCAGTATCTATTAGGTGCCAGACAAACCATCACAGTAATCACAGATCAACGAAACCTTCAATACGCAAAGTCAGCAAAAACCCAATCGTCACAACAATTGCGGTGGGCTCTATGCTTCGAAGAATACGATTACATAATAACATACCGACCGGGAGTTCGGAACGGGAAGGCCGATGCCTTGTCTCGTATGGGTGTTGAAGAGAAAACCAACAGTACCCTGGATGCTGTTGCCATCATCCCAAGTGATAAACTACTGGGACTCACCACCACATTGACTCTGAGTGAACTTCAAGATAAGATTAGAACCTTAATGAACCCTGAGATCTTGCAGAAATGGAATTCCCAAAATGAACATCACACGGTTCTGGATGGATTACCCTACTTCAGGGAACGACTATATCTATCAAGTAAAGATCTGCAAGAATTTGTCATGTCTGGTTATCACGATTCCCTGATCGAAGGCCATCCCGGAATTGCTAAGACTCTAGCCAAGGTTAAACGGAATTATTGGTGGCCAACCTGGCGTAAGAACATTGCTCGATTCGTTCTATCCTGTGGGATATGTGCACAGAATAAATCACAAAAACAGAAACCAGCTGGCCTCCTACAACCACTGGATATTCCACCGGCTCCCTGGCATACTCTTTCTCTTGATTTTATTACAGACTTACCGCCCTGTCAAGGTTTTAATACCATTCTGGTGGTTGTAGACCTGTTCTCTAAAATGGCACATTTCATTCCATTCAAAGGACTTCCTAACGCTACCGGTCTGGCAAAAGCATTTCTTGAACAGAGTATAAAACTGCATGGTTTCCCCTCAGTCCTAATCTCAGATCGTGGAAGCCAATTTGTATCCAACTTCCCACGAGGAAATGGTGTACCATGGCACAAATCGATGTTCAATTAGCCGCTAGCCATCACCCTCAAACGGATGGACAAACAGAAAGAACAAACCAGACATTAGAACAGTATCTACGTTGCATGCTGCATCAAGTGGAAGAGAATTGGACAGACTTGTTATGGATAGCGGAATACGCATACAATAACTCCATACACACCAGCACAGGACAAAGCCCGTTCTACATAATATACGGAAGACATCCACACGTACCTCTGAACTAAACTCCCCCACGACCTTGGAAATGCCAGCGGTAAAGACTCTACACACAAGCATAACCCAAGCCTTCAAAACGGCAAATGAACATTTACTGCAAGCCAAAGACAGACAAAAAGAATTCTCGGACTGGCATCGAAAGAAAGCTCCCGATTACCAAGTTAGAGATGAAGTCTGGTTGGCATCAAAACATGTGCCCATAAAAGGAACCCGGACCTTTCGTCCAAGATATCTAGGACCCTATACCATCGAATCAGTGATAAATCCGGTGGCCGTCAAGTTAGCCTTACCACCAAGCATGCAAATTCATCCGGTGTTCCATGTGTCACTTGTAAAACCTGTACAACCAGGAACCCGAGTCTTAACACCACCAAAACCTGTGCTAGTTGATGGAGCGCCTCAATTTGAAGTTAATTCAAAACGTACCAGATCTAAGCTATACTATTTAGTGGACTGGAAAGGGTACAGGCCTCAAGACAGAACTTGGAAACCAAGTGAACATATTCACGCACCACGTCTGATTAAGACGTTTCACCTGGATAACCCCACCAAACCTGGACTGGACAGGAAGGATACCATGAGAGGGGCCTTGGTGGGGGGAGTGCTGTCATGACCACTGTGAGGGGGCACAAGTTGTGCCACAAGCAGGCTCCCACCAGAACCCTGTGGGCCTTAAAACCACTGCAAAAGGGCTCCTGGAGCCAGTTCTGGTGCCTTTGGCACCAGGCTCATATGTAGGAAGGAAGGGCTGTTCAAACTAGGTCCCATTTATGTACATGGGAGTTTAAATCCAACGTGGAAGCACCCACACAGTCTAGTTCTAAGAACCAAGCCATGCGGTCTAGTGTTTTGGGTGTGGCAGGCCTGGAACTACTTTACCTGGGCTATATAAACTACACCCTGACTGCAGAACACGCTTCGTAATATTCTGCAACCAGCAGCGTGACGCTCATCGTGTCCAGCACCTGGTCTTCAGCATCTTCCTGTAATCCTGCAAGAACAATATTATTCTGTTTTACCTGAGAAAACACCATCCAGCACTCAGCATCTCAACTGGGCTGCAATCTGTGGAAACCGAGAGAAGAAGAAACACGACTCACCTGTGAGTACTAGCTTAAGGACTTCCGGAGAACCGCTACCACAGCTGCTGTTCGAACATTGCGACCTGCAATAACGAGAAAGGGAAAAACAATATTAGAACGTGCACTTCCAAAACATTGAATTCCATCAGTCTTACCTGAATTCCATCGCGCTACGCCACGCTTCCATCCGGTGCACCACAGCAACATCTGCAAAGGAAATGAGACATATTTAGGTTCGCTTTCAATATTAAGCAACCCATAGCGCTGTACTTACCTTAACGGATTCCGGGGGCCTGTTTTTCATCGCGCTCTCATCCACTCGCAGAAAAACATCGGCCTGTGAGGAGAAGAAGACGAAAACATAGGTTAGCTTTAAAAGACAATAAAGGCGCTGCACTTTGCACTCTTACCTAGAAACGTGCCTCTCCATCTGGCACGCCAGCATCAAGACCTTTGCACCTGAAAATAAGGAGAGAAAGACATTAACAAATTCCCACCATAAACAGAACAAAGACTTACAATTAACAAACCTACCTGTCTACCAGCAGATTGGGGGTCACAGCAGGCTTTGGCCCAAGGAAGGCGTACTGCACCAGTGAAGCAACTCGGGCAGTTCGCCAACAACCGTCAAGCGCCCCTGCACAAGTAACGCAGGACAGATAGCTCACCCTACAAATAACTAAGGTGAGAAAAGAACCCAGTGGGAAAGGAATCGGTCAGAGGTAGGTGGGAAATTCACCCATTAGAGACAGTTATCACAAATCCTCCCTTCTGTAATTGCAGATTCATTATTCAGCACTGGGCAACTACGCATCCAGGGTTCCAGATCTCAGAGCCTTCCAGACGCCCCCGGGGATATCAGGTGAGTGTAACACCACAGCCTCTTAGAAGACCTTTAGTGGAAATGGCTGCACATAATTAAATTGCAATATCTACGATATTTGAAGATATAAAAGTCTTGGTATTAAATAGACCAACCATTTTGGCATTGTTTTCAGAGATTCCAGCATTAAGATTTATCGAAACCGTAGATCTGAACCAAGTGGAATTTGAGGCTGACCACAGACTTCATTTTGTTGTAATACAGGTTAGATCAAAGCAGACACAAAATCTGGAATTGAATGAAATTGTGGACCTCCTAGGTTTAGGTTTTGAGGTGTTCATTTATAAAAGAGCTCAGAGGGGGCGAGCCAGGAAATAATTATAAATATTATGCTATCCGAGATGCCTGGGAGTGAAATAAAATGTACCATCTCAAAAGAGGGGACCAGAGTGGTATCTAGGAGGGAAAGTAGGTTGTGCCATGCTTCTGCTAATAAGGGAGAAAATAATTGGCCATGCATTGCATCTGCTTTAGCGAATCCACTGTAAGATGTGGGTGAAATCAGGTCTAAATATCTTTAGCAATCATCCAATAAAACTGTTTTCTTAGAATAGCATTGGCTATTGAATAAAGAAGGCTGAACGTAAACGATAGAAAAAGGCTGTCTTTTTTATGTGCGACCTTCCATATTCAACATTATCACATAGAACCTTTACTGCACATGAGTTTCATATTCACTGAGATCTCCACATTTTATGATTCTGATAACATTCCTCAACTCTTGTTTTTTGTGTTGCACAGAAGGGTTGAATGGTTTATAAAATAAACATAACGATTCTCCTAATCTTACAGATTATGATATCTTCGCACTCCAGGAGCTGTGGGAAATGGATACCCCTATAGTGGGTGGCTATTGCTTGTTCCTAACCAAGGCCAACAAAGGCCCCAGGAGTAGACCCCATTTGGATCTTTTTTTGGCCATAAATAAAGTGTTTTGTCATTGGATTAATAGATGGGAACTGAATTCAGATTATATGTTAATTGTGATGCTAGATTGTCCAGCTATCACACATACAACAGCTTCTAACATGTTATTAATGCATCTTTATTGGAATGCGGATAGGACCTCGGTAGTAAAATTGTTCTATCAACTCACTGAAGTTTTGAGTGTGTGGTCTGACGTCTATGGTCCGAATAATATAATCCTAATGGGGGACTTTAATTGTTTTATCCCAAACCAGTTTGATGGTAGGGTTGGGCCAACAGATCTTAATGGAGCAAATGAAGGAAAGAGGAAGGCTTAAGAAGGGGTGAAATGATGCAATTCTGATCCCTACATACATTAAATGGGAACATACACGGGGACATCCCCACAAATCCAACTTGGCAGAGAGGGAGATGTAGGTCGTACGTTGATTAAATTTTTGCACCTGAGGACCTTGTACTTAGGATACATAGATTGAAGGTGAGATTCTGCACAACAAGTGATCAAGTATACTTAACTCTAACTGCAATTGGTGCCCCCTATTAAAACTAAGAAGGGTCTGAGAGACCCAACTGTTCCACTGAAAATTGAACATATTTAAAAAAAGAAAATAGAATCTTATGGGCAAACGTGGCTACAAGGGGGTGGAAGGATAGCTCAGGGGCAACGCATTTGTCTGGGAAGCAAGACAACGCAGTGCAACACAGGTTTGAATCCCGATTCCACGCTCAGAAACCACTCGTTGGTATTAAGCACGGTACAGATGAACAATTATAATTATAAATACATTTAAAAACAATTGAAGTAGTATATACGGAGTGCTATTTTTTTGCTCTCTTGGTTCATGATTATTTTTCTTATCATAGGTTTTTATAGTGTTGACTTAATTACCTTTCTTTCTCTTTACTTCTTTTTCTTCTTTTCTTTCAATCATCTTCATCTGTTCGTTTTGTGATAAAGGTGGAGGGGGAGATGTTATAATGCATACTTCTGTATGCTTTGGTGTTATGATGACGCACTGCATGATTCTAGAATCCTGTGATTCACAATCATACAGAGGCGTCATACGAAGAGTGGAAGATGCACTCACTGGGGGCCTCCTAATACAAATAAACTACTTCAAGTTAAGCACGTCTTGGAATTACTTACTTCACTTAACAGCCACCTTTCATAAACATAGAAATATGCAACATATTTCTATGTTTATAAATGATGGCTTGAAGAGTACACAAACCATAGTAACACAAGTGTGCATACCTTACTATGGTTTGTGCACTTTTCAAGCCACCTTTCATAAACATAGAAATATATAACATATTTCTATGTTTATAAAAGATGGCTTGGAAAGTACACAAACCATAGAAAAGTATGCATACAAGTATTTAAATGTTTAAATAAATTTATATATTTGTTTGCACACCTTACTATGGTTTGTGCACTTTTCAGGCCACGCCCACAATGGAAGCCACACACCTAAATGAGGGCCCCCCTCAATTTCTTAACCCACTTAAAGCACTGGGCGTAGTGGATGGAACATTTAATATAAAAATAATCCCTGGTGGGCTAGCAGGGCACCTTTGTGGCTGCAGACATAGCCTCATTACGACCCTAGCAGTAGGGGTTTAATGGGTCCGGTAGAGATGCCGGCCCCGTTAACCCCCTACCGCCTCAATACGAGGTCCGCTCGTGGGACCCACTAAGGACGCCTGGTAAAACCGCTGTTTAAGCGTCATTAACGGGTCCCGCGAGCAGCCCCGCATGCTATCAACGGGCCTGTCATTAACGGGCCCGTTGTTAGCATGCTCCCCATTCCCATTGAGCCCTATGGGGGTTCATATGGGAATGGGGATGTACTGGGGTCGACTTCCCTGAATGGGGAAATACCGGGCCCTCCAAGGTCGGAATGGCCCAGTATTTCCCCATTCAGGAACCCGGACTCGTTACCCAGAATGGGGGTAACCATGCCGCAAATAGCGGCATGGCTACCACCATTCTTGTAATGAGGCCCTCTGCTGGAGCCTACTGGTGTGGTATGCTGCGTCAATCCTTGTTACGTCCTGCGGCTGGTGTTGTGGTGCTTTTTGGCACCCTTTGAACAGGATGCCGCAGCAATCTCCGGTTTCTTCCTGGATGCGGTGGGGCTCTTCCTAGCCCCGCCAAGAGCATCCTCTTCTGCTAGGAAGCTGCCCCACTTTGTTATCTCTGCAGGTAAGGAGGAGTGGGAAGGGGGCCTGTCTGTATTCATGCACGCGTGTTTAGCTGTGGTTGGCCTGCTCTTTCCCCCCCTTGACACGCCCACTATGATGGCCCTGTCACACAATCACAAAACCTGTGCAAAAGTAATAGTTTGCAATTTCTTTTTTACTGCATTGCAAAGTCAGATGGTGTTTTCAAATGAACTTTTTCTTTTTAAACCCAGCAGCAACCAATATATTACCAACTGCAGCTGGGAATTAGTGTTCAAGTGCCTATGCTGGAGATAAAGTGGTGATGCCTGGAATGGAGGCCAAAGTGTGTGGTTGCAGGCGTATTGCTTTATCTCACCATACCGTATCGGCCAAAATAAGAAGCCTCAAGTGATTCAGTTCGCACTGTTCACCCCTCCCAATAAAGCTTTACTTGTGATATTACCCCATATATAACTGTGACCATATATTGGACATCACAAAGTTCATTTGAGCGACCTTGGTCGACCTTCCTTTTTTTTGTGACTCAACCTAAACCCAAACATATATTGTTAAGTTGCTCAAAATGAGTAGAACCTATGTAAAACAACCTAATCAAGGCGTGTTAATCACTGCATGCCATTCCTTAGGCTTACGCCTGGCAACTTGTTTGAATGCAACTTTTCCATGATCCACTCGACTATCAATCGCTCATTCTGTGATGTTATTTTCTATGATATTAACATATATGCAAATTAGCGGGCCCTGCAAATCCTCGGGCGGTCTGGGGTCATATCAGAGCAGACTGGGCAATATGCTCTTCCCAACATTTGAGCCAATGGAAGCTGGCTAAATGAGCGGGTACAATGGGGAGAGGCGGGCCAGTAACTCGGTAAGAGGTATTTTATTGTGCTTTTTTGACACAGCATCTGCCGATGGTCTTCAGTGCCAGGTGGGCAGGGCTTGTTTCTTCTGGAGCCACAGAGCAGGACAGACCTTACTCCCTACAGCTCATCAGGGTCGGACTGGGCCAAGAAATAGAATGGACACCAAAAAAAGAAAAAATGGCCCACCCCTCGCCTCAAAAAAAGTGGCCCCCAAACCATCATCGGTGAAATGCTACTTATGGAGAGTTTGGGTCTGTTGCATGTTATGTTTTGTGTAAACGCTTGAGAAAGTGATAACATTCCTTTTGTGGGCTAAATCATAGATAGTTTGTCACAAAAAAAGGAGTAGAGCATCCAGGACCATAAAAGCTGTATCCAAATTGAGCTAAAAAACAATAGAGGATGATTTGTGACGTATGGTTGATACATTCCTTGTTTCATTTGGAGGATGTAAATTGCTGAAGAATTTCCAGATAGTAATGTGCTAGTGCAGGGAACTCTGGGATTGCAGTAAACAGGTAAAAGTCATTTGAATATAAGCTTTCAAATAGACAGCAAGGGGTTGTAAAAAACAGAGCGAGAGAGAGAGAGAGTGTGTGTGTGTGTGTGTGTGTGTGTGAGAGAGAGAAAGAGAGAGAGTGAGAGAGAGAGAGAGAGAGAGACACACAATTGGGGTGCTTTGAAACACAATTTACTTGATGTATAAGCACCTTACAAATGCACAACAAATAAATAAATAAATAAAATAGAGGGAATGAGATGGAAGAGAGAGGAGTAGAGAGGGGGATGGAAAGAGAGAGATAGATGCTAGTAGTGGGAAAGAGAAAGACAGAGTGAGACGGAGAAATAGAGTCAGGTGGTAGAGAAAGAGAGTGAGAGAGGGTGAATCCGAATCCAGGGGATTGTTCTGCTGACATCCACATGCTCATTAGATAAATACTTCAAGGCACAAGCTGCGTTTTCAAGTACAGCAAACATCAGGTTGGCTCATTGATTGAAAAGTAAATGCACAACATGTACCGGCCTTATCAATCTGTGCTTGCATTACCACTGTAAGACATGTTCATGCTGCCTCTCATCCCAGTTCTGCCCCACCCATGTCACTCTTCTTGTCCAAGTATTGCTGAAAGTAGCTATCCCTGCTCAAACTCTACCCCAAGGCTGCCATTGTGCTGCCCCATATGAAATTGAATGGAAACTCGTTCCACTAAAACATGTGCATAACAAATACAGGCTATTACTTTTATGTATGTTCGTAGGTAGTAACACAATGACATGCTATTCCCAACTGTGTATGTTCCAACTTAACTGTAAAGTAGTTATCCTTCTATGCGGATTCATATGAAGGCAGGCACTAGCAAGGGAACAAGGAGGTTTCGCACAGTTTCTGGCTTGAATGATGATGCTCTTTCACCCAATCATGTAACAGTAAGCATGCAGCAACCTTTCCACACAGTGCAGTACTCACTGCCCCTGTGCAGTGTCCTCCATGGTCGAACCAAACACGGAAAATGCTGGTGTGGGCCCATTTTTTTTGTCAAAGTGGGACACTTCTTAGCTAATGTGGTCCAGTTTGATGAGCTACTTCACTATGGGCTTAGTTGTTTTGACCAGTGTTGCTGAATAAATATTCTTTAAAATGCACAATTTACATCACATTTTATTTTAAAAGAACTCCCAATTGTTCACTATTCAAACAGTGTCACAAAAGGAATGAATATCCATTTGCAACGGTGGGCCACTTTTTCATTGGTGCTCGACTTCCGAGTCACTTTTATAGCCCAGTCCGACCCTGCCTGACAAGGCTTTAACCCTCAGTTCCGCCGATGGAAGCTGGGGCCTCGGTGATCTAATCTGCTCCGCGTGTTTGCAGGTTACATTTGATCAGCATGTATTCTTTCCTCTGGCCTGAAAGGGACACCGCAGGAATCAATGGGCCATGACAATCACTGGAGTGGGGGCCATTTCTGTTAAAAGCAGGCTTCTTACATGCTAGGCACACTAAAAAAAAGCATTTCCAAACTCGAAAATGATGCTTAAACTTGAATTCACTAGTTTTCTTTCAAATGTGTTTCTTTTTTTGCCAAACTATCACACAAATATCTTGTAATTTGTGTGCCCCTTTCTTTATGTTTTATCACAGGTTATATTTATAAAGATGTTATATGCTTGTCAAACTGCTGAATCATAAATACATGCTTCTGTTGTGCTGACAGCAGTTATTAGGAAATTGAACTGTGGGTTCATGGGTGCCAACATTGATTTTCACTACCGGGGCAGAAATACCCCCACCTCTGCCCTGAATAATAGCAAGCGACCAGCCCAACCCATGCCCTGGCCAAACACATTTTATAGCAACAGTGTTTTTTAAGGAATTGCACAAAGTCATATCGATTAACAACCAGTTTTTAATGTATAACATCTCAGCAACAATCTCTCAACCTGCTGAGCTACCACGTTAGCCTGCTACTGTAGAGCGTGTCTAAGATTCCCTTAATGTACTAAAAATCACTGCATTACCAACAGTATTTTGGGTGCACCACTGCCATGGAAGTGATTTAAAGTAGAACGGATGTACTGTGTGGAGTTTGGAAAGAAGCAGCATGAAAGAAATTGCCTCATTTTAAAACTATTATTTTGAGCGGTTCCTTTGAGTTGAGTTCAACTGCCAGCTCTGACCCCACACCACCCCTACCCCGGCCTTTGTGCGATCCCCCTTCACATATTTTCCATTTTCACCACTTCATTTGGATAACATAAAGAAAACAGCCCATCAGGTTGATTTCATAAAGCAACACATTTGTGCGACTGTCCAATCGCAAAGCCCTTATCTGTGCCATCGTGCCCAGGCAGGAGGCCTCATTTTCACGAATGTATCCATTTCTGGGGGCCTTGTGCTGGGTAAGAGTTCTATGGCGGCCTTATGTGTACTATGGTGTGCATTGCAGCCCTGGAGGCCTCATCTGCACGACTGTGGCCACCTCTCCAGAAAAGTGGTCAGACTGTAGAGTGAGCACAGTTGGGCGACTTCAATGGTGAACCGTGGCAGAGTTACAAGTCCCACGAGGAGGGGCTGAGGAATGTGGGGTGAGGTGCACACATCACTGTGGAGGGGCAGAAGGGGCGCTAAATTCCAGAAAGAATAAGCACGGGAGTGGCGCTGAAGAAGGCACTGGGAGATTCCCGTGTTCCATTGAGTGGGAGGAGAAATGGGGGAGTGGAGGTACTCGCTGCACTGTAGTCTGTACCCCGGGATTAAAGGAAGTGGAAAGCTTGGGACGCAGGTGGGCAGAAGTAATGGAGAAAAGCATCAGTGATTGGTTTACGGACGGCTGGTGAAGTCAAGGTGCAGGGGTAAAGCCGGAGACCAAGGTTGCTATAGGGCAACAGGGCAATGCCGGAACCAAAAAGCAAAATGCCAGTGTAGGCCATTTTGTTTGGGTCAAAATGGGCCCGATTTTTGGCCAATATGGGCCAGTAACAGTTTCATGAGTTACTTCACTGAGCGGCTGGTAGTTTTGACCATTTTTGCTGAATCAATATTCTTTAAATTGCACAGTTTGAATTACGTTTCATCAAAAAATCCCTGGGTACTAGTATGCTCGCATAAATCAATCATCAAGTCATATCTACATTTAAAAAAAACGAGAAATATACACTCCTATGTGTAAGAGAGTAGAATAGGCAATTTCAGCTAAGACACACACAACACAGCGCCACGTGAGACTCACAGCTCTGTAGGAAACAACAACCAAGCACCTACACGTTTTTACGCTATCAATACGGGTCAGGTTGACATCCTTTAGAATGGAGCATTGGGATAGAATGAAATAAAGAATACATGTTGGGTAAAATTCATAACCCCAGATGTAGAGTCAGATATGTCGAGTGCAGAGTTGATAATATATGGGATTTAATAAACACAATTCTATTAGTCGGCTGCTATGCCTGGACCCAGTGTCCGCAGCCATAGAGTCATCCGCACAGGAGTGTTCCGCTATACAACCATCCAGTATCTCTGCATTTGGGCACCACCACACACACGGTTTACAGTTCCCCCAACAAGGTCAGTGCCTAATACATAAATGGCTTCCAGTTCCTTACTATGTGCCAGGTCCTGCGACCAACTCATGAACCAAACCTCTCTTCCAAGACAGAGCAAAATAGACAAATGTCTGCTCTGATTCATTATCTTCTCCATCAACCACATGGAGTTGATGTACAAACTAAACTATATTAACTTATGTCTATACAACCTTCATTTGGCAGCAAATATACCCATTGTTCTTCGGTGATACCCTCACAGGTCTCCCTGCTCCATTCTAATCTGTTAAGTATTTTTTTTATTTTAATCGCCTGAAATGATTTGTAAGATACCAGTCCGCCAGTGCCCCTACCCTTATCACCCAATTCATCAGTGGGTAGATGGAGGCTTTAGCAGGGACAGAGTTCCATGCCAAGTCTGGCGTGTCTCTCTGTGACTGTCATTCAGAATGAATATATGTCAGACAATGCCTGACACGCCATAGATATATTAACCCTCTGCAGAGGAGCTCGTCAACAGTCAGAAACCTCATTTCATTGTGTAAGAGATGGGATTGCTTGCTTGTGTATAAATCTGAGGAAAATGGGTTCATCATAAAAGAGCAGAAACCGAGTGACGCCCTGCCAAAAGGATTAATGAGGTGAAAGGCCTATCTGGCATAGCCCCCGATACCCAAGGAGGAGGAAGTGGAGTGCTGAGAGCAGAGTGACGTTGTGGCCGTGACATTACTATTTGTTGTGCCTTGACTGCTCTTGGACTCCCCTGAGTGACGTGCATCCACTTCTGGGATAAAAGCAGAGCCCTGTCCGTCACAACGCGTGGAAGGAAGTGGTGTTGTGGCAGTTGAGACGGTGGTCCTACTAAAACAGTCTGTCACAAAAGGAATGAATTGCTGTTTGCAACTGGGACACTTTTTTCGTTGGTACCCACGGCCGAGACAATTGTATGCCCAGCCCGCCCCGCCTCCCCCTGTCCCTGAAGTCATAGTGTGTCGTCGACCGACAATCTATCCTGAATCACCCACCCCCACAGCCTCACTTCCTTGCCGAAGTTGCTGGTGAGGTGATGACACAGTGTCACATTCGACTCGAGTCGACGTCTCGTCGACGAGGAGACTGCATGCCGGCCCAGGCCAGTGGTGGTGGTGGTGGTGGTGGACTCGGGACCCCGGCCCGGGTATCGGTGTGCACGTGTGGGCCAGCAGTGGGCCACTGACCCAGGAGTCCTGCCACAGCACAGTCTGCATGCAGGTAGCCCCCAGCACCTGGCACCCACCTGACCTGACCCCAATTCCAAGGCAAGCAAACCGCTGCCAAAGTAAATCAAGTGGTGTGGTGGCGACTCGAGTCGACGGCTCTGACGTCCTCTACTCCCAGCTAGAGCTGCTGATGAGTGTCTCGCCATCAGCTGCCCAAGATCAGGAGGGTCATTGCCCCCAGATTTCCCTGTTGTGTTACTAGTTGCTCACATTGTTTTACGCACACGTGTCGAGTGAGCAAGTGGGCAGGACCATGACCTGAGAGAGCATGGGTGAGCCCTTGGCACACATTAACAAGGGAGCAGCCGGCATGGAGACAATGCCCGATCCTGCAGCCCACTCCTGAATGCATAGTTAGTGGGCACTTAGTGATATGGATAAATAAAGATTTGCGTTCACTTACCTGTGCCTGTAGTTCCTTCCCCTATCCGAGTGCTGCTAAACTGTGGGCAAAACCACCACAATTAGTGACGAGGACAGGATTAGAACTACACACCAACACAACCCCAAGATTCAGGGAGAAATACTGCCACCTTTCCTGGAGCTTCCAAGAGAACACTCCATCCCCTGAGGGGGATGGTTACTGCTATTTACAACATGCATTGATGCTATTGGAGGTACAGGGTTTGCTACTCAAAGAAAGAAGGTAATACTTCATAGATGAAAAGAAGTTCCCCTCCCAGGCGTGATGAGAAGAATGGCACTAGGATACATGAATAAAGAGAAGGTGGTGCTTCACAAGGTTGAATTCTGCTCTAAAGTTCAAGCAACCAATTAGTAAATAGACGATGACATAGTGCAGCACAGGGAGAAGATGTACTGCAATTTCTGTGACATAGCGGAAGAAGTTATAAGGGACATGCTTCTTGTCCATGTGCACAACACGAAACCCCAGGCAAAGTATATCTAAGAGAAAGATGTTACGGTTTATAAGGCAGTGAAGAGAGCCAGATCATACGAAGAAACGACCTTGAGGCAGAAGGAGCATCCGTTGCAACAACAGAAATTCAATCCATATACAAGGTACAGGCCTTCATGATGCACAGAGCCTGGCCACGAGCACAACAACATTGTGACTTCAAAGAATTAAAAGTAGATCTGTTCAGGCCGCACATGTCGTGCTACCATTGTGGCAGCGATCGACATTTTGAAAACGACCATGCATGTCCAGCAAAAAATAAAGAATGCATCATTTGGCCATTTTGGTCAAGTTTATAAGCAAAGTTGCAAAAGACTTATTGCCACGGCAGATAATAAATAATGTTACGAATCAGACTCTACTGAAGATGAGAGTACAGCGCCCAGCCCACACTGCACAGTGTGCATAGCTGAGAAACCAGTGGATCTAATGACATCCCCTGGATCAGCCCTCACAATCATCCCACTAACCAATGTAAGGGTGCAGAAGTAAGGCTCGGACACAACGGTGGCATGTTTCTGGATATAGACTTTTATTAAATAAGAAAAGGTTGGAAAATGCCTCTCTATCCCTAAAGCTAAGAGGGTTCTCCCTACCTCAAAGGAAACTAGTGACATTGTCAGGAAGAGAGTCTGTCACTGTCATGTCTAAAAACCTACTTCTGACCCCAACACTAATAATCTACACTAACTGTGTAAGGATAGTCTCTTCTTAGAGTAACAAGTGTTGTTTTTGGTTTCAATCAACAGAAAGGTCCCCAATTCTTTCTGGTAGTAAAAAGTGATGAAATAAACAATGTTAAAAATTATAAAATTCCCAGGATAGGGTTCTGCTCCTTTTCCCCTAAAGTTCTTCTCAGTTTCCCTCCTTTTGTGCTGTTGAGCCTTTCTAGGATATTGGATTCCAGTTTCCTAACTCTGCAGTCCTTGGCCCTTTTTGCCTTCACATGGGTACGAGTCCCAGATCCAGACTATATGTTTGGTTCACGCCTGCCAAACATGTAATCCTCTTATCTTGATTGATCTCAGTTTCTTATATGGGCGTGGATCCCAGACTTGGAGTTTGTCATCATGTAGGTTCAGTTCACTTTCCTGCCAAAAATATGATTCTCTGCTTTTGGCTTTTTCCAGGGTCCCCAACCCACTTACAATATATGACTCTTGTGGGTGCAAATTCCAGACTCGCAATGTCTTTTCAGGGTCCCAGAAACCTCTTAATCCAATGTATATAAACACTAGCTTTCCCGGTACTCCAACGCCTCTTGGTAAACCTGAGTGCCTGTTTTCAATCTCATGACAGGCTACCAGTCTTTCCCCAGCTTCTGCGTTGCTCTTCGAGGCTCCAGCAGCTCCCTGGTGAATGGCGGGGTCTGCAGCGGTTCTGCAGGCGTCTCTATCATCCCGGTTGCATGTCCTTGCTTTCAAGCAGCTTCCCGGAGCTTATGGTGCCCTGAAATACGTATCAGCAGCAATCCGATTGGTCCCTCCTGTTTGGACCACGTTCGGGTTTGGGTTCTCCTTCTCCTCGCTATGCGGGTTCCTCCCCTCTGGCTTCTCTCAACCCATACGGTGCAGGAGTCCCGCAGTTCCTCCTCGGCGGATCGGTCACCTCAGTCCCTTGCACTTTCTTAGCACTCAAGGGCCCCCTGCCCACTCTCTCTGGGAGACAGACTGGTCTTCTTGGTTCCCCCAGTGAGAGAGACTCCAACTCCCCTCCATTCCCCATAGGCTGCTGGGGTCCAAGGGTTCTCTGGGTCGTACAATTGTCCACAGCCCCTGTTATTGCAGCAGAGGATTCCTGCTGGTTGCTCCTCCAGGGAAGGCTTGACAACTTCCTGAGTCTGTCTTTCCTTTTATACTGCATCTGCCCAATAGGACTTGGGGAAACACTGGACTGCTGAATATAGTTCTTACAGGTCATTCTCATGCCTCCACACTTCTCCCTCATCACAGTACTGATTTTATGACTGTCCTTAGGGTTGTTGGAAGGGGGTCTAGTGTCAGGTGATTGGCGGTGATACAGCTTTTCTGGGGAGCTTCGTCGATATTGCCATAAGGGGCTTCCTCTCCCATGCGATCCTCCCCCGGTGCACCACCCCCAGGGGGATTACGTTCTGTGGGCGCACCATGTCCCCATGGGAAAGGTCTCCCCCTAGGGGAGAAGGGACAACATCCTCAGATTTGTCACACCACTTAAACATTTTTTTAGGGCTAGAAAATGTCAGAATGAAAAAAAGTAGACTTTAAGGCCACTGCCTATGGAGGTCATACAGTCAAACTATTAGGGTAAAAGAAGTACTTGTTGGAATTGAATGGCTGAAAGGCCAACACCAAGGTGTACTTTATGGAACATGGCCAGCCCGAGAAGTTGGGCATTAGACTGTACCTCAAATGCCAAGAGCTTGTCCTGCATGTGGAAGATTCTGCTTGGAAGCAGACAGAGAATAGACATGAAGACCTATTCAAAAACAGACCAGGGTGCATGAAGAACTATATCGACAAGATCAGACCACATTCAGGAGTGGTGCCGAAGAAATAAAAGGTCAGGCTGGTTCCTACCACCTCCTGGCAAGTTCTCCAAGAGCTCCTACTGAAGTTACAAGAGAGACAAAACCATTGAATCCTTATCTTATCAGGAAACCTGGCACCAGCAAGGTTAAGCTCTGTGTATACCTTAGAAACCAAGAAGCAAGAAATAATTACAGTTACCCGCTGCTGAGCATTTCTGAGCTAATATTGAAGCTGAAAAATGCAAGCATTTTCTCTAAGCCCAGTATGAGAGACTCTTATTCCCAAATGAAGCTCCACAGAAACTCAAGTACGCTTTCCGTATGTATCTTATCTTTAAGCACCTTCAGGTACACGAGAATGCCCTTTTCAGCCTGTTCTTGGTGTTCCAAAGGATGACTGGCTTCTTGTTCAGAGATGTCCCAAACGTGACATACTTCCAGGAAGACATACTCATTTCTACATGGTACAATACCTTCGAATCACATCGTACTGGTCGAGAGCCAATGGTGACATGGAAAGATTTATTTGGTTTCTTAATAAGGCATTCCACATAGCACACGACAAGGTCAGTTGGATGCTGCTCTTACCACGTTCTTAATGGCCTACAGGACACATCGCAACACACATTCAGGGAAGTGGCATTTGCAGAGGAGTTCCACAACTGCAGTATCTTCCTTTCTCCTTCCTTCCCAGGCTCTCTGCAGCGCTTTGGCTTCCCATTTTCCATCTAAAACTCAGGACATCCTGCCCTCACCCACCACCACCCCCACCTCCACTCCCGCTCCTACTACTGCGCTCCTGCCTCCCTTGGCTACCCTCCCACCTCCCCCCGCACTCTCCTCCATCCTCTCAATAGCACCTGATGTGGCCTCCAAAGTTGTCTGCTCCACGCAGTTCTCATCCAAACAGGTGCTCCCCTGCATTAAGGACGTCTCCTCTCTCACCCCGGCTCTTGACGATACTGTAACCACTCCTTCGCCACTGGCTCTTTCCCTCTATCCCTCAAGCACTCCCCTGTGCACCTCTCCTAAAAAAAAGCCATCTGACGACCCTTCCTGCCCAGCTAACTCCACCACCCCCTTATTGGGTAAACTTCTGGAGAAGCTGGCCCTCCCCAACTGATCCTTCATACTGAACTCATTGGTTAACTCCATGACCATCAATCTGGATTACGACCATACAGAGGAACGGAAACTGCTCTACTGAACACCTGTGAAGACATGCTCGCACATCTGGACTCTAACTCTCCGGCTGTTGTCATTCTCCTCGATCTCTCCTCTGCCTTTGACATGGTCAACCATTCTATCCTCATACAACAGCTCCAGGATGCCCTTGGTATCACGGTATGGGCACTGGATTGGCTGACCTCTTTCCTCACTAACCGCCCCTCCTAATTGCAGCTGGGCCCTTTCTCCTCCACCACTTCACTCTCTACCTGGGGCGTCCCCCAGGGCTTATCCTAGCACCATGGCTCTTCAATATCTACCTCGCCCCTCTTGCCCACCTGATCTCACCTTCTCTCCTCATTTCCAGTGTTATACTGATGAAACAAAGCTGTCCTTCAAACTTCCTTCTACTACCTCCTCTTCCTCCTCTTCCTCCTTTTCTCATCCTTGATTTTATGACTGCTATCGAGGCAGGGTGTGAGGCTAATGGCCTCTGTCTTAATGCCAGTAAGACTGAGATCCTTCTTACAGGGAGACCAGTGCCCTCTTGAACAGTTTCCCTCCTACCCTCTGGCCTCCTTCCTTAGGCCCTCTACCTTCTCCTACCCGTGTGCCTAGAAACCTTGGGGTCATCTTCGACTCCTCTCTTTCCTTCCCCCCCTCACATCTTGGACCTTGCCAAGAAGTCCCACTTCTAGGTTCACCTCCTCAGAGGCATTCTCCCCTTCCTCACCTTTCCCCAGAAGCTCAATGTCTCCAGAGCTCTGGTCCTCTCTAGGCTTGACTCTAGGCTTGACTACTTCAACAGCTTCTTCCTCAATCTCCCCCTTTCCTCCCTGCGTCCCCTTCATCTAATCCAGAATAGGGCTGCAAGACTTATCCTTGGCCTCAAGCCCAGGGACCATATCTCTCCAGTCCTAAAATCTCTCCACTGGCTCGCAGTGGCCACAAGCATCAAATTCAAGGCCCTCTGCATCATCTACGAGGCTTTCTGGGGCTGGGACCACGCTATCTCCAATTTTCCCTCCCTAAATACTTCCCTGCTAGAGTCCTCCGCTCTGCTACTCCAACTCTCTGCTTGTCAAACGCTTCTCCACGCATAGAGTGGGGGGCAGGTCTCTCTCTTCAGACCTCCTCAAATTCTGGAAACTTCTCAAAACTCAACTTTTATCTATCTCTTTCCCTTGCTTGCTATTCACCCCACTGCCACTGAAACTGGTTGCTTGGACCTTCATGAATCTCACAGGTACCAGGCCCCTGCCCAGTAGACAGCAGGACCCCCACCCCCTAGCACTGCCCTTGTGGGCCACCTACCTGGCGACTGTGCATCCCACCCTTGGGATTCCTCTGTCCTTGCACTATGGCCTCCGCTCCTGGAACCCCTCTGCACTTCCCTCCTGGGCTCTCATCAGCACAAGCCTTACCTTGCTCCCTCCTCCCCCCTATCCCCTGCTCTTCTCTTCGTTGAACTTGCATTTCCGAATGTCACAAGCCCTAGTAGGACCACGATTGTATATTACTGTTTTTGCCATTACTTACTCCCATGTTCCCTCCCCACTTTGTCTTGTGGCACCTGGAAACACTATCTTGTTGTATAGGCGCCTAAGACATGCTCAATAAATAAATAAATGAAATAGAAAAATCCAGTGCCTAGTACTGGAAAATGAATCCAAGCAGATGCCAGTTATAGACACACGGCCTACTAGACAAAACCACAATAACAATGAGAGGTAGTCTATAAGAAAGCGATTGGTCCCGTCTAACATCCAGGTGGGAGATGAGGCATTGATACGAAACAGAAGGCCTCAACACAAGCTCAAGCTAGGTCTCCCACATGAGGCAACACCATGGAAAAGCATAAACAAAATGGCCCTGATTGTCAGAGCAACAAGGAATGGCGAAGAGGTCAACAGAAACTGCAGCGGGTTCCATCGATTATCTACACAAAACATGAATGATAGATGTATCGAAGAAAGAAAAGACCACATCGTAGTATGTCCAGGGGAAGGCACCGACAGTCAAGAAGAGGGTGATGCCATCCCACCAGACAACAATGATGCCCCACGCGTCATCTGTGATAATATACAATTGCCAGTCGCCAGATATCCCTGGAGGAACAATAGGCAGATGCTAGGCTGGACTAGCGGACTATATAACAGAGAAATAGTATTGGGAACTCGACTAAGTAGTTTGGGGTTGGCTGTTATTTTCACTAGGTAGCCTGAAACAATGTTCATTTGATGTCTGGATGTTGCCTGGTAAGGTTTGTTTCTGTTACAAATTCGTTTGTGGCTAAAGGAGGGGGATGTTATAACGTCATAGACAGCGGGCGGACATGAGTGACAGTCTACTAAAAAGGAACCACCCCTCCGGGGGCAGGCATACATACCAACCCTCCAATTTAGGCAAGGGACTCCTGATTTTTCAATAAAAGATATTGCTATTGTTCACATTCTCCTGACTAAATTCATTCTAACCTCAATGCATTCCTATGGGAAATTTTATTTCTCCAGTTTTCTCTGCAGAAATCTCCATCCCAGGTGCTTCAGAATGTTGGCATTCTTGGGCACAGAGCCGTTTCTAGAGGCGTGCTGAAAGGCAGCTGCCCATGGGTGCATTGGAGGGAGGGGCACAACAGAAGTAGGTGACAATCATGCCCAGGGTCTCAGGTAAAGAGCACACCATAAACACGGGGGCCATTCATATGCAGACGCTATGCATGGTGAGCAGCATGTGTTCTGCTGAGGATTGTGAATGAAGCACATCGAAGCCTGGGGGCAGGGAGTGGACAGGCTTGCAAAGTTACTGCCAGTTCTAAACAAAGGAAACAGGCGCACGGTGTGAGGCCGAGGCTCAGCAGGTGCGGGTCAAAAAAGGTGCAATTATATACACCAATCAGCAGCTGATAATCTGCGTCTCCTCCACCCTCTCCCTCGTGGTCGTGGCAAAACAGAACTTCCAAAGGTCTTCCTTTATTTATGCGCTGTCAGAAGACAAGAATTTCTGCAGGTCTAGTGCTTCCATCATTTTCAGTTCATGGATTCACAGTGGAGTCCACAGGACTGCAAAAGGGCACACTTAAAAACACATACACCTTGGAAAATCATACTGAAATGTCAGTTTATTCAGCGATAACAGGGCGGCAAGGCTTTGTTCTTTACATGTAATTATTGTACGTGGAGTGGAGCATTTTTAAACCTTTGTAATTTACCTAACTGGCTTTTCAATATGCTTGTCAAGTTGGAGGACGGACAAAGATGTAATGTTCTTTGCTAAATTATATAATGATCCAGCCAATGACATTAGGCCTTTATTTGCCTCTTGGCTTGTTAGTACATACTATTACAGGTACAATCACACCAAACGCTCCCTAACCAATATTTAGCTGGTCGGATAGTGGACTGAGTAAAGAGTCCACTTCTCTTATGTGTTTCGCCTGGTGTATACCATTACATTGGGTAATAGTAACACCTGTTATGTACACTGTAAAATCCATGGTAGCAGGAGCTTCAGCATACAGAAAACAAAGTATTTTATTGTTTATAGCCACCGATAATTACGGTTTATGAAATCACTTTGTTATATAGCCCTTCATGATGGAGTCTTCCAATTTGTAAGCACAACAATATAGGTGTTATTACCCTTTTTGTTGCTACTCGGTAATGGCTTGGCAGATAACATTGAAGCAGAAGGAAAGACAGGAAATAAAATCAAAAGAGAGAAATTGGTAGAGTAGTGAAGTACATACAATGCTGAGTGTCCAAAGTTGAGGGGAGAAATAGAAACTTGATGGAGCAGATGAAAGTAGAGACTATGATAAGGGAATGGGAGACTGGAAGGTGGTGAGTGAGAAATGTTGAACACTGGAGGTGTGATACTAAAACTAGGACGAATTTAGCTGAGTCTTACAATGAGTGAGATGGAGTCAGAGCGAAACTGAAATAAAGTTGATAGCTTTAGACAGATTGGAGGCAGGGGTGATAGGCAGACCTGCACAGATAGAAGTTAGAAGTGGTGATGTGATGTTGACTGCAAGAGATAAAAATAGAAATAAGAGATGGGGTTGGGGACAAATGAGCTATATCAAAAAGAAAGGTGCCAAGAGCGGAGGCGGGGCTGGGAGAGAAACAGGGTTAAAAAGGACACAAGAGGTGACGGTGTAAAGGAGACTGGACAAGAAAGAGGCATAGAGGGAAGCAAGATCCAATGCTGATGGGGAAATTGGGAGAGATAGTCGAGAGAGCCGGTCATAGGCTGTGTGAGAGTAGTGGGTGAAAGAGGAAACTTGATGATCGTGATGTAGATGGTTATGCAAGAGACAGGATGGTTATAGAGAGACGCGCTGTATGTGTAACTGGGCAGGATGATGGAAGGAGCAGTGGAAGGGGAATGACAGGGCAGGATGAAGAAATGTGTAAAAGATGCATGTATGTGTGAGAGGCAAGACTGAGAAGAAGCAAAGAAAGGAAAATGAAAGCAAAGAGTGGAAGTAAAGGCTAGAAACGGCGGCAGGAATGAATAGGAAGACAGAAGGTAGAGACCAGTGAGGGACTTGGGGGAATAGGAGAAGGAGATGGGAAGAAGCAAACCACCTGAAGGGAGAGATGAGGACAGTTTATGACATAAGACATTGGTTTGGATAATTAATTTGTTACTGAAGTGCCTCTTTTTCTGTGGGTTACCTCTTCCAATGGAGCCGATTCCATGGCCTCATAACCATAATGTAATATCCAGTCAAGTGTAGCAGTACTTTCACCACTTTGCATCTAATCATCTAGTACTGTACATGTGGCTGGATGTTTTCCTGGAAATGTTGCATTTTACCTACTTGGTGGTGGTCAGGGTGGACGAAGTTACAGCCTGCAAAGCGAAACAGGCAACATTCTCCTGATATTCTGCTTTGCAACTCAGCCAATCTCAGCCTGGTGAAACACCTTTTTTGATGGAATTATAATTTTGAGTGACTTTGCATTAGACATGTGAAATGTTGGCCTGTTAGAAGGCCAACATGTTTTGTGGCTCCCTATTTGGCTGAAATTGTGCATGCCAAATCAGGAAAAACACAATTTTGGGCCCGAAGAATCTAAAAATTGACAATTTAGCTATGCAGGCAAAATGGCGGTATTGGGTAGGTTTTGCCCAGAATTGGCAACGTTTTCCAGTAGGTGAAATCTCCCAGTTTCACCCACCCCTAATGGTAGCCTATGGACGTTTTTGAACTCTTCCCTATCTGATTATTACTGCTCTCGTAAATGAGGCTTGTGCTCTAAAGCTCTGAAATGTTTTTAGATCAAGTCTTCCTGTGGCACTGAAGGCAGTAATGGAATCTATGTAGGGCACACTTAATTAATCTATGCCATCCGGCTTCTGGTTTGTTAATATCTGAAAAATATCAGGATTTGTCCTAGGCCACAACAAATTATCCTACACTACAAAAAAGTGTTACTCATAAGCGATTTAATGGATTGCAGTATCCTGCATTACATATCTTCGAAGTTTCCGAGTTCCATGTGTGATACCTCGAGCCACTCCTGGTTTTTCCCAATGCGTGCATTGACTTGTAGGCTAATATTTACAATGGGGGGAAAGAAACTACAAGTCCCAGCATGCAGTGGAAAAAGAATCAGGACTGCTCCAGGTGCCATGAATGGAACTGGGAAACCTGACAGTTATGCCATTATACAATGTTGATCATTTGTGTGGTAGGCCGAATTGTCCCTTGGCTCACTCATGGCATCACTTATGGGCCATCATCCTGACAGAAGGATGAGGTGAATGATATACTGCAATGTTTGGTAGGTGTGGGGGAGGGGGTCTGGCTGGGGCTAGGTACTGATTGAGTGGCAAGTCTTCCTGTGTGATTGCTTTTAAAGCCCCAAAGTCTGAGCCTGTAGCTCTGCAGGGTCTACTTGCAGCCATGTGTGTGCCTGCAGTAAGAGGGCACACTGATCTTGAGCATTACTTTTGGGTGTGCTTGCACTTTGAAGTTTGTGTCATAGGGGTGAGACGTACACGCATGGCGGGGCGGCGCAGGCATTTTCGTTGTCTGTCTTGGCCAACATATTGCCTGGAAATTGCCCTGTATAGGCAGGTCACTTCGACCATTATACTGTGTCCAACACAAGGCCGCCACGAAGGTAAACAATTCCCAGATGCATCGGTTTGTTAAATGAGCGTCCTAGACAGAAATAGGTTTGTTTGTTTGTTTGTTTTATTATTTATAATGCGCGAGCGTACCCGAGGGTATCAGGGCGCAGCCTTTACAAGAATTTGCGAAGCTTGGTTACAGGTCATAGGGTATACAAAGAGGGATAGAGGGTACACCGAAGTTATATACATACCAACAATGAAGGAAAAGGGTACAGAGATGTTATATACAGATGAGGTACAAATGAGGTACATAGAAGTTATATACAAATGAGCAATAGGGCACACGTGGGTTGTTGTGAGATGGGCGTACTTGGCGTAGCTGTCTCAACTCACATGCTTTTGGCGGGTAAAGGGCTGACTCACCCACCAAGCCTCCTGCACGCCCATTCATTTCAATGGGCTCTCACCCGCCAAAAGCTAAATCAGTATTTTCACCCGCCTTTGTCATTGTGACACAAATGGTTGAGGGCTATGACTTGGTTAGCCTATGTAACACTCAAGACATGGCACTTATAACCATGGAAAATCAGGTTTGAAACCCTTTGTTCTTATTTTTAATGAGACCAATGAACTGAAACATAAAAGGGAAGCCGTTCCCTGCTGGCCTCCACTGATGCAGAACCCTTAACTAACTCACACTATTTAAAAAAAAACATGTAATTGTGTTTGGGGATGTCAGTGCAGACTACTCAAACGCTTGTACCAAAACACACACCGAATCTTTGAGACTCTCGCAAACAGAGGTCTGGAAAATAAGCCGCTTCCATGTTGTGACGTCAGCACTGAGCCGCAGGGCTCATGCTAAGTCACATGATGTAGGTCACATGCCCGACCAGCATCCATTAAGGGGCGCGGCCACCTACTGTCGGCGGTGCGGTGGAAGCTAATCTAGTGGCTTCAGTTTTGCGCACCACGCCTCACGCGAGCCACCCCACTAGCCAGAACGGTCTCACACCCTCATCGTGGTGGCCGAACAGGCGGCCCCTTAACATTCCGGTGTTCTCTTTATTACGCCAGCGCCCCCTCGCTGCACCAAGCCTGTCCACGTTACCCTTCTACCACGGGTACTCCTGTAGCTGTCGCCGCCGCTCTCCCGCACGCACCTTGGCTCTTGCCGCTGCCTGGAAACCTGCAGTGGTTCCTGTTTATCAGTCGAGAGTAAAAATACCACCTTCTTTGACAGTAACACAGCTCCTCCTCCCACCGGGCTGGAGAACGGTTTTACATTCATTGAAGAAACAGCGATTACGGGGTTTCTAATCGACCCAGAGGGTATGTAGAAGCGAAGGGAGCAGTGCAAACGTAACTCGCGCACAGATAAAAGCAGTGCAAGCCGCCCTAGCCACTCACGCACAGACTTGTATAGCACAGTTGAGATCAGTGCAATCTTCACTCGCACACTCAAAACTCGGCACATACCTGAAACCAGTGGTAGAAGTAGAGAAAAGAGACTGATTTGATTGGTAAGGGGGAGGGACCTGACGGAGCTTGACCTTTGGGTTTGCCATCTTCATTGGTACTAGTTTTATTGCCGCTAAACTAGACCTTGCCTGGAAAGATACAAAATGGCTCCAGATTCCTCCTTGACAGAAATATCAAGATAATATATTAAAAATATTTGCTTCCACTTTGTATGGAAATTAAACAAGATTCTATTTGACAAATCTCTTTATAACATGTTAGTGTTATGTGAGCAGGCAACAAAACCTACATGAGGGGGCGCTTCAGAAAATACGCGGGACAAACTGCAGAGGCTCTGCCCCCACAGTTCTACCTCACCCAGCCCCACCAATGGTCTGGTGGGGGGACCAACTATCAAATAGTATATTTTAAAGCACAATATGCAGGGAGGCGATGGAATTATTTCTTGAAAGTAGCAGCTTTAAAGTTTTACTGCGTTTGTTCAAGTACATTTATCTGAACAAACAAAGTAAAACTTTAACACCGCCAGTTTCGGGGAAGGTTTATGTGGTGGCCTCTAAGGACGACAGGACCCTTAGATGGGTTCTAACTGTCTTTATTAACAAGACAAACTGGTGGGCATAACTTGTCCTTGAGCAGGGCAGGGGAGTTACTCACAGTTCTATTCTGTGCCTCCCAGTTGCTTCACTGGAGGCAGGATGTGCACATGGATGGCACGCTGTAATCTTCCAGGGCCCCCCATGAGGCCTCCTGTGGCATTGGACTTATGCCCTGGAAGCTGGAATGTATATCTTCTCTGGGCCTTAGTATGGTGGCTCCTTATCAGGAGCAGTGCTGTCTGCAGACCTGTTTGTCTGGCGCTCCACCAATTCTGACGGCAACGTTCTCCCCGTGTTCTCTTGCGGAGCGCGGGCTCACGTAACGAGATCTCGCGAGATCGCGCTCCCGTGACCACGTGACGTCCCCACACACCTCCTTTTCTGGGAAAAGGATAGCTCGGCATTCCATGACAAAGTCTGCAAACTTGCTGGGTTTCCTTTTCTCTCTCTGAGGTCTGCTTTGATCTGGAAACGGGGCAGAGCTGCGGGAGCACTCTTGGGGAGGTGCGGGTGATTCAGGTTCTCCTGGTCTTGCCCTTTGCTGTGACTCCCTGAGTGGGGTTGGGAAGTTGGCGCTTGAGAACTCAGCGCCGTAGGGTGACTGCGAGGCATCTCTTCCTGACTAGCGAGGGTTTTCAAAATGGCTCTTGTTGGTCTGGGTCTTCTCCGGTTTCCAAGTGTGGCTGCTCAATGTATTCTTTTCTGCGGTACATTGCCACCCTTTCTAGATTCCATTTCCTTCCGTCGCTGGTGCAAATGTGGTTTGACCCTTTCTCAATGACTTCTATGGGACTGCTGTATCTGGAGCCGGTCGAAGTGCCTTTGTGAGGGAGACGTATCTTTACCAGGTCGCCTTTGTTAACTGCTGTCTGGCGAGCGGCTCGACGCATGTCCTCTTGAGCCTTCATGGCTTCTTTGTTACGCTGCATACAAAAAACCACGTCTTCCATGTCCACATCTTCGTCAGCCCTCACATGATGGAGCCAGGGTGGCACCAGTGTGGATGCTGCCCTTCTCCCCCTTAGGAGATGCAATGGTGAAACGCCGGTGACGGCGTTGGGGGTGGGCTGCGACAGCCTCCTTGACCGTCTTGTACGGGTTTAGGCCCGAGGCTTGCGATAGATGCAGCGCCCCTTTGATGAATCGGTTCGCCCGCTAGACCAGGCCATTTGCCTGTGGGTGGTAGAGACTTGCTCTCCGCTGTCGAATGTTGTTGAGTTTGAGGAATTTCTCCATCTCTCGAGAGACCAACTGGACTCCATTGTCCGTCACAATTTCCTCGGGGAGACCTTCGCGCTGGAATATGGTGGTGAGTGATTCGATGACTGTGCTTGTGGTGTTGTCCGAGGTGAAATCAATTTTGACCCACTTGGAGAAATAGTTGACTGTGACTATCCCATATTTATGTTCTGGGGGCATGCTGTCCAGAGGCCTGATGAAGTCCAACCCTAGCTTGTGCCACACCCCTTTGGGGACTTCGGTGGGCAGCATGGGGGCTTGTCTCACAGCCAGGCACTTGTCACCGTTTGTGCACTCTAAGCACCTTTCGACCGTTTGTCGTATGTCCTGATCCATGCCTGGCCACCAGTAGGCGTTGCATATCCTGTGTCTGGTCATGTTGCATCCCAGATGGCCTACAGTATCACTTTGCGAATTCCGCTGGGCGGGATCACTTAGTCGCCTCTCAGAATGAGACCATTCATGGTGGTGATTTCGTCGTTCACCTTCCAGTAGGGACGTAGGCCTTCAGGGATTGTTCTTTCGTCAGGCCACCCTTCGTGGACCCAGGCTGCTACGTGCCATAGAGCGTCATCCTGCTCGAACTCTTGCTAGTGGCACTCACTTAGGTCCATGTACTCGCTGTTCCTCAAGTCACTTATAGAGGCTACGACACATTCATCTTCCAAAAATATGGTCCCAAGGGTGTTTTGGTTCAGGAGTCTGGACATGCAGTCCGCTTGCGTGTTCTTCCAGCCAGCAATGTGGGCTATCTCGTATGTGTACTCTTGAAGTTTTGCGGTGATCCTGGCCAGTCTCGGGGTGGCAGTCTTGGTGCCGCACGGGCTCAACATGTGAATGAGGGGTTTGTTGTCGGTGACCAGTCTAAATTTCGTGCCCCAAACATAAGATCTGAAGTAGTCGACGGCCCAGGCACATGCTAGCATTTCTTTCTCAATGTTGGAGTAATTCTTCTCCACTAATGATAGGGCTTTTGATGCAAACGGCACAATATTTTCAGTGTCGCCCTTCTTCTGGGTCAGAGTGGCCCCAAGCCCGTAAGCGCTGGTGTCCGTTGTGATAGGTGTCCCATTCAGGGTTGAACGGTTTCAGGCATGGTGCGTGTAGGATTCTCCTTTTGATTTCAGTAAAGGCTTCATTTTGTTCTGGCCCCCAGGAGTTGGCTGCCCCCTTCTTCAGAAGCTCCCTCATGGGGGACGTGGTTTCGGAGAACCTTTGGATGAATTTTGCATAGTACTCGGCTAGGACCAGGAACAAGCGTAGTTCTTCTCTGGACATGGGGGCCAGGGTGTCTGTTATGGCCTCCATAAGATTCTTCTTGGGGCTCATCCCTTCGCTTGAGATGCAGAACCCAAGGTATTCTACCTTGCTCACTCCAAAAACGCATTTCTCATGGCGTAGAAGGACACCTGACACTTGAAGCTTGCTCAGGACTGCCCTGAGTGCTTTGTCATGGGTCTCGTTGTCCTTGTCGTACACGAGGATGTCGTCCTGAAAGAATGAAACATTTGTGAGTCCTTTAAGCAGGGAATTCATCATCCTCTGGAATGCGGACTCTGCTGAAGACAACCCGAACGGCATGCAGGTATATTGAAAAGTGCCGAAAGGAGTGATGAACGCCGTCAGGGGGCGTGAAGATTTGTGTAGAGAAATCTGGTGATAGGCGTCACGCATGTCCAGCTTCGAGAAGATTGCCGCCTCTTTCATCATGAGGACAATTTCGCTGATGCTGGGGAGCGGAAAGCTATCGATAACAACCTCTAGATTTAGGCTTCTCAGGTCGATGCATATTCTGAGGTCGTCACTGGATTTCTTTTTAACTAGAACCACTGGACTCAACCACTCGGAGGATTCCACGGTCTCGATGGTTCTTTCTTCGACCATTTTCCGCAGGTGGGCATCTAATGCAGGTCTCGCTGTGGAAGGTACTGCTCTAACTTTGTGTTTCACCAGCACCGCATTGGGTTTCAAACGAATCTTGTGGACAAAGTTTCTCACTTTCCCCCGGTTCTCGGAAAACAGGCTAGGGAAAATCTCCTTGAAATTTTACACTGCTCCTGAGGAGACCATGAGTACCTCTTCTGGAGTGCTGGGATCCAGTGTAATACTGAGTCTGTGCTGATCGTCCCATCCAAGCATGGCTGGACCTTTTGGTGAGAAGTACACTTTGGTGGTGGTAGACCTCCCTTTGAATTCAATCTGGGCTCTGATGTAGCCCAGCAGGTTGACAGTTGCACCTCCGAAGACTGTCGGTTTTTGCCTGGTCGTTCTGATTTCCACTTGTGCTTGCCCCATCATCTCCTTATACGTGTCGATGGGAAGGATTGTGAGGTCTGATCCCGAATCTGCCATGACATGTGTTTCCATTCCGTCCACTTTAATGTTGCAGATGGGCTTTTCTCTCCTGGCGTGGAGGGCGTTGACCATGATGACCATGGGTCTGTCCTGTAGGACGTCATCATCGCTTGAGGCGCGGTCGCCATCGACGCGGGAAACGGTTTTCTCCCACCACGTGCATGCCGGGGCTACATGACCAATGCGTCCGCACTTGGAGCACTCTTTATTCCTGACAGGGCAGCCACTATCATTCGCCATGTACTTGGTACTGGCACATCCTTTTGCTTGGGGCCTTTGTCTCTGGGGCTGTTGCGGGACTGCTTGTCTCTGCGTTCTCTCCATTGTGGCGCCAGAAGTTCGGGTACGGGCAGGTGGCTTCCCGCCTCTTTGCGCCTGCGGGAGGTTTCTTCCTCCGCCCTGGCAATTTGGATGGCCTTGTCGAGGGTCACTTCTTTTTCTTGGATGAACTTGTCCTGCACTTTCCTGGAGTTAGTGTGAACGACCAGCATGTCGCAGATAACTTGTTCTGCATTTTCGCCGAACGCGCAAAGAGAAGCCAGCTCCCTCATCCTGGTGATATAGTCATCCAGGGGTTCGCTCCCTTCTTGTTTACGGGTGTAGAACCTCAGCCTGTGTAGCACAAAGTTCTCCTTATTGGTGAACCTCTTCACAATGCGATGGGTCGCCTCCTTGTAGACGTCGTCGTTGTCATCGGCCACTGGTATGGCTGTTAAACTGGCAAAAATGCGCTGACCATCAACCCCCATTGCGTTCAGCACATCGCCGTCTTCCTGGCGGGGGCATATCCCGTGCCGTCCAGAGCCTCCAGATACGTGGAGAAAAGGGGCTCCCACTGCATCCACGGAATGGCTGGGGTCCCAGATGAGGCGAGAAACGCAGGGGGCGGTGTGGCGCCTTGCATGGTGGGCCCGTGGGTCTTTTTGTATCCTTGTCGCTAATTATGTGGTGGCCTCGGACGCTTAGATGGGTTCTAACTGTCTTTATTAACAAGACAAACTGGTGGGCATAACTTGTCCTTGAGCAGGGCAGGCAAGTTATTCACAGTTCTGGTCTGTGCCTCCAAGTTCCTTCACTGGAGGCAGGGTGTGCACATGGATGGCACGCTGTAAGCTTCCAGGGCCTCCATGAGGCCTCCTGTGGCATTGGACTTATGCCCTGGAAGCTGGAATGTATAGACTTCTCTGGCCTTAGTATGGTGGCTCCTTATCAGGAGCAGCGCTGTCTGCAGACCTGTTTGTCTGGCGCTCCGCCAATTCTGGCGGCAACGTTCTCCCTGCGTTCTCCACAGAGCGCAGGCTCGCGAGATCTCGTTGTATCAAGATCGCACTCCCGCGATCACGTGACGTCCCCATAGCTTCCCTCATCTCTGCCTAATAAAATGCAAGTGCGCACATCCAGGGTTGCAGTTAGGCAAACATTTAGGTGGGGACTAATCCTTCAAATATTGGGAGAGGCACTAACTTTAGAGACGGTGTAGGAGTGGTATACTTACTTGTGCAGGGGCATCTAACTTCATTAATTTACTCATTGTAATGAGACTATTCCAGGAATCTATGTGATCACTGCACCGATGAAAATGTTGATGCCAATTGCGGCGTGGTGCAGTGATCAAATAGATCACTTTACTGACCCTGCATACCTCTACCCAACCCCCCCACCCCACTTACTTTCGCAGTGGCACACTTCTGCGTGCGCCGCTGACTCCCCGCTATCCCTGTGGTGTCGGTTCCTCCCACTTGCGTGGGTCGGAGCCGATGCTGCAGGTGCTTTTTTTTTTTTTTACTTTCTTGTCCCCCGCTTACCTAAATGGTAAGCGGGGAGCAACCCCCGATTCCTGTTACTGCGTCCAAGGAGAGCAGGGGACACCCCCGCTCTGCTTGTGGGGCAGTAATGGGAGTCAGTATTTTGTGCACCCCCAAAGTTGCAGTTGCTGCAGGGGCACACAAATGAGGGCGACATTATGGCACATTACCCTATTCCAGTGCAGCTTCAATGTAACAATCAGTTAACTCTCTTATGTCTGAAAACGCCCACTTCCTGCAGATCCTGAAGGCCCTAGAAAGTGTGAAAATGGCTGATGATGTGCAATGAAAGACTCATTATCCCAGCATAACAGGACATTGCAGAGTGTAGGGCAATACTCTGGACGGCCTAAGCACCTTCAGTGGTTGGGAGCAACAGGGGAGAAAATGTAATGTTGGTTCTACCACCGTCCGCTATACTAGAATCTCTGGTGGCTGGTTGTTGAGACTATGGGCCTCATTATGAGTGTGGCGGTCAGGAAACAAGGGTGCTGGTAAACTTACCGGCACCCTTGTTTCCAGACCACAGCACTCCGAGTCTGCCTGCAGGGGCAGCTGCGGCCCACAGGTCTGACCCGGTTGGCAGACTCATCACGGAAGCACTGGTGCTTCCGTGAACCCATGGGGACTAACATTTTCTGGCACCTAGCTCCCCTGTCCGCAGAGACTTGTAATGCCCTGGTGGCACAAGGAAACTAGGTGCCGATACAATGTTATGAGTCCGGCGGCAACCCGCCGGAAGCATTGGCAGGGTTACAGCCGGACTCGTAATCGGGTCCTATGTCTGCCTGTCAAATCAAGTGTTACAAGACTGGACGAGGGCCAGTGCAGCAGTAATGAAATTCTATGTGACCGCATTGGAGCAACCAGCAGAGGAGCACCAGAATACACCAGTTTGTCCCTACGCTTATTAAAACGATCCTATTGTAAGGGTGTAAACATAATCACTCCAATTTTTGCAGTTAAAGTCAGGATGAGATTACATTATTTGGCCGGGATCACACACTTAAGCTATACAGTGAAGCAGGGATTTTAACCCACTCTGCAATTTTGGCACGGCCACCTTCTTCCACCCTTTACTTGGAACAAATATGTACGTTTTAGATGTCAAGACCTACAATAATACTGTCCTATAGAGTTTACTTGCAAAATACACAAATTGCATATTTAAGCATCATGACAACATGTAAATCTGTTGGGCCAGAATAATATTGGTGTACCTTTATTTTCCACATACTGAATGGAAAACTATAAGATGCAAAAGGCAAAATATCCATTTACCCACTTTATTTTCACTGCTTTAAGACACAATAAAACTCACTTAAGTTTGGAGATTCATCACAAACCTCCAGCGTGTTGTTATGTATGGTTTTAAGAACATTCAACTAGGGACATCAAAGCAAACTACTTTTTAGCATATCAAGCTATTAGATGTTATGGGTATGAACACGTTTTCAAAGGTTGCTTTATTTTGTTGCTCACTTTAACTGTCACAGATTTGCAAGGTGACTGGTGGTCTTTCAGTTGGAAATTCACCATCATGCATAAGAAAGGCTATGCTGCTGAGGACGCTGGAACCGTGTTGTTGAGTTCATTACGGCACTGGCTGCAGAGCCAGGGACACAGCCTCTGTGTCTCAGGGGGGCTGTGCTGTGACTCGGGGGAAACATGCTGTGCTTGATAATCGGAGCAGATAGTAGATTTGCCTCAGGAGAAAAGAAAATGCATGCACCCAGAAGCATGTTCGTGATCCTTTGGAAGCCCTGCCCCTGAGGTAACATTTAGAGGGGGGGGGGGGGCTTTAGCCCGGTCAGCCCAGTGACGTTGCATGCCTGCATGTGAGCCATTATTTACACTAGAACACACCATTACAAACAGATTACACATACTGTGCTTGAAATTATTTAAGAACTGCACAGGGCTCTAAATGGTGACAGTAGGAAAAAATGTCATTTTCCTTCATGAATACTAATGGCATTCAATCCAGCTATGACGGAAGCAGCGATGTCCATTTTATATTCTTTCTCTAGCCTTTTCTCTTAACAAACAATTGTATTTATAAATAACAGTAATACAGCAAAACATAATGTCAATACTTTGAGCAAGTCCATACCTGTATCTTAAACTTTATACACTTTGTAGTTGCCAGTAATCGTTTGGCAGCAGTCACTTCATCTGAATGAAACACTCGTGTATAGGCGCGTTATAAATGCCTTATCATATCGTTATAAATGCCTTATCATATCATTGGCAAAGGAACCAGTTTTATTTTTTTTCCAGGTATGGGCTAGGCATTTGCTTGGCACTACCATAACGGTACTACCTGGCCATGAGATTGCAAAGGCTGGACAAAGGTGTGACTACCTAGGTGAATACCTGCCCCTGCTTTCCCTCTCTCACTCTAGCTGCCTGCCTTGGGCCCTCTTCCTTCGCCTTCCTGCGAGGAAAAATACCTTGGTGTCATGTTCAACTCCACTCTCTCTTTGTCTCCTCACATTTCGGACAACGCCAAGTAGTCCCACTACCAGCTGCAACACCTCAAAGGGACTCTTCCCTTTCTCACTTTCCCCCAGAAGCTCACTGTCTCAAGAGCCCTGGGTCTCTCTAGGCTGGACTACTGCAACAGCCTCTTTCTCAATCTGCCTTCCTCTACTCTCCGCCTTCTGCAACTGATCCAGAACAGGACTGCAAGAATTATCCTTGACCTCAAGCCCAGGGACCGTATCTCTCAAGCCCTGAAATCTCTCCACTGGCTCCTGATGGCTGCAAGTATCAAGTTCAAGAACCTTTACATTATCCACAAGGCTTTCTGAGGCCTGGGCCCGCACTACATCCAACGCTCTCATCCAAAATACCTTCCTTCTCAAGCCCTTCACTCAGCTACCTGCAACTCTAAGGGTTAGACGCTTCTCCAGGCAGAGAGTGGAGGGGTAAATCTCTGCTGCAGGTACCTTCCTCTGGAATGGCCTCCCTGCCCCTCTCAAACTTGATCCGGACCACCTGGAGTTCCGGAAGCAGCTCAAAACTTTCCTCTTCTCCCTGCTGTACTGACTGGTTGCTTGGCTACCCTCAGAGTCTTGCTGGGTACCAGGCTTTTTCTTGGTCAGTCACCCTTGCAATGCCTCCGGGGCTACCATGCATTTAGGGGCTATAACTTTAACCCCACAGTCCCTTGTTCTCCTTGCACTACCCAGAGCTGCGCTGCCCCCTCAAAGCATTGCTGCCTTGTTTTCCCCTCTCCTCTCGCTTGCACTTCCCCTTGCACTTCTCGTTCTCACACTTGCATGATCTGAATGACACAAGACCTAGTAAGATAGTTTGTCTTGTCCTCCCTCTGTCTTCTCTCCCTTGTCTTGTTGCGCCTTAAAACACTTGTGTACAGGCGGGTTATAAATGACATATATAATATATCATATATGCCTATCTAATTTTAAACAGGACTTCAATGCAAGGAGCATGTATAAATCAAGTGGTTGAAGGCACACTTGGTTATGACATTTTAAATTACACCAGTAGCTCATGTACAGCTGCAATTAAGCCATTAACTCACAGCAGACTACTTAGAAATAACACTGGCAGGACAATGTTTGATGTTACTGCTTGACAGAGCCACCTCAAGGGGTGAGTAGATGTTGGGAAAATTAAATTAATCCTCTGGTTGTTTGCTCTCTGGTGAGTCACTGGCAAAAACAAACAGAAGCAAAATACTTACTTTTTATGTGTGCTGTGACTTGAATGCCCCAAATTACAAACGTTGCATTGTGGGTTCATGCAATGAAATTTGGGACTGATTGGAGAAAGATACGGTAACAATAACCACTTCAAAACATTTCTACCTTCCACCCTTACTGACAATACATCACAACACATAATCCAGCCAACAAAAATAGCACAGGTTACACATTGGAATGGACACTATCCAAAGGCACGTGTCTGCACTAAACTTCCCTAGCCACCACTGGTACATCAACAAAACTCCCCACACTCCTTAAGCATCGTTCTTACAGACATATATACAACCACACAAAATATACCTTAGCAACCTGTAGCGTGCATTTACCACTGCTCCAGACAGCTCGAAAAATAGCTAAAACTTAAACGGCACAGAAAGCCCTATATTCTCAGCTCTGCACACATCAATGTTAGCTGGTTGAGCCTGGTGAGGCTTGGGATGGCCCAGGTCAAAACTAGGGCTCTGGCCTGACCCTCGCTTCAGGTCAGTGTCTTCCCAAACCAGGGGGAAAGCCTTGAGCCTTACCTGCAACCTGCAGCAAATGGGAAAAAGCATGCATTGGCAATGCCAACAGTTTGGGCGTTTGAGTAGGCATAGGAAAGGCACTTATCAGGTACTGCCGTAGTAGTATTAAGTGGCCATTGAAGGTAGCAGGTGTAAAATGGTGCAAGTACCTGGACCTTTAATAGCAGTGCATGGCAACTGCCTAATACATATATGCAAGCCAAAACTGTTGGCTTTGCCAGTGCTTGTTTTTAACAGGACTTCAGTGACGGAGAAGCATAGTGCTTATGAATTGAGTGGCTGGAGGTGGACTTGTTTAACATATTTTTAGTACACCAGTAGCATGTTGGCAGCTCCAATAAAGTCATTAACTTTCAGAAGACTTCTTTGAAAAAACACTAGCATGCCCTTTGCGTGCAAAGTTTAATGGTAAGTTTTGATTAAAACGAGCTCAAAGAGCTGCCAAGAGGTGTTTTTGGTGGGGAGGGATGGGAACTGTGCAGGAATGGCCATAGGGAAGTGCAAGGGAAGAGCTTTTCATCCTTTAGAAATTGGGAACTGTGATGCAATCTTATCAGAACCTCTGAGAGGAAAAGAGAGAGTGTAAGATCAAGACCTATAAAGTAATAGTACCTGGAAGGAGGGATGGCAGCCTCCGAATCAATGAGGAGACTCGGAATGGGGTCCTTACTACACAGGGAAATACCCCACTCTGGGCCTCCTCAGAGCAGGAGCACGCCATCTTTCCTCACAGGGAATTAAGGTAAGGGCGCTCCTCGCATCCCCTACCCCTTTCTTCACACTGCTTTTCCACATATCTGCTCCCCTCCCTACCCCAACCCCACTTACCTGCACTGCTCTGTCCCTCGCTGGCGCCGGAATCAGTTACTGTTTCTGGCACATCTCTACCGCCATGGAAAGTGTAGTCCCTTCTCCACGTTCCCTGTCGCCCATTTTCTTTGTTTACTTTTTGCTTTTTTACATCTTTTTAGTCTTTTTTTTTCTCGAGTTGAGAAACGCTGCTTCGCAACATGAAAACAATAACTATTAGTACCCTGGTACAACCTGTCGTGGTAATAATAGCAATAGAACCCTCTTGGGGGCGGGGGGCATTACTGGTCTGGTAATGCCCAGGGTTTACGCTAAAGCATAGGGCAAGGGAAAACTAATTTTCCTTGTGGAACTTTATTCATATTTCTTTTGAAACTTTAGTAAATTACGTTTGTTTGGAACTTAACTGACATTCCCATTGACCTATTGTATTTAGTTTAGCACGTGAGGGTGAGTTTAGAGTTTTTGAACAAAGGACAGATGATGCTTTATTTGTTTTACATCCTGACAAAGACTATCCTTAGTTGTGGTGAGGCAGGGAAACCCCTCGTAGAGTTAGGGACAGATAGGACTTCACCAACCCCTATTTCGTTTGTGATAAATAAAAGTTTATAACCCAAACTCAAGATGCCACTGTGTCTGAGTTTACTCTCAACCTCTTACAGCACCTAGATTCAAAGCATATACTGTGACCAAAGTACACCTAAATTCATAACACATATATATACTTTGAGCGGAGTACACCTAGATTGAAAGCATATACTGCGAGCAAAGTACACCTAGATTGAAAACATATATATATATATATGTATATATTGTCAGCAAAGCACACCTAGATTCAAAACATGTACTGTGAGCAAAGTAGACCTGGATTCAGAATGTACACTTTGTTTAACGTATATGTAAAACAAAGACATTGTACAAAATATTAGTGTGGTAGTAATGTAATAGTGGTGAGGGTTTCTGGAGCCCAGTAATGACTGTGCTCCCCACCTGTACAACCTTACCTGGTTGTCGCTCACAAACTAATTTCCATCAAATGAGCTGGGAAACAACCAATTACAGGGCCTTCAAGTCCAGTTAAACATGTTAACTAACAATGCTAGCCAATTTGATCTTAGCATTAACATCAATAAAACTACATTTTGTGAATTTTCTGCATGGCAAAAAACACCAGAATACAAATTTTACCTGGAGACTGCTAGGAAAGCCGGTTGCGAGTGTAATGCAATATTGCTATTTTGAGGTAATCAATGACCGCCAACTCAACTGAAATTTACAATTTGAAAAAATTGGGGTGGAGGTGCGTCAGCAAGTGGGGCAATTAGTTCCTGTGCGGTAGAGCATGCTGGGTTATCTTTGTCTTCCTTAACTGTTATATATATGATGCAGATGATGCCAAAATGTCTGTATGGAATAGAATCGTGGGGTGCAGGTCGAGAAAAGGATCTCAAAGAATTGAAGGGTTACTATCTAAGAGTAATGATTAATTTCCCTTAACATCTCCCAATGGAATTTTTACTGGGAGAATTGGACATTTGTTCTGTAAACTCTCTTAGAACACTTTGTTGTTCTTTGTTTTATAGGAAATTGATGAACATTGGTAATAACACACTTATGAATCTACTGCTAGAAGTGCTGACCAAGAAGTATAGGAATTCAAAGAAAATGACTTGTGTACAGATTATGAATGAGGGATCGATATGGTGAAATCAATCAAATCTTGATCTTTTGAGAACCCCAGTGCCCACATTTAAAAGACTCCTTAAAAGAGCAATTGTAGAACTGAATTGGGGACCAAATACGGTCAACCTGGCCACCAAGTATCAAACAGGGACTACCTTTCCAATAGTTAGCTTTATCTTACTTACTTTATCTTTACTCCTTTATGTACATAGGGAATCTTACTTCCCTATGTACATAAAGGAGTTTCCTAGTTCCTTTATTCATACAGAATGAGAGTCAAATATAATCTGGTAGAGACCCTAGATGTTTTGTGAGTCAGGGTTTCTTTAAAGAGAAAGCACCACATTTGTAGGCTGTGTGACGCTACAGCTGTGGAAACTGCTAAACATTTAATGTGCTCATGCAAGGCTTTGTTAGTTCTGAGAAGGACGTCTCTGAAAGCTGTGGGAGATTGGAATGGTTTATTTCCTTGTGAGCATCTTTTTCTGGAAGATCTATATGGATGGTAACCAAATTGTATTGATCTCCCTTTGGGGATTATGGCAGTTAAAGGGCCTCATTACACGGTAGGCGGTAAGGGTGTACCGGTACCGGTAAACCCTTACCGCCTTATTACGAGGTCCCTTTGCGGGTTGGAGAATTTAACGCCTGCTTTTTGCAGGCATTAAAAACCAACCCGCAAAAGGACCAGGGAGCTAATTACGGTACCGCAATTTGCAGTGCCGTAATTAGCACCTTCCCCATTCCCATTATGCCGTATGGGGCAAAAATGGGAATGGGGAAGGGCAATGGGGGAAGGGGGAATTACCGCCCCACCAACCTTGGAATAGGGCAGTAATTCCCCTTTCCACCAAGGCGGTGCCGGTATTTTACCGGCATGGACCAAGGTGCTAATAGCACCTTGGTCCACCGCCATCCATGTAATGAGGCCCAAAGTATCTTCCACAGCGGTTGACCTTGAAATTCGACCCTAATACGGGACTAGCAGAGGGATGTTCCTAATGGTAGGGTTATACTGGTTGGGGATTATAATTCAGATTGTTGTATATCAATTAATCACAATGAACCATGGGAGACTTTGCCAGGTATGGTTAAGGGAAATCTAAAGTGACAATGGGGGAGAATGGGTAATTTATCACTTGAGTCTATGGGTTTGGTCTGTCTAAATGGGGGATTTGATGGCACGGATTCTAAAATACCAACCTGGAAAAGAGGAGATAGCTCTTCAACTATAGATTATATTTTTGTTGATGCTTTTTTATTCAATCTTAATATAGGCGTTCGAGTTCTCCCGAATGCATGGAGTGACACTAGTGCTCTGAAAGCGGTCTTTGATATATTGGTAAACAGGATGGCCAAAGAGGATCTAACTGGCCTTAGAACTGTGGGACAGGGTAAAGGGATTAGATGGTGCGCTCAAAATATTGGGGATTCTCTATACAGAATTAGTTTCACTTATGAATTCCTGTCAGGCTCACTCCTGGATTCAGTCAATTTCACCCCACTTCCCTGAGTGCCCCTTACACCCTCCTGCTCACCTGTGGTCTCCTCGTCCGATTTGAGTCTGAATCTCTTTATCCTCAATGCCTCCTCTCTGGAGTGTGGATGAGGTCTGCCTCGAGAGGAAGCCACCCTGCCCCTCTAACCCGGGGCCAAGGGGGCCCCCGTACCGGGGCAGACCGGTTAAGGGGAAAAAGCCGAAAGGCGCAAAAAACCCCTTCCTTGTTGAAGATGGCAACAGGATACAAGGCAGGACTGTGTACATTGAAGGATCCAGCTGATAAGGAAATCCACAGAAAGTAGTGTTAGGCGACAGCTCCAAGGGAAAACCACACTACAGAGATGGGGTGTATATTGAATGAGCTGAGAGGGAAAGAACCAGGAGAACTGGGGAAAAAGAGAGAGAGCTAAAGTGGAGCGGAGAGAAAGCTCCAGCAGAGCGAGGCGGGCCAAGTGCAGAAAGAATGCCAGGAAGCAAACGGGAGAAGAGGAAAGGGCGCAGCGACGGCCGCGGAGGAAAGGACTGAAGCGTACCAACCCGGAAGCCTAACGCGAAAAGGTTGCAACGCGTAGGCTTCCGGGTTGGCGCTTGTAAAAAGGACGCCGCTGGTCGGAAGGCTGGAGGACTAGACTGCTGCAGAGGAAAGCGCGGGCGGCGTGACGGCTGCTGTCAATGGCCGCTCCAACGCCAGTGTCTCCACAGCTGCCAGCGACCACCGTGCGTGACAGTATACCCCCCTCCAGACCCGAACCCTCCGGGTTTTCCTGGATGTGTCCGGTGAAAACGCCTGACAAGCCTAGGCGCATGTACATGAGACCTGGGCTCCTAGGAGTCCTCTGAACTGGGATAGTTCTTCCAAGACACAAGGTATTCCAACCTGCCCTTACGATATCTGGAATCTAAGATGGCAGATATCTCATATTCTTCAGGTATAGACTTGGTATTATTCAACAGCCCTGTAGTCTTACTAACTGGGTGTCTGGATCAACTGGGCAGAGAAGGGAGGAGTGAAAGACCGGGTGCACCCGATACATGGACTTGGGGAGTTGTAATTTGTAAGCCACTGGGTTAATCCTCTTGATTATCTTGAAGGGTCCTATAAATCGGGGGGGTTAGTTTGGTCGAATGTACCCATCTAGGCAAGAATCTAGTAGATAACCAGACCCGATCGCCCTCCTTCCAATCAGGACCGGGTAAACGAGCTCGATCAGATAGATCTTTATACCTGCGTCTAGCCGAAGCTAAACTCTGTTGAGCTGCAGTGTGGGCTGTGGTTATTTGATCCAGGGTGGATTCAATGGTGGGTATATTAGTAGGTGAGGAAAAGACCGGGAGAATACTGCGAGGGTGATAACCATAAGAACAGAAAAAAGGGCTGAGTCCTGTTGCCGAGTGCACAGCGTTATTATACGCAAATTTGGCGGTGGGCAGAAGGCTCACCCAATTGTCCTGATTCTTATTGACATAACAACGGAGGTATTGCTCAAGAGTGGCATTGAGCTGCTCTGTCTGACCGTTGGTCTGAGGATGGAAGCCTGATGACAAAGCCCTCTCTATCCCTAACCGTTGACACAGGGTGCCCCAAAATCGAGATGTATACTGACTACCCCGGTCAGAAATGATCTTGTCAGGCAGTCCGTGGAGCCTAAAAATGTCCCTGAGGAAAACCTCGGCCATCTCGATGGCAGACGGTACTCCCCGCAGTGCGGAAAAATGGGCCAGCTTGGTGAATGTGTCAATCGTAACCATGAGACAAGTCGACCCCTGGGATCTGGGCAGGTCTACTATAAAGTCAGTGGAAATTTGGGACCATGGCCGGCTTGGCAAGTCCGGTTGCATCAGCAACCCGTAGGGTTTGTGGGTGGAGTTCTTATTCTGGGCGCAAGCCACACACGTTTTACAGTGTTGCCTTACGTCATGAGAGAGTGAAGGCCAAAAAAAAGATCGAGAAATTAACTCTAATGTACCTCGGACTCCCCTATGCCCTGCGGTTACATGGTTGTGACCCCATTCCAGAACCTTCAGTTGTAAGGACTTAGAGGGAACGTACAAACGCTGCCCCACCAGTAAAAGACCTTCAGACCAACGGATTTGAGAACGTAAGTCACCAGGTACGGTGGTTGCCAAATCAGGTTTGGTTACTGTCTTAATCTCTTGAAGAAACGAGGAAACTATCCCCACGATTCTGTTTCGGGGAAACATAGGGTGGCTAACGGAGGGAGAGTGGTACTCTGCAGACTGACATCTAGACAGGGCGTCCGCCAAGCTGTTTTGGGTGCCTGGAATGTAGGTTATGGTAAGGTCATACTGGCTGAAAAAATGCGCCCAGCGAGCCTGTCTTGAATTGACGCATTCCATATTTCGGAGAATCTTCAGATTCTTATGGTCAGTACGTAATGTAAATGGATGCGCTCCGCCTTGTAGCAGGTGTCTCCACTCTTCACAGGCCACCTTGAGAGCCAAAAGTTCTTTTTCGATAACAGAGTAGTTCTGTTGACTTGTGGAAAGAGTCTTGGAAAGATATGCTACAGGATGTTCCTTGCCATCCTTAAGTTGAAGGAGTACAGCACCTAAGGTGCTAGCAGAGGCATCGGCCTCAACTATAAAAGGCTGGTCTTGATCTGGTTGAGATAGAATAGGAACGGAGCAGAATCTCCTTTATAGATCAATAAAGGCTTGATTGGCTGGTTCCGACCAGTGAAAAGGTTTGGCGTCTTTCTTAAGTAGTGAGGTAATGGGCAGCACAATCTGGGAAAAATGTCTGATGAACTTCCTGTAGAAGTTGGCTAGACCCAGGAACCGTTGAACGTCTTTCAGAGAGACGGGTGTGGGCCAGTCCAGGATGGCAGATACTTTCCTCGGGTCCATGGTGATGCCTTCCTGGGAAAGAATGTATCCCAAATATGGAACGGAAGACATATTGAAGAGGCACTTCTCAGGTTTAACTAATAGATGTTGTGACTGTAAACGATGTAGAACAGTCTGAAGATGTAATGTATGTTCGGAGGTGGACTTCGAAAAAACCAAAATGTCATCTAGGTAAACTATGACACTGAGGTATAACAGATCAGAAAACAGGCGATCCATAAAACGCTGGAATATGGCAGGAGCGTTGACCAAGCCAAATGGCATCACTCGATACTCGAAAAGGCCAAACGGAGTCCGGAAAGCAGCCTTCCATTCGTCCCCATCTTTTATACAGAGAAGGTGGTAGGCACTCTGGAGGTCTAACTTAGAGAAGGTGGTAGAACCCTGGACTGCTTCCAATAAGTCTGCTATCAAAGGCATTGGATAGCGGTCACGAACCGTGACCTTGCTCAAACCCCGATAGTCAATGCATGGCCTTAACTCAGAGGAATCCCTCTTAGGTGTGAAGAATAGAGAAGCAATTTGGAGGGACGAATGAGGCCATTGGTCAGACGGGAGTCCAAATAATTGCGAAGAGCCCTCTTCTCCAGTAGAGACAAAGAAAACATGCGGCTAAACGGAACCAGGGCATCTGGCACCAGCTCGATGGCACAGTCTTCCGGCCTATGTGGAGGTAGATCTAAGACAGGATTGTCTTTGAAGACTTCCTTGAATTTGGCCAATTCCGGGGGAACCTTACAAATTTCATTTACTCCTTCTTGTTGGGGAGTAAGGACTTGGACCAAATCTTCTGAAATATGAAATAAACAATTTTGTTTACAATATGAGGAGGTAAAGGCCATGGTGTTCTGTGCCCAATCGATGAGCGGATTATGCCTCCTCAGCCAGGGAATACCAAGGATTACTGGGAAATGGGCTGCTCGAATTAAGTCAAATTGTATCTGCTCCGAATGCTGGAGAATGCGGACCTTCATGGATACTGTGGAATGGGTAATAGGCCCCGACGAAAGTGGGGAACCATCTACTCTTTCCACCTTCTGGACTTCTTCCCGTTTTAGCAGAGGGAGACCTTGTTTGTGCGCCCACATGGTATCCGTAAATACCCCAGCAGCACCACAATCCAGCAGAGCCATGGTGGTGAGTACTTCTGTCGGAGTTTCCAACTGGATAGGAACAGCCATGAGGCATGAGTCCAACGTGGTTGGGTGTGAAGCTACCGTCACTGTGACATAGGGTCTAGCGCTCTGACCTCGGTTACTCGTCCCCTTTAGTTCCGAGGTTGTTCGTTTCCCGACCGTCTAGGCGGGACCTTTGGACAGTTCCGAAGTAGGTGGGCGCCTGATCCACAATACATGCAGAGGCCAGCATCCCTCCGACGTCTTCTCTCTTCGGGTGTCAAGGGGGATCTAGCGGACCCAACTTGCATCGGTTCTTCCTTGTTACTGTAGTGAGGCAGGGAGGGCAATGAGTGGGCACTTGGTAGAAAGGGGCCAGGGGCTTTTTGCTTCTTCCTTTCCGCCTTGCGTTCACTGAGGCGATAGTCAATCTGAGTAAAAATGGAGAATAAATCAGACAGGGTAGTAGGGCGGGCTATCCTTGCCAGTTCATCCTTTATCTCCTCTTTCAAACCTCGACGGAAAATTGTATACTGGGCCCGTTCTGGCCATCCAGCCTCTGAAGCCAAACGTTTAAAGGTGGAGATAAATGTCAGCAGGTCACTGGAACCCTGATGCACATCCAAGAGTTCTTCCGCAGCCACATGTATTATCTCGGGTTGTTCAAAAGTCTGGCGCAGTAAGGTCAAAAAGCCCTCATAATCTCTGATGATAGGATTATTGTTGGTCACTAGAGGGGTGGCCCACGCTAAGGCATTCCCGGTCATGTTGGATACCATAAACCCTGGTGTGATCATTAGAAAACAACTGAGGTCTAAAGGCGAAATAAATGGAGCAGGCTTCCAAGAATTCCTTGAGGCGCTTCGGGGTTCCGTCAAACTTGCCCGAGGATAAGGCCATAGGAGGTAAGTCGGAATCCCTAGTTTCCCGAGTAGAGACCATCTGCCTCAAGACTGCGTTATCAGCCTTCACGTTCTGTAATTCTACATTCATGGCCTGGACTGCGGCCACTAGTTCTTGTATTTGTTCGGGGGTGGCCATATTCCCTTCTTGGCATTGCAAACTGTCAGGCTCACTCCTGGATTCAGTCAATTTCACCCCACTTCCCCGAGTGCCCCTTACGCCCTCCTGCTCACCTGTGGTCTCCTCGTCCGATTTGAGTCCGAATCTCTTTATCCTCAATGCCTCCTCTCTGGAGTGTGGATGAGGTCTGCCTCGAGAGGAAGCCACCCTGCCCCTCTAACCCGGGGCCAAGGGGGCCCCTGTACTGGGGCAGACCGGTTAAGGGGAAAAAGCCGAAAGGCGCAAAAAACCCCTTCCGTGTTGAAGATGGCAACAGGATACAAGGCAGGACTGTCTAAATTGAAGGATCCAGCTGATAAGGAAATCCACAGAAAGTAATGTTAGGCGACAGCTCCAAGGGAAAACAACACTACAGAGATGGGGTGTATATTGAATGAGCTGAGAGGGAAAGAACCAGGAGAACTGGGGAAAAAGAGAGAGAGCTAAAGTGGAGCGGAGAGAAAGCTCCAGCAGAGCGAGGCGGGCCGAGTGCAGAAAGAAAGCCAGGAAGCAAACGGGAGAAGAGGAAAGGGAACGGCGACGGCCGCGGAGGAAAGGACTGAAGTGTACCAACCCGGAAGCCTAACGCGAAAAGGTTGCAACGCGTAGGCTTCCGGGTTGGCGCTCGTAAAAAGGACGCCGCTGGTCGGAAGGCTGGAGGACTAGACCGCTGCCGAGGAAAGCGCGGGCGGCGTGACGGCTGCTGTCAATGGCCACTCCAACGCCAGCGTCTCCACAGCTGCCAGCGACCGCCATGCGTGACAATACCATTGCCCTAGAATGAAAACCATGTTTTCAACCCTGCCAGGTTTGACTCCTTCCTGGGCTGTTTGATTGATAGGGCTAGAACCAATCCTAGTATGAGGCTGGGTACACCAAGTCGTAGATATAGGCATATTTTTAACCAGGAGTTGGCATGTGCGAAAGCTTCTATGCATCAATCCTTGAGGTCGATTCGCTGATCTAATTTAGATAAAGTCTAAAGAAATAATAGAATTAGACTGTAGGCCCAGAAAAGCAGCGGTGTTGCAAAAGGATGCTGAAACTATGTTGTGTACCCTAGTTAAAAGCGATGTAAGGGCTCTTCTGCACTGATTAATGGTCAATAGTTTTCCACCATTGTTGGCCAACTTAATGTGGTCTCTGAAATCCAATGGGTTGCCTTTTTCTCAAATTTGTATGGGGTTAAACCAGGGGTCACGAATGAGGATATCAGATGTTTGAACACAAACTATGCTAGACAGTGGCAGCCCATTATCGATGATTACAAAGTGGTGTTGGGGCTTATAAAAAGTGCAAAAACCTCCCGGGCTGCAGGCCCAAATGGTCTGACCAATAACACCTTTAAGGGTCAGCCGTTCGTTTGGGCACATGTTCTCACCATGCTCATCAAGAGTATCCTTCCGATCTTGTGGCAAACCGCCTACGTGGTTCCTATCCTTAAACACGGGGAGAGAGATCAGACTAGGAACTACTGCCTAATTGCATTAATAGACACAGATTGCAAAATGTTTGCCTCCATATTATTAATCCACTTAAATGAGTTGATGAATACTACACAACGATTAAATACATTTCAGATGAGGATCCGGACAGGTCACTCTACGAGTGTGAATGGTTTGATTATAAGGGCGTTACAGAAAACTGCCTGGGGAAAGTATGGTGGAGACATTTATGTGGCCTCAGTTGATCTCTTGACAGCCTTTGACTGTGTTATCCGGAGCGGACTATGATCTCAGCTCACAAAGTTGTTACGCTCACCTGGTCTCTGTGGGGACATTGAGGCACGGTTGCAGCGCTCCCTGGAACCGACTCCCCTTGGTCAGGCTTCTTCCCTTGCTCCCGTGTTGTGGACTGCGCTGGTTGTTGGTACTGCCCCTGCGAGAATATGAGAGGCAGTGAGAATGCTGTGATATGGCTGTGGTCTCCCTCAAACCCTTCTTCCCAGAATGTGGTGAGCATGCACCTACCCATATAGTCTCACCTGTTTAATTATGATGGTGAACTCTCTGTCCGGCTTCTCTCTGCAGGGGCACTTTTAAATAGACCGAGTTTCTTCACTGGTCCATGTGCGTGGCAGCCCAGACCGGCTTTGGCTGAACCACTTCAAAGGTAAGTATCCTTCGATAATCATTATTGTCCGTGTTCTTTTGTAATGTCTTTGGAGAAAAAGAGCGGTCACGATGTCCCAATAGGTGGTAAGTGTGGTTCTTAAGTCAAGCGCGAGGATTGGTTTGAGCGCGACCTTAGCATAATGTCTTTATAGTTTTTTCTAACCTTGTTTGTCCATTTCTCTTGCAGGGATGGCCTGGCGAATTCTGACCGGGATGCTGTTATCCGAAGATCTGCCGGTCGGAAGAATCTGCGATGATGCTGGCCGAAGATGGACTCCCGAGTAAGTGTTGAGGCTGCAAGTCGGGATCAGGTAAGGATGTGCTCTGACTGCGGTTGCTGCTGGAATCAGGTAAGGATGCGCTTCAGGCAATGGTTATTGCTGGAATCAGGTAAGATGCGCTTCAAGCGGCGGTGAGCGTTACGCTGCTATAAGCAGACTAACGAGAAGCGCTTCAATGCGGGTGGGGGCAGGCTTAAATAGCCTGGTCCCGGCCACACCCATTTGTTCTGACTTGTGGCCCCACCCTGCCATTCCCAGAAGATACTGCACGTGCAGCCCAATGCATTCCTATGGCCATGCCCGACCTGGAGGCACGTGGAGGCCCTGCAGGGGAGAAAATAGCATGTGCACCAGAATAAAAGTGTGCAGAGCACACTTTCTCATGATCCTGGTGCCAAAGGTGCCAGGACTGGGTCCAACTGGACCCTTTATGTAGTGGACATTGTGGTTCTTGCCCTGTGGCCATGACAGCACTCCCCCTCAAGGCCCCTCTCACGGGTGCTCTTCCTCCTGGTCCTGGCTTGGTGGGGTAGTTACGATGGAATTGTCTGATTAGTCGTGGGGCATGGATGAATTCACTAGGTTCCCATCTACAGGCTTGAGGTCCATAACCTTTCCAGTCTATAAAGTAGTACAGTTTAGATCTCACTATCTTGGAATCTAGAATGGTTTTGACTTCGTATTCCGATTCTCCTTCCATGATGTCGGGTTTGTGTGGGGTTTCAATTTGAGTGTCTGGTTTCAAGAGAGAAACATGGAACACCGGATGGATCCGCATATTAGATAGTAAATCCAATTTCATGGCAGCAGGGTTAATGATGGCTTGGATGTGGCAAGGTCCCAGGTACCTGGGACGTAAGTCTCGTGGTCCTTTCAAGGGAATGCTCTTGGATGCCAACCAAACCTTATCCCGGACTTGATAATGCAGAGCCTCTCTTCGGAGTCGGTCTGCAAACCTTTTCTGTTGTTCTTTTGCTCTGGTCAGGTTTTCAGCTGCTTCTTTAAGGGCAGTATTGTCTTGTGCAAGGTTGTAACTGCTGGCATTTCCAATTCGGCAAGTGAATCAAAAGTGGGTGTTCGAAGATGCTGACAATGCACTGTGTAGAATGGGGTCTGGCCGGTGCTAGTGTGGATGGTATTATTGTAGGTTAATTCTGTCAACCAGAGGATGTTTTTCCAGGATTCCTCAGTTTGTTGTAACATACACCTCAGGTATTGCTCCAAGGTCTGGTTGGTTCGTTCGGTTTGGCCATCAGTTTGGGGATGATGACTCGTGTATAACCGGAGGCCAATTTTTGGCTATTTTGCAGCACCTCCTCCAGAGTGCTGAGCCAAATTATGTTCCACGATCTGAGATTAATAATGATGGGAAACCATGTAACTTGAAAATTTGATCCAAAAACATGGTGGCAAGGGCGGAAGCAGTGGGAAGCCCCTTCAATGGAATAAAATGGGCCATTTCAGAGAATAAGTCTACAATAACCAGGATCGTGTTAAACCCGTTGCAGGGAGGAAAATGGGTGATAAAACCATAGAGCACGTATGCCGTGGTGCTGGCGGTACACTCAAGCGACGTAGTAACCCTGCAGGACTTAACTTCTGAGATTTGTGGTGTTGTGCGCAGACACTGCAGGTCGCAATGAATTGGGCAATGTCTTTTCTCCAGGTTGGCCACCAATAGCCCTTTTGTATTTTAGCTCGAGTCTTGGGTGTCCTTCCACTAAGGACTCATCGTAGTTTGCTATTATCTGGTCTTGTAATTTCTTGTCCTGAATTTATAGTCTCCCTTGAAAATAGGGTAGATCGTTTTCGATGGTGTATCGGTCTCCTCTAGCTAGCCACTCCTGTTGTGCTGTTTGGTTCATCGGAGATCGGTTTTCAAGTCATCCAAACAGGCGGTTGCAACAATTTGGTTTTGGATCCGTTCTTCAGGAATGATGGCCACAGACTCAGATGTACTGAAAGCTTCTTTGTCCTCACCCATGCGTGACAGAGCGTCAGCTTTCCCATTGCGCACTCCTGGTCTGTATGTAATGACAAAATCGTATTCTGCAAAGAAGAGGGCCCAGCGAAGCTGGTGTGACGATTGGGCCCTGGCAGTCTTCAAATATTGTATATTGTAGATTACAGTGATCTGTGATAACTGTGACGGTGTGTCTGGCTCCCAGAAGATAGTGTCTCCATGTTTTGAAGGCTCCTTTGATCGCTAGCAGTTCCTTGTCAGTGATTGCATAGTTCAATTCTGGCACGGAAAACTTACAGGACCAAAATGCTATGGGATGTAATTGCCCCGTGTCCGGGTCCTTCTGCGATAATACTGCTCCCATGGCTACGTTGGAGGCGTCTGTTTTGGCCACATATGGCAGGTCCGGTCGAGGGTGTCGAAGAACTGGTGCTGTGGTGAAAGCAAGTTTCAGCTCCTGGAAAGCGTTTTCTGCTTCAGGGGATCAGAAGAATTTCTTATTTTTTCTCAGTAAGGAGGTAATTGGATGAACTATTTGTGAGAATCTTGGAATAAACCGACAATAAAAATTGGCAAATCTGAGCACACTCTGTACTCTGTGGATGTTGGTGATGGCCGTTGAAAGATAGCGTCCACCGTGCGTGTGACCATGTGTACTCCTTGTGGTGTGAGCATGAAGCCCAAAAATTCAACTTCCATAACATGGAAGAAACACTTTTCTAATTTGTCAAACAGTAGATGCGGTCGAAGCTTTTCCAGAACTGCTTTCACATGGCCGACATGATCCTCCTTGGACGTTGAGTAAATAAGAATGTAGACGAGTGCGCAAACATCCAATAATTCATGAAGCACATTGTTCATAAAGAATTGGAATGCAGCTGGGGCGTTACATAATACAAAAGGCATGACCTGATATTCAAACAGCCCATATTTGGTTCGGAATGCCGTCTTCCATTTGTCTCCCTTTTGAACTCTCACAAGGTGATAGGCTCATCGTAGGTCTAATTTTGTGTAAATTTGAGCATTCTTCATCTGATCTAGAAGCTCCGGGATGAGTGGCAGGGGATATCTGTTCTTTACCGTGATTTGGTTCAGCGCTCTATAATCTATACAAGTTCTTAAGTCGCCCTCTTTCTTTGGTACGAAAAAGAGAGCTGAGGACGCAGGGGACTTAGACGTGTGGATGAAGCTGTTAGCTAGGTACTGATCCAGGTAAGTTTTCAGATGCTGGTTTTCTTGCTCCGTTAGAGTGTAAATTCGACTGCAGGGAATTTGTGCTCCAGACACCAGGTCCATCTGGCAGTCGTAAGGTCTGTGTGGAGACAGGGTGTTCGCTTGCTACTTCTGGAACACATCCTGGTAATCCAAATATTCAGGGGGTAGGGAACCAGAGAGCCCCAGGATAGATTGTGTCTTGAGTTCCCGGCTCTTCACCCTTTTGTGGTAGCAGATGTTAGCTCATTTTTGAGGGAAGGTCAGCACTTGTTTTTACCAGTCGATCCTAGGGTTGTGGATTTCCAGCCAAGGCATTCCTAAGATCATCTGGAACTGGGGAGCTCCAATAAGAACGAAAGAGAGGTCTTCCCGATGACCATCCTGACACATCAGCATGACTCTTTCGGTATTTTGCATCACTGGGCGGATGACAACTGAGAACCATCCATTGCTGTGACGTTTTTCCGATTTTAACTTTTGCTGGAGAGGAAGGCCAATTTGTGCAGCCAGATCTTGATCAATATAGTTTCCTCTCCGCTATTGATATATGCCTCCAAGGCATGTACCTTTGATGGTTGTTGGTGGTTTACCAAAAGTACTGGGATGACCAATTGCGACGTCCGTACAGATTCCTTCTTTTTGCTAGACAAGTGGTCCCCTATGCTTGTCGGGTGTTGAGTTTTTCAGGTTTTGTTCCTTTTCTTCGTTGACATTGTCCGTTGCACCAACTATCTTCTTAGGGGGTTTTACTGGGCATTTCCAGAGGAAATGTCCTGCTCTTCCGCAGTATAAACAGAGTTGTTGTTACCTTCTCTTTTCTCTCTGAGCTTTGGAGATAGGAGCCCGCAACCCCCCCGAACTGCATAGGCTCAGTTTGTTCATGGGTTTTAGTTTGGTTGTCCCGGGGTCGCATATAGATTGACCTCCCTTCAGTCCTTGTGCGATCCATTTTTTTTCGATTCTGCAATCTGTGGTCAAGCTGCACCGTCAGATTGATGTATTCGCACAGCCTCCAGGAGGATTGACCAATTGGGCTAGAACATCCTTTAGTTCACCACGCAATCACCGATAAAAGAGTGTGGTCCTCTTATCTTCTGGCCAATTTGTCTGTGCTATGAGACGGTTAAAAAATAGCGATATAGGTCAGCAGATCTTGGTTTCCCTGCCTGAGTACCAATAGTTTGTTATCCAGGGTTTTGTCCATGGGTATGTCTAGCAAACAATCTTTCCATCTCCCGTTGGAATTCCCCAAAGTTTCGTAGTAGAGGATCATCCTGGTTTACTAATGGTATCGACCAGTCCACTGCGCTGCCTCCTAAATATGAAAGAACAAAGGCGACTCTTGCGCTATCGTTGGAGAAAGCCCCAGGCCGGCACAGAAAGTGGAGGCGACATTGGTTCATGAATATAGCATACTTATTGGGGAACTGGTGGCGATGGCTGTGGCTGTGGCATAGGAGTCTGTGCAAGCCCAGGTAATGGAACCTGACCTGCGTGGGTCTGAAGCATCTGTCTTGCCAAGTCATCAGTTTGTTTTCGAGCTACAATAACGTCCAGTCTTAAGGCATTGGTTTCTTGTCTGGAAGCATGAACTTCTGCCTGTAGTTCCCCCATTAGTTGGGCCAATCGGTCTGTTTCCGAGGTTTCCATAACGCCCAGGCAGATATTCGGAGTGGCTTCGCGCTCTGTTACTCTGACCTGGTCTCTGCGGGGACATTGGGGCATGGTTACAGCCCTCCCGGGAACCGACTCTCCTTGGTCAGGCTTCTTCCCCTGCTCCCGTGTTGTGGACTGTGCTGGTTGTTGGTACTGCCCCTGTGAGAATACGAGAGGCAGTGAGAATGCTCTGATATGGGTGTGGTCTCCCTCGAACCCTACTTCCCAGAATGTGGTGAGCATGCGCCTGCCCATATAGTCTCACCTGTTTAATTATGATGGAAAACTCCCCGTCCTGCTTCTCACTGCAGGGGTGTTTTTAAATAGACAGAGTTTCTTCACTGGTCCATGTGCATGGAAGCCCAGACCGGCTGTGGCTGAACCACTTCAAAGGTAAGTATCCTTCGATAATGATTATTGTCTGTGTTCTTTTGTAATGTCTTTTCCCTTGATTATTGTCTGTATCTCTTGTAATGTCTTTCCTTCTTCCCAATAGGTGATATGAGGCCCAGTGGAATTGTGGTGCAAGAAGCAAGCCCCAATGGAAAAAAAGAGAGTTCACGATGTCCCAATAGGTGGTAAGTGTGGTTCTTCGGTCAAGCGCGAGGATTGGTTTGAACGTGACCTTAGCGTAATGTCTTTACAGTTTTATCTAACCTTGTTTGTCCTTTTCTCTTGCAGGGATGGCCTGGCGAAGTCTGACCGGGATGCTGTTATCAGAAGATCTGCGGTTGCTGCTGGAATCAGGTAAGATGCGCTTAAGGCGATGGTTATTGCTGGAATCAGCTAAGATGCGCTTCAGGCGGCGGTGAGCGTTACACTGCTATAAGCAGACTAACACGAAGCGCTTGCATGCGGGCGGGGGCAGGCTTAAATAGCCAGGTCCCAGCCACACCCATTTGTTCTGGCTTGTGGCCCCACACTGCCACTCCCAGAAGATGCTGCACGTACAACCCAATGCATTCCTATGGCCACGCCCAACCTGGAGGCCCTGCAGGGGAGAAAATAGCATGTGCACCAGAATAAAAGTGTGCAGGGCACACTTTCTCATGAGCATGGTGCCAAAGGCGCCAAGACTTGGTCCAACTGGACACTTAATGTAGTGAAACATGTGGTTCTTGCCCTGTGGCCATGACAGAAGTGCGGGCTACAGGGTGTCTATTGCGACCAATCATGGGTCTCTATGACAATGCAGGGATATGTGTTAGACTTAACCTTGATGGTAGCTTGTCCCGCAGGATTTTGACCTGGATGGGTCTGAGACAGGGATGTGCTTTCGCCCTTGTCTCTTTAATATACATGTTTCCAACATTGGTGACTTTCTGGCTGAGGCGGACCTGGTTACCCCGAAATTGGGTGAGTTGCTCAATCCCTGGTTGGCTTATGCTGTCGATTTTTTTTTTACTCCTCGACTGTACCAAAGTGGGCCTTCAGTGTCTAATTAACACATTTGCAAAGTACGCAGAAGAGAATGGACTGACTGTTAATCCCCAAAAAACTTGTGTATTGGTGCTGTTGAGAGGCCGGAAAAAACCCAGCGGAGCTGGAGTATGCAAGGGGTTCCCATTGATAATACATCTAGTGTGCTTTAATTGGGGTTCCGCCTTTTGGGCCACTTTCGGGATCTGGACTTCGCTCTCTCCTGAGACAAAAGGCCATAATTTTCTCCAATCAAATGACTAAATTGAACCAAAAATTCTGGCATCCCTCCATTAAGTCCTTGGTTACCTTTTATGAGGGCAGAGCAGTGCCAAAACACGTTTATGGGAGATGGCTATCACTCTTTCGTAGTTTGATTGCTCTGCTGCCTAACATGCTTTATGCAGAATTGGGTACATTATTAGAAGTGTGTGGAAGAGGAAATAACCCCAATAAGTTTCTGACTGGAACCCGGGAGACTTGTGATCAGTCCCTGAGAGATCTTAATGTGGATACAGAGATCTTGGTCACAAATCCTGAAAAAGTTAAGATTGCTATATGAGAAAGACTGGATTACAACCATAGATAGATTTCACTCGTATCCCTCTTTGACCCATTTAAAATGGGAACATAAAAGAGGCAAGGTTATCTCACCCCTTCTCCTGCAGTTTCTGAATCAATACTATTGGATGATTCTGTTAAAACCTCACTGGAATATTTTGCCAATGCACAAAGTTTTATTACGTAGGACAATTATAGGCTTGGAAGATTCATGGTGCCGATTTTGTAAGAAGGATGGAGTAACTGAAGCTGTGAAGCACTTACTCCTTTCTTGTCCTGCATTATGTAACAAAAGGTCGACCCATATGGCAAAATTTACAAACTGGGGTGTCAATGGGGATGACAACTATATATTGTCCCACTGTATTAACATTCAGAATACGTTAGAAGGTTAAGCAATTGCGTAATTTTTAAAGTCTATGGATTTATATAATGAATGGGATACAGTATAAATCGGTCCTCCTATCAATTCCATTCTGTAAACACACTATTATTTGTATCTGTTCTCATCTATGAATTTTAATAGGGGTTGAATCTTGCTTTTAAATGTAGTAATTCGTTTTTAATCTTTTCACTGGTTCACGTGTAATTTTGATGAATTGGGATGCATCAACTCCATAGTAATAGGTTTTATAAGTGTTATATTGTATGAAATAGTTTATAATGGTGCACTATTGTTATTTTGATGAATTGAGAAGTATTCAATGGTTTTAACATTTTTTAGGTTTTAGGTGTTTAGTTCATGTGTTTTCTCATATTATTATGTAAGAATGTCTGCGTAATACCTTTATTATAGAATGCTGTAAAGGGTTTTTGTAAACCATATACAATGAATAAAAAAAAACATGTATCAGGTCACCAAATTTTGGTTAAAATTTAAGGCCTTAATAAAAATCTAATATTGTGACGGTTAACTTTCCTGAGGTCTGATTGTACACCAGAACCTTCATTTTCTTTATTGGATTGTAATGCTGATATTCACATTTTATATTTTGTATTAATCTGTATAAAAAGCAAAAAAGTAAAAAAAAGTTAATTGTTTTGACTGTATTATAGAATAATAAAACAAATACTTTTATAGAGTTTACTTTCAAAATACACAAATTGAACAGTATCGCAACATGACAACATGTAAATCCTTCTAGAAATATGTTAAGCCAAAGGAATATCTTTGTAGTTTATGTTACACCTCCTGAATAGAAAACTTTAAGTTCCAGAATGCAAAATAATGCAAGACTGTGAAATAAATTCAGTTAGGTATGGAGATCCTGTGTCACAAACTTCCAGATCATTACTATGACCGCTGTTAAGAATATGTGACTATCGACACAAAAATAATGCTTTTTTTTTACATGTCAAGCTATTAAATATGGATCTACACAAATCTTTAAAAGGGAGCTTTTTTGTGTTACTCACTTTAACTGTCAGAGATGTTCTAGGTGACTGGTGCTATGTGGGGGTCTCTCAATTCGCAACATCCCATCACCCACTCGAAAGGCTATACTGCTAACAATAAAATAAATGTGTTAGTGAGGTTGTTAGGCAGCTGGCTGTGGAGCCATTGATGCTGCTTGTATCTCTCAGCCTGGCTAAATGGAAAGTGCTTGACTGAAGAAAGAAAATGCACCCAAGACGCTTTTTGTGAGCCTTTGAACTAAAGATACGCACTTTAAAAAATAAATGAAGTACTGGTACGGCGTGCCAATGATTTATATTACACTTCCATCCCTGGTTGAAAGCAGAAAACCAGCGCATTGCATGCAGCAGCAGCATTACAAAGCTCACCCTTTTGCTTGAGGCAGAAGTAGCGTGTTGTGTGCACGGAACGTGTGCACACATATATTTGATGTCAATCCAACAAGAGGCTTCAACAACAAGAAGGACACCGAACGAGGGATTCAATTATACATCTTTTTATTTTCCTATTCAACTCCGTACTGTCTCCTTCCTTTCCTGTCATGTGTCGTTCCCTCGCGGACCCAGAGTTACCAACATAGACATATGATACTACATCTCCCCCTCACATAAATCAAAACATAACACATTATTCCATTTCTTCAAACCACCTTAGTGGTTTTTTGATTACTCTCTTTAATGGACTCTGAGACGTCTCCATCTCAATGTCTGTACTACAACTATCATCAGTATCTACATCTGCATCCATGTAGTCAGAGCAACTTACTTGGGAGATGACCACATCAGCCGGTTCTTTGTGATCAGTGGTACCTTCTGCAAGTATCCTGAAGAACGATGAGTTTCTGGTGGTGGAACGACCAGAACCTTCCCCGAGCACCATAACCCTTGTATTACGGTCACAATCAATTGACTGGAACCATACCCAGACACATTGGTCTGTGCCTGCGGCAGGCATACTAGTGACCTATTTGTATATACAATTACCTGGCCCTTCTCCGAATGTCTGAATAGCTCTTAATTTCTTTTTGCCTACGTCATACTTTTCCCAAGCTTGCTGATCCAAATCTGGGCAAATCACTGGGTCCATCACTTGTCACAACCGAGTTCGCACCACTGTGCCAAACAACACTACCTAGGGGCATACTCCCGTCGAGTTGTGCAATGTGTGCCTGTAATCTCGCAGCAACATGTAGGTGGCTTGCGTGAATGACCCTCGGGTGATGGCGCAAACTTGAAGAGTGCATTTGATGTTGGCTATGAATCGTTCCACTGTGCCATTGGCCTGAGGCCATAGTGGGGACATTCTTCGATGTTGAAATCCCAGATATTCTGCGAACATGGAAAACTCTCGCCCACTGAAAGGCGGACCATTATCCGACTTTACAGTCGAAGGAATACCATAGTCGGCAAACATTTTGTTGAAGGCTGGGATTACTGCATACGCAGCAGTGGAAGAAAAAACATGTACCTCTGGGAAACAAGACATCTCATCAATAGCCACAAGGGGGAAAGTGCGGGGGTAAGGAGGAGGGCACAATGCAGTACATGGGATAATAGAATTAATAACAATAATTAAAAGTACGGCCAGCAGGTGGCAAGTGCAAGGGTAAGTGCAAACAAGGTGTTAAGTGCTGGTAGTGGGACTGTAGGGATACACAAACAGTCCCCAAGTGCCGGGGTTGCCAGGAAAGCAGTACAGCTGTGTGTGACTGGCGGGGGAGGGACCTGGGCCAGAGTCCAGAGGGTGGCCAGGTAACCAGTGCAGTTTCGGTTTCAGCCAGAAGGTCAGCAAGGGAGAGGGGGAGAAAAAGCAGAGGCAAAGAGAAAGGTTTTGAGGTGCTTCCGGAACCGGAGATGATTCTCCTCAAGTTTCAGGGAGTCAGGGAGGCTGTTCCAGAGGAAGGCCCCAGCTGAAGAAAGAGATCTACCACCAACTTGTTGCTTGGAGAAGCGACTGACCCTGAGGGAGTTGGAGTTGGATGAGTGAAGAGCTCGAGAAGGAAGATATTTAGGAAGAGAGGTGGAGGTATTGAGGCCCCAGGCCCCAGAAGGCCTTGTGGACAATGCAGAGGGTTTTGAACTTAATCCTTGCAGCCACTGGGAGCCAGTGCAGAGATTTCAGTCCTGGAGAGATACGATCCCTGGGCTTGAGGCCAAGGACAAGTCTTGCAGTCCTGTTCTGGATGAGTTGCAGAGGGCGGAGAGTGGAAGCAGGCAGATTTAGAATGAGGCTGTTGCAGTAGTCCAGCCTAAAGACAACCAGAGCTCTGGAGACAGTGAGCTTCTGGGGGAAGGAGAGGAAAGGAAAAATAACTCTAAGGAGGTGCAGCTGGTAGTGTGACTTCTTAGAGATGTGAGGAGAGAAGGAGAGCGTAGAGTCGAAGATGACCCCAAGGTTTTTAGCCTTGCAGGTGAGAGCAGGAAGAGGCCCAAAAGAGGCCGGCCAGAGATTGACAGGAAAGGAGGGAGCGGCTGTGCCAATGAGAGGATCTCAGTCTTACTGGCATTAAGGCAGAGATCATTGGCGGTACACCACTCCTGGATAGCAGACAGACATTTAGAGATGAGAGAGTGAGAAGAGGTGGCTGAGGGTTGCCTGAAAATGAGCTGGGTGTCATCCGCATAGAACTTGAGGTTGGGGCAGATTGCGACAATACGGTGGGCAAGAAGTGCCAGGTACTGGTTCAACAGCCAGGGAGAGAGGTTAGACCCCCTGGGGAACGCCACAGGTAGAGATAGAGATAGAGGAGAGGAAGGACCCAAGTTGAACCTGCGAGGGTCGATCAGAAAGGAAGGAGGTCAGCCACGCCAGGGCCTGACCGGTGATCCCCAGGTTATCACAGAGACGTTTGAGCAGGATGGCATGGTTGACCGTGTCAAAGGCAGAGGAGAGATCAAGTAAGATGAGGACACAGGTGGTTTTAGAATCAAGGTTGGAGAGCATGTCTTCACGGATGTTCAGGCGAGCAGTTTCCATTCTTCTGGCAGCTCTGAAGCCAGACTGGTGATCATGGAGACACCCAACATATTCACTGTGAAGATTGAGCTGGGAGATGGCCAGCTTTTCCAAGAGTTTGCCCAGGAAAGGAGTCATGGAGATTGGGCAGGACGGGTCGGCGGAGGCTTTTTTAAGAAGAGGGTGCACAAGAGAGTGCTTCAGGGGTGAAGGGAAGACTCCGGTGGCGAAGGAGTGATTGCAGAAGTCAGCCAGAGCAGGAGCCAGGGAGTCGATGTGGTCCTTGATGGTTTTGGAGGAACAGGGGTAAACTTGTTTTGACAAGACTTTCATATATGATATGATATGATTTGATAGTTTATTTATATATAGCGCCTATACACAATGTGTTTCAAAGTCTTCAAGGCAAGGGAGGGAACAAGGGAAAATACAATTAGATTCTTACAGGCCATGAACAGTAAGGATGTGAAATTAACTATTGTACTCAGCCTGACAACATTTCAGATAGTGCAAGAGCTAAGACATAGATAAGGAAGGGTGGGGGAGACTGGGAAAAAAATGGAAACAGACAGGTGACTACCGTACTGGGCTTGACAACTTTTCTGGTAGATCCGGAGAAAAACAAAAGGTGGGGGAGAGAGGTGCAGAAAGGGAGGGGAGGAACAAAAAAAGCGATTATCGTATTAGGCCTGACAACGTTTCATATAGGGCTGGGGGGGCGGGGAGGGGACAGTAAGGGGATGGGGAATCAGCAAACAAGGTTGCTATCATACTAGGTCCAGGGACAATTCTGATAGAGTAAGTGCAGGAAAGTAAGGGGAGGAGATAGAAAAAGGGAGAGGGGAGGGGAGGAGAGAACAGAGTAAGCAGTCAAAAAGAGTGGAGAAGCAAGAGGGGAGAGTGAATACAATTGCAGAAGTCAGTAGAAACACATAATGTTGCAAGCCATGATACAAGATGAAGATGGGAACAGCATGATTCAGGGCCACCATGAGTACAAGATGCAAAGGAAGTCCAGCATGAGAGTTGAGAAAGGGTGACACTGTGAATCAATGAAGTCCATAAAAGTTAAATCCAGCATCAGACTTGTCTAGAAACCTTGTCTGGTGAGAACAGGGGAAAGGCACAGAAGGAGGGAGGAAAGGTGGCCGCAGAAGGGCCAGAGGAACAATAGGGAGTAGATGGAGGAGGGGTAGAGGAAGAGAGAGTGGACAGGATGTCCTGAGTTTTAGAGATGAAGTGAGAAGCCAGGGTCGTGCAGAGGGCTTGGCAGGGGACAGGAGAGGTAGAGACTGCAGAAGGATTGGCCAGCTACTTGCAGATTTTTAAAAAATTCGGCCGAGTTGTTAGATGCCACAGAGACACAGGCTTGGATGAGGACTCTCTTCTTGGTGCGGCAGAGAGCCGGTATTGCCTTTGGAGCAGGTGGCAGGCCAGTTTGTCAGAGGATGTACATGAAGCACGCCATTTCCTCTCAGCCACCGTGCACTTGTGTTTAAGGGTGACGAGGTCTGAGTCGTACCTGGAGTTGCACTTGGCTTTGGGTTTCAGGCAGATCCTCATGACAGGGCAAGAACATCGAGAGTATCAGATATGGCAGAGTGGAGCATGGAGAGGGATGTGTCAGGGTGAGAGTCGGCCAAAGGGGGACAAGGGCGGTGAGACAGTGGTGGCGAAAGCCTCAACTGACACGCGCTTCATGGGTCAGATTACCGAGAAGGTGGGTGGCCCAAACATGTCAATAGCCACTATGTCGCACACTTTCAGCGGTAGCAGTCATTGTCAGAGGTTCCGGGAAAGTGCGAGGGGCCACTGACTTGCAGATGATACATGTTTCGAGCGTCTTCTGTATTTTGTCATCCATTTTGGGAAACCACACCTTTGTTGGGAACTGTTGCTTGGTGGGCACGATCCCTCTGTGCCCTACATGCACAAGACCAATTACTTGATCCTGCACGGATGAAGGAATGACAATTCTGTTCTCCTTTAAAAGTAATTCCTGTGGAGAGATAGACAGCACATCCTTTATGAGATGAAATGCCTTCAGTGACTTCCATTCACTCTCTGAAAATGATTCATCACCTCTGCACGATTCATGCCCACCTCCCTGACATCACCTTGTCTTTGACTTGTGGAAGAACTTTGTCCTGTAATAACTACTTGACAATGACCGGAATGGTCAGGGACTTTGGAAGAGCTTTGTCCACCATATAGTTAATCCACAGGTCTGCTTTCGAGGACTGAGCCTCTTCCTTCCCCGGAAGTGGATATCTAGACAGGAAATCCACAATTTTATTGCTTTTTCCTGGTTAATGTATTATATCAAAACAATATTCTTGTAGCCTAAGCCCCCAACATGCAATCCTCAGAGGTATTTTGGCATTAGATTTGCCGTAAATTGTCAGGAGCGCCGATGGTCCGCGACCACAGTAAATGTCCTCCCATATAGGAACAGGTGGTTATGTTCACATCCTCACATGACCACCAGACTCTCTTTCTCGGGCTATGACTAGGCACATTCGGCAGACGATAGACTCTGACTGGTATATGCAACAATGTGGTGATGAACCCGTTTTGACTTGCGCTAGTATGGCTCCTTGTCCTAGTGGACTCCCATCAACAGTCAGCTCCGTTTCCAGCTCAGGATCATAGTTGGCCATGCAGGTTGCCGATGATATGCAAAATTATATCTCCATGAAGGCTTCTTCACATTCTGAAGACCATGTAAATTCCTATCCTTTGCTGGTAAGGAGTTGTATCGGTGTACTAACTGAAGCGAAGTACTGAATGTATCTTGTGCAGTCGCTGGCTATGCCCAGAAATGACCATACCGCTGATGTGGACGTGGAGGTGGGCATTGCAACTAGAGCCTGCACCTTCAAAGGATCAGGTTGCATACCTTCACTCGAGAATATATGTGCAAAGAAATTCAGTGTTGATTTGCTGAATTCACATTTGGCTGCATTCATTGTCAAAGCTGCATTCTACAATGCCATGCATACTCATCATAAAGTGTTGTCATGAGCCTCCTGTGTGGCCCCAAAGATTAGAATGTCACCACAGTAGTTTAGGCAACTTGTAAAATGTGAATGATTTGATGAATTTCATTTTGGATAAAGCTCAGCTGCTGATGCAACCCCAAAATGAAGCCTCTTATATCTGAATAATCCAAAGTGTGTTGTGATAAAACAACATTAAGGGTGCAATTCTAACTGGTGATACCTTTTGTTGACGCCCAGTTTTGAAAATACCTTTGACCCATGTAACAGATGCATCATATCCATCAGCCTTGGGGATAGATGCCTTTCTCTTTCAATAGCAAGGTTGGGTGGACGCATGTCAACGCAAATGCAAATCCTCCCACCATTATCCTTTTTGGGTACAGGGGAAATTGGTGAAACCCATGGAGTGGACCCTGTTGCCTGTTCAATGATACCTTGTTTCAGTAACAACTGTATTTCATCTTCTACCTGTGTTTGAATGTTCAGGGGGACCCCCAAATGTGTTGTGCTATGGGCTTAACATCAGGGTTGATGTGCAGTTTAATTTGTTTTCCTTTTAGTTTTCTCAGCTCGGTGAATAGTGAGGGAAACATCTTAACAATCATGTCCTTTGGATCTGCAGTGTATACAGACATAATTTGATACATTATGTGCACTAATCCCATTTGCATGGCTTATTTGAAGCTGGGACTACTTCCTCCTGGAACCTCCCCTTTCACAACATAGATAGTTAATTTCTCTGTCCGGAGATCCTTTCCTCCTTGGAGCAGGAGATCACCGTTTAATTGAGCGGGACAATCTGTGCCCCGGCCTGAGCTTCTGAGATCTGCAGATCGCTGAACATATTTAATATTTTTGCACACTGACTGGAGGTGATTCTTACCCCCACAGGCATCACACACATGCCCAAATGCTGGACATGGTCTGTGCTATAGCACCTTGAAGCTTCTTCTTTGTGCTGAATGGAATTACCAATAATTATCCCAGACCAAATAATCGGACAGCGCAAAAGAAGATTGTAAAATACTGCTTTAATCTCATTGAAAGAAAGCAGGGAGAAATACAGCTATCAAAGTAGATGCTGGACATTCACATCAGATTGCACAGAGTTTATATATCTTTACACATTTCATTCATGACGTTATCCTACGTGGCATTTTATAAAACCTAACGCCGGGAGGGATTGGATTAGGGGAACATATCTAGCTATAGGATTATGTAAGTATTAACATCTCATTGGCTGCCCCTTGTCTGTAGCCCTGAACTACCTCTACACATGTGTCACACTGATTATAGAAAGAATAGGGCAACAGGATAATAACTCCAACATTGTATATTAAACGGTGTAGTAGGCCTTGTGATTGATTGGCAACCCTATCCAACTTTGGACATTCGGCTTGTTCTATCAGCACTGTGGGGTGCATTCAAAGGCCCCAAAATGAAGTCCATTTCACATGAAAAGCAGGTTTTTTCAGCACGGACACAAAAAAGGCTTTGCTTATGGCTGCACGTGAAAACTGAAGGTCTCTTTCACTTGAAAAGCAGGGTTTTTAAACACTGTCCCCAAAAATAACTTCACATGTGCATTTGCAGTTTAAATGTGAAAAATGTACCACTGCTAACAGAAACATTTTCAGGGAAAAAGACATGATGGCAAAAAAGTAATGTATATTATGTTTCACATACAAAATAACAGTGACATTTTAAAAGCCAATTTGTTTTCCATGGAAAGATATCAGCCCAAGGCAAACCCTTTTGGCTTGTGGGTGGGCAAACTTCACAAAGAAATCCCCCACTGCAAGTATGGGTGTTACATCCTCCATCTAATTACAACTGCAATAAAGTGTGTCCTGCTAGAGTTGTGTTAACCCCAGTTTTCCACACACTTGCTGGCTCTGAAGACAGAGATACAGGACAGTTCCCATTGGCTGCAACATTTCCGAAATGTGTGAAAATGGGGACTACAACTTCAAAGAGCAAACAGCCAACTTCAAAGAGACTCATAAAAACCTCTTATCACAGGGGCCCAAGGAGACAGATGGCTGGATGAAGCAGAGCTCCCATTCGCTGACATACGGATTTACAATTAATTTAAAATGACTATTTTAACTTAGGCCTTTTTCCCAGGACCCATAAGGTGGATTTTCTTCATTTATGTACCATTTTGTAGGTAATTTCTAGGCGATTTTGGAGATATAAAGTTCATGCACTTACGAGTTAGGGAACTGTAAAGGGCAATTAAACAAGGTTTCTGGCTGATCTGAAAATGTTCTGAATGTAAGTTGGCAAACTGGTGAAGGGTAAAATTAGGAATATGGGTAATAAATTACATATTCATAACAGTTATGCTTATTACAGAAAAGGCAGAAAATTGCCACAACGTCTTATTTAATTCCCCATTATTAGCTGAATCAGAAAATATGCATATTATTAGTTTTCTTAACGGTCTTGATGTCCCCTCCTCTGGTGTCGGTTCTCCCTAAGTCTCCACTGTTATGTACGGAACTCTCTGCAACACTGTCTTGCTTTCCTCACCTTGGGGGTCATCCCTCGCTGCCTATGTACATCCCCATGTATTACACTTGTCTTGCACTGTTATATCATAATCGGCCTAATGTGTGTATATGTCATCCACCACTGCCAGCAAAAATAAAAGTTTAAAAAAAAAAAAAAAAAAAAGAAAATATGCATATTATTGCAGTTATTAGTACAATTATGAAGTTTTGCAACATAACTAGTTTTGCCAAAAACTTGACATGAGAACAAATGGGGCTTGTAAATTAAGCTGCCATATGTCTGCTCCAGACTCTTAAACCAATCCGTATAAAGGGGCTGAAGTGGGGATAGAGAGAGCTGCTAAGTTTTACCATCAAAAAAGTGCTGCTGCAATTTACATTCGACAGCTGCAAGGAAACACCAGAGGAGATTGCTGAGAGTGCATCTGATTGGAACTGTCTATTGCTAGGAAGCCCTAAATGCTGATTGGGTCCTATGGTGGAGAGCGGGAGGCCATCCTTGAGAGTGGAGTGACCAGAACCCTGGGCTTTTTTTCCAGAGAGTCCTGACATGCCGCTGGCTTGTCTGAACTTTAAACAGAGGCTTTTTATATAAGTAGAACTGAGCTCAGGGAAACCAAAAGGTGGGGGAGTCTGCTTGCCTTAAATCCTTTCTCTTTATAGTGGGCCAGGGGGAGGGGCAAAACTGTGTAGATCCTTAGCCTACTTAACTAAAAATATTAATTTAATTAATTCCCCATTTGCTGGAACACTACGGGGTAGTTTTTGTTAAAATTGTAAATTAACAAAGTTCACGTCCCATTGTGCGCTGAAAAACTATAGCCTATAATTGTATTGGGTAATCCTTTTTGTCCTGTTGACCCCGACTTCTTTAAGAAATGGGGGTCTCTTTATTCTTAAATCAGTCCAATCTTTTTGTCCAACTTTCCCCTAACACATGCCTTTCAGTGGAGAGGGGTCTGAAATCCTAAATCCCTCAAATCATTCAAATTTTTCTGTCTGACTTCCCCAACCCATACCATAGATGGGGGGAGTTCTGAAAAAAGAACCGCTAAATCACTCTGTTTATTTTAAAGGGAAAGTGTGAGTGAAATAATAATTGCCATATGCATTTGCACAAATTTGTAAAAAAAAATAAACTGCTAGTCTTAAGTGCGCAGGAAAATTAAAATTGCGCAGCACTACATCCATAAATGTGTTCACTGACCAGCGCTAATTATTTCTTCAAGTGAAATTTGTAAAAAGAAAAGAATTGTGATTTGTGTTCTTTTCAACTCACTTTTGTGATTTATTTATGTTCAGAGAAGTTTATTGTGTGTGCCACGGATAAAGTGGTGTTTGGCATTTTCGTGTGAATTTATATCACTTTTAATTTAAATAAATACAAATATATTTTCTTAAACTGACCTGGTTCTTGGCTCAATGTTAGCTCAGGGGAGAAAGGATCCAAAGGGCATGATATATGTCTGAAGTAGGGCTGAATAAAAGAATCAGTTAAACACTTTGTTGCGTCACACCTTGAGGGGGGAGGGAAGGAACTCCCTGTGTGGAGGGTGGCTTCTAAATAAACAGTTACAACACATGACCAAAGTGAAACCTAGGTGTTCAAGCTGCGTCAACGTGTTCTCTGTTTTCCCATTTAGTCCATTGTATGTCATCGACCTGATCCTCATCCTAGCTCCATCGTTTGTAGTTGACCTCATCATTTGCTTACTATTATGGGACATTCAAGGGAGTGTGAGCACACCACTATCTTCACTCAAAGCTCTAGCCTTTGTTTTGAGTTCTTCATCACGTGTTAGGAGACCACGATTTGGTCCATTTCTGCCTCTCAATTTCTGCTATTTGATTTAATTAACGAGGGTGCCATTACCCTCTCTGGCCTTCAGAGACTTGCTCACTCCACCTCACATATCACATCTATCGCTTTCTGAAACACGTGTATGAGCACAATAGAAATAAAATATCAATTCAATGCAATAGGCTTTTGCATTTGTGGTTTGTTCAATGCTTGGCATCCTAATGTTAGCAGAAATATGTCTCATGCACATGGTCTGTTCATTCACTGCCCCTCTTGTTTTGCACCCATCTCTCAGAATAGCCTTCTTGATATCAGGCCAACGTATTCCTTCATTCTACACACAAAAACAGCTTCTTCAATTTGTGATCCTAGGCTTGTTTTGTAGTAGCTGGGTTAATTCTTTAACACGGGCCGTGTCATCCATGTTCTTCCAATGGCCACCCTAAATGTTGTATATATATATATATATATATATATATATATATATATATATATATATATATTCACGATAACTTCATCTTTTGGTTCATGTTTCTCTTATTGCTTCTGTTACATCGTCAGTCCTAATTATATTCATATCTTTACGACCTAGGCTTATATGTCCTCTTCATGACATTAGGTTGCTGTTGTCAGACTTTTGTTTAGAGCTCATCCATGACTCCCCTAGCCACTTCCTTGCACTTCGGCACTTGACATCCTTCTTGATAACTTCCTCCCATCGCCTCAACGTGAGGGTATCTTCTGAATAGCTGTATGAGAGCATATTGTCTTTCGTACAATCGATGTGGTACAGACATGTAGCATAAACTCTTGCATGAATCACCAAATGTAGATCTTCATCTACTACTCCAATAGGATGGTGGTGAAGGGCACGTACTAGAGAAGAGGCCTCCACCTGCTCCTCTACACGTCTGACATAAGGGAAGTTGTAGCCACAACAATAGCATTTGTGTTGGGCCACATGTCGCTCATCTGGACCTGGCAAATGGGTGCAGCCGTTGCTATCTGTGTTGTCTTGATGTTGCCTGTTGACTTTGCTTGCATGGAAATGGCCATATCAGCTCTTGCAAGCTTTAGGATTTGTTCCAGAGACTTAGCTTTCTGCAATCATTTCTTTCTGAACTCTGCAGACTTGCAGCCTGCAAGCACCTGTGATTTCAGGGCTTCATCTGTCAAATAATTGTCAAAGTCACAATACCTGACCCTCTTTCTCAATCTCATCACAAATGTGTCCAATGTCTCACCTTTCTCCTGAGTGGTTGTGTGAAACATATGTCTCTCATAATCAACATTCTGATGCGGAGCAAATTAGGTGTTTAATGAGTCATTAATTCCTGCAAATGTGTCTGTAGCTTTGTCTGGCATCTTACATACAATCTCTCGTACTATTGGCCCCAGCGAGTGCATGAGAATGCCTCTCAAACGTCTTTCTTCCCTTACCCCAGTGGCGTCAATGCAGATGTACAATTCTTTTAGGCATCTGTTCCATCGTGGTGCAATACTACTGGTGTCTGAAATATCAAATGCTGGAACAGCCTGTAACTACAGAGATTCCTGAGACCCACTCCACTGAGTAAACTGGGCAAAACATGGTGGGTGGGGTGGCATTGGCACTGGCAACATCACTTTCTGACATAATTACTTCTTTCAGGGTTTGATCACAGCACTGACTTGCATCTTGGTTTTGTGTGAAGTGGTCTGTGCACGTGTCTTGTAGGACACTGGTCTCCACTGGGCCTGGTGTCCGGTCTGCTGTGACATGGATCCTCCTCCAGTATGCGGTCACCTTCCTTCTGCAGCATACAAGCAGACAGACACTGCTCTGGGCTCCTTCACATTCACTGACGCAGATGGCAGCACTTTATGAACTGTGACAGTGTTTTTGATGCAACTTGTCAGCATGTTGTACAGTTAAACAATGTTATTGATGATATTGCCAGCAAGGGGGGCGTTCAATCAAACACAGTGTCGTAACTTTAAGGAAAGCACAGTATCAACAGTAAGACAGACACAAGTGAACAAAGGTTCAGGGTGTTTAATGAACTTAAAAAAAAAGATTTGAAAAATGCCCATTTAATGTTAAATCTAAAGATGGGAGCAAGCTACGACCATCAAATAATAATACAGCAGTTCTGGTGGTGTCTTGCCAAAATAAAAGGGCCTATATTATAAAAAATAAAAAAAAAGAATATTGCCCATCCTTACCTCTAATTAGAAATAGTGTGGTAAACAGTGTTATGCAAAAGAAAGAAGTGTCCAAGAAATGCTAAGTCAGGATATCAGGCCGTTGACCTCCCTGCCCCACGTTTTCAGCATGGGGCAAGGTGGTACACTCAAGCTTAGCACAGTCTCTGGCTTCTATAGCACGAGGGTGCAGTTCAAACATTAGCATCAGGGCCTTAGGTGCCCAAGTCTCTCTGCCTTTCAAAGTCTCTTCTTTCAGAGTGCTTGATACGACAAACAAACAATAAGTATGTTTCCTCTCAGAATTTCCCATGCACTCAATTTCTCAGGTGATTCACTATTCACCTCAGATTCCCCTCAGCCAGGCTCAGATCCTCTTTAAAACAATGCTCGTAGGAGTTTCATGTATCTAATTTCTCGGGTGATTCACGGTTCACCCCGGACCCCCCTCCGCCAAGCTCAGATCCGTTTCAACTCAATGTTCAATCAGTCTCCCTCCACCGGGCTAAGACCAATTTTAATTTACTTTACCACAAATTTGCTTTAAGCAAAAGCTCTCAGCTGGTCTCCCTCTTTCAGGCTCAGACCAACTTTAATTTACTTTGTCATCAACTTTCTTTACTATATTAACATCGAAGACTTTCGATTATGCATGGGATTTTGCTTGACCCTTTGCAGGACGACTTTGATTCACAATCCTTTGTCACTCTTTTGCTTTTTCCATCTCTCAGTTGGATACCTTACAGAGAGTTTCAAATGAGCACGCATGCGGTAGTGGACCACTCTGTTTAAGGTATCATATCTTGGTTTCAAAGTTCAATCACTCATCTGTTGTCCAGTTTTACTTGCGTCGGTTATCACATGCGTTTCACACACTGTTCGCTTCAGCGTTCACCATACAATGTTGCTGCTTGCCCGATCTTCAACACAGACTGGTCTGGTAACGGCCTCCCCAACTCACTAGCTGTGTTGATATCACTGGCGCTGCTTTGTTGTAGGAGCCAAGGACAGTACCACGGCAGCAGGCGATTCTCTATGCCTTGATTATCGACACAGCAGAGCCCCTTGCTACTTCTGACACACAATGCAGGACTCTTCAGCCTGGTTTTCTGGTCTTATGTTTTCTATTCTCGAGGTCCCGTGAAAGTAACAGTTCCTCTTTGGTAAAGGTCGAGGGCACTTCCCTCCTTGGGATCCCCTTCTGTTTTGCTGTCTTTCACCTCGTGTTAAACTGCCATTTCGGAACTGCTGCTTCCTCATGTGCTTTGTCTCGCTCAGAGTTTTGCTCTTGTGCTCTGCCTTTTATCTATGTGGGGAAATGTAATGGAAGTCAGGTGTGTGTGATGGTCAGTAATTGCCTGGCTATCGTATTGGGACATGTCAGGAATACAGATCGGGTTTTAGTCCATTTTCTCTCATAGCAAGCTGTCCATGAGAAAGTGTTTGTGTTGTGAAGGGGGGGGAGGGGAGGAATCTGAGTTCCTAAGTTTCCCACCTACTAGGATGGGACAAAGATGTTACAGGGGAATGGATACTGCGTCTCACTACTCCCCAAAGACCCATCACCCAAGTGATCCTCCCACACTGGTTCACCCCCAGGAACTGGATCCAAAAGCAATGGCCGTGTCCTGGCCACCTGGATGACAGATCCCCGGGGACTAGCGGGTGAGACACCTTCAGGTTTCTCACATGCCCTTCCCCTATGCAATGTGGATATAGTCAGTCTTTGTCCCGTTACTTCAATTTGAAGACCTGGGAAAGAACGAGATATATCTGACGACTCTTGCATATTCCACAGGTTTCTTTTCCTCTGTGCTGACAGAGGCAATGTGTTTCTATTTGTCTTTTGAAGATATCCCAAAAATAGGTCCCGAGGGGGTAAGTCTGGATTTATGGGTTCTTTATGTCTCGTGGAAGGTTCTCAGTAAATGGTTGGTTCACAGAGTACCATCTCCTTCCAATCCCATATTGAAGAGCTTTAGGAATAACAGAGGAGTGCCAGTAGTCTTGAGGTATACATTCCCTATGGGGAGTTGGGGATTCCTGTAAAAGAGTGGAGCATGCAGGGAAGTCCCTTCCCACAATGACTTCTTCAACGAGCACAGAAATGATGGCTGATGATATCAGACATTACTCTCCCCTGATGTTAATGTATATGGGTATTTTATGGTACATTTTGTTATCCCCATGTACACAGGTTACTCAAACTATGGTGGTGTTTTCAAGGTCTGTTTTTGTGACCAAATCAGCCCTTATGGCCATTTGTTTGCTACCCGAGTCAATTAATGCTTTTACTTGTTTCCCATTTTACCCAGGCCTTTTCATATGTGAAGTCAGCAGAGGACTGACACAAACGAATGCTAAAGGTTTCCAGATCTTCAGGTTCTTCCCACTCTTCCCTTGTTAAACAGCCTATTTCTTTGGGTTCTTCTTTTACATTTTTCAGAAATTATCTGGACAAATGGCCAGTTTCTCTGCACAAAAAGCAGATAGAAGGAGGTGGCTTGCTTCCTTTAGGTTCCTCCTTTTTACTTTCTACTCTACTTCTAGGGTCAGGACCTTTAACTTCCATTCTTTCTTTCTGTAAATGAAGGGATTTATGCGTCGTCTCATTGCCGACAGGGTTACGCAGAGGACACTTTTGTCCCAGCCCATGCCATAATCCCAGACAGACTGGAACGTTATTTGAGGCTTGCTCACAGTCACCTTTTAGGAAACGTTCTAACATTGATGGGCCCTTAATGGGCCTTATTACAAGTTTGGTGGTATCTCGTTGGTGAATCCGCCGAATGGATTTACCGTTACTACCATTACTGCGATCGTTACAACCGTTACCACCACTTAGAATTAGAGCCGGATTACAAGTGGTGGTAGGTGGTGTTCGTCCCCATTTATTGAAGTCCATAGGACTCCATGGGGATTTTGGCAGAATTACTGCAAGCAATAATTCCACCAATTTGGCTGTTTTTTGGCCGTTGGGATTTTTCTCCGGCTTACTAACAGACCCATAGTTCAGCAGTGTGTTAATGGAGTGGTAACAATGTTACCACTGCATTACTACCATTTTTGGCCACAATGCTGAACTCATAATGAGGCCCAATGACTTGCTGATTTTATAAGTTTCTGTACGCATCCACTGGCGGAAACACTGCGACCTACGGGGTGGTGACCATGAAGCGGTCCCTGAGCATGCCTGTGGCCTCACCTGCGGATGGACATGTTGATCCCTTGGGCCACCCTGAATAGCCTGTATTGTCCACATATGTGGATAACCATGACAAACCCTATCAGGGATGGTCAAATAGCATCTGTGGGAAAATGATGGCAACAAAGCTGGAAGATGTAGCTAGAGGTATGCCGAGACAGGTGACCCTGGTGCATTCTGAACTCCTGTTGCACGCAGATGTATTTTCAGGAAAAGAGGTGGATCCGAACATTGTAGTGTTTGGCCTACTAAACTTGAGGGGCATGAGTTGAGCGCTCCACCTGACTGGGGAAGAATTAGGTGGTTTGTAAGTTATATTGGTTGACCTTCAGGTGGCAAAATGTTTTGCCCTATGCTAAGCATGGGACCTCCAGAAATACTTTTCTACAGAGGTTCAGGGGGAGTGCAAGCAGCCAGTAGGCCCCTTTCCCTGTGGCAGTGTTGACGAGGACGAAAGCAGTTTGGATTACATCAGTGATATGATATCTTTCTTTCTTTTATTGCTTTATTTTCGACAAAATAGTCATAAAAGCAGTTCACAGAAAAGTTGAAAAAACACATTATTTACATCATCAAAATCGCTTAGCTCATAATTACTCCACTAAAATTACACAATCAGTGCTTTACCTTAAAACCAAATAAAAACAGGTCAACATTATACAGACAACAGAAGCTTGTACAGAAAGATGTCTTTACCCCATAGCACTGTTCAGCACCTTAACCTTCCTCATAAACATTTTTCTTGCCCAGCTCAGATAACTTGTAGTGGCAAGCACGGCCTCTATATCCGAGGCATCCGGGAAAATTGCCATAGCAGCAGCTAGGGTCCTACATCCACGGCTTAAGAACAGAGCCTTCAGGGAGCACTTCCTCAGAGGCATGGTGGCTGGACAGAGTAACAAATAGACTGACCACAAAGGATACATGACGCGGAAACGGCAATATTCCCTCTATGCCGAAATACAGCAGTCGTCAAGATTCCAATACGAAACTTTATATATAATGCTCTTTCCCACCTGGGTGAGACATAGTCCAGGTATTCTACGCAGCCTGTCCGCATCTTTATTGAAAGATATCCGGCCAGCTGCTCAGAAGCCCTGGGTCTTCCCCGGATGTCCTCCTGCGCCTTTGACCCTGCTGCGCTTTTGATTGCTTCCTTTGCAAACAGTATGATGATTGAGGTATTTGACCAGTAATCCTCCAAACCCAGCAAACCCAGATTTCCTTTCACATGGGCAGCGCACTTTAAGGAGCTGCCCCCCTGCTGGGTCAAAACATCTGTAACTGCCTCTTTGTATTTACGAAGGTGAGGATTAGACCAGAGGTGAGCCCAGTAAAGGACCAGGGGTAATTTACAGATCATCTCAAACCCCTCCAATCCAGTTTCCAAAAGCACTGGGCTGCTCGGGCCGCAGTGGGCAATCCAAGGATATTCTTCAGAAATGTTGTCTCAGCCACTGCGAGGGACTTGGTCTCCACGTGCCCCCAGAGTTCCACCCCAAACCTATGCTGCCTGGCGTGCTTGTGCTCTGTAGGCCTCCAGCGAGACCCGCACTGCCCCATTCCCATGTTCGTTGGTGAATCTAGTGAGGGCCCCACTATATATAGCCAAGGTGAGGTTGGCCTTCTTAACCTGTATTTTCCAACTGCATGATGCCATAACTCTCAGACCTAGATGATCATAGGACTGAACCTGCTCAATTGCACCCCCACCCCCTACCCATAGAGATAAGGGCTTGTGCTTCTTCTTAGAATTGGCATTGAAGATAATAGCCTTGGTTTTTGTGATATTCAAGGCAAGCCCATTCTTCTTTGCGAGAGACACAGAAATCTTCAGTTGTTTGTACACACCAGCCCACGTGAGAGAGAGGAGCACAGCATCATCAGCAAACAACAATGCAGGACACTTGTCACCTGCTAGCAAAGTGGCGTCAGTCTGGGCGGCCAACAACCTCTTCAAAACTTCATTAATGAAAATGCAGAATGGCCTCGGCCCCAACACACATCCCTGGTGGACTCCCTTCTTTATAGCAATACTACGGGAAGTGCTTCCCTCTTGGCTCCAGCGGACCACCGTCGAGTTCTCTGCGTGAAAGCACAGCCACAGGGATCCCAAGCTCCTCCAGGACCTTCCAAAAACGTGTCCGTGGGACCGTACCAAAAGCCGTGCAGAGGTCCACAAACACAGCATAGACGCTGACCTTTCTCAGAACAGAATACTTTTCACAGATCAAGTCAGACAAAAACTTTCATCTTTCATGCTCATGCCCTCACAAAATCCCACCTGACGATGACACAGAAGCTCAATACCCACTCGTCCAAGTGGAATAAAAGTGCCCTGGCAAAGCATCTCCCCCCCCACGAGCATCCAGCAAGGAAATCGGTCTAAAGTTGACCTGGTCATTGCGCGCACCCTTTTTATGCATTGGGAGACCCCGGAACCATGGTGCTGGCCAACACAGCGTTAAATAACTTGATCAAATAGGGCACCCATATTGAAGACTCATTCCTGAAAAAATCTATCGGTACTCTATCTGGGCTGGGGCCTTGACCAGCTTCTGGCGCGCCAACGCATGCTCCACCTGGGCCTCTGTGAGCGTCATGGGAGATAGGGGTAGACCCGGGGCCAGCACAGGGCAATCGCAAGCAGTGCAGAACTCCCTCAAAGTCCCAGGTCCTCGCGGTAAAGGGTACCATAATAATCTGCCCATACTGATTCCGGAATTAAACGATACAGCTGGGTTTGGCTCCCCCAGTGTTCACCGCCCATCTTGGACTAAAATCCCCTAGAATCCCACGGGTAGTTGCTTTCAGGAGATTCCCCCATAGCTCCTCGTGCCAGCCCCTTTTCTTCTTGCTCAACAATGTGCGGTAAGCAGATCTTGCCTGTCTAACCACAACGCATCTCAGGGGCCCTTTACACTTAGAAGCAGCTATAAGGCGCCCCTTGGCTTCCCGACTCTCCCTGTCGTACCAGGGTGTCACTTTCTCCCTAGGTTTATATGTGTTCGTTGCAGGTTTAGAACAATAGGCTCCTACTGTCCCCATGATTTCCTCATGGAACTTAATCAAGGCTGCAGCATCTCTCGGGTCTGACCTTGCAAAGTCCTTGAGAACAGGGCAAATTGCAGCATACACCTGCGGGAGAACCCCTTCCAGGTCCAAGCAACCCCACCTCACATTCTTTCTTGCCTGGTCCAATAAGTCAGGGGCAAGTGTTATGTCATCCTGGGTGCCCTTACTCCCTCCAGTATCCCCCCAGAAATCCTTAGTCACCGTCATACATAGGGGGGTGGGGGGTAGTCGCTCTCCACCCTCCTGGTAATTTCAAATGCCTCAATAAATCTCCAGGCCTCCAGATTAACAAACATATAATCAATTTTGCTAGATGGCGGAGCATTGTCAAAAGTATGTGCCGCAGGGCGGTCGCCCGCAAAACGTCCATTACACGCCCTAAGATTAACTGGGGTTAACAGGATGACCATCTAATTCACTGCTTCGTACTGCCTCCTTGGGGGGCTAGTAAGCAGGGGAATCACAACCCAGACATTATCCATCTCTGTCATGGCGTCAAACAAAGTGGACACCGGCTTAATTTGGGCATTGAGATCCCCCATAATCAAAATTTTTGGAAGGCCGGAGGATTGCTGTAAAAATTAACAACTACAACAGGGATGTTATCCCACAATTCCAAGTCCAGGGCCAATACATCGGGAGAATGCATATCCAACACTGACAGCTTTGCAAAGGAAGTCCTTGACCCAGATCACCAGGCCCCCTGACGGGTGTCCCCTTGGTCCTTTGAGTGCAGGTACAAAAAAGGTTGCATACCCCTCCAGAATATTTGATTCCAGGGTCCAAGTTTCCTGCAGCAAAACCACCTCAAACCCCCTAAGGAACAAATGCCAGTCCTCGTCAATAAGATGTTTGTCGACCCCAGCTATGTTCCAGGATAAGACCCGCACCCCAGGCAATGTGTCTAGTGGAAACTCTACCACACCTGGGTTGGATTAGCTTGCAGCACCCTGTCGTCCACTTCCCGTGTAAGTGCAGAAGAAATACAAGTCCAACCTTGCTCAGGGTGCCCAACACTTCAAGTGCTATGACCCCACCACTGGTTTACACTGAGGCAAACAAGACGCTGCTGTATCCCCCACGCTGTTTGGGCAAACTTCATTAGCCGGCCTTCTCCAGTTTTCCGTTCCCCCTGGGCGACTCCCAATACATGACCGGGTGGTAAGCTTGCAAGACTGGTGCTGAACTCCTGGTGTACAATGGGGTCCAAGCGGGCTCCTGGCATGAGGCGGGGTGGTGGGTGCCTGCTGATGACGGACTGTGGTATGCGATAAGGTCCAATCGGGCCGCCAGGGACACACCTCAACCCACCCGGCTGGGAACTCAATATCCATTTGGGGGGCGACATTATAATAGAGATATGTAGGTGAGAAGGGGGAAGGGCTTGTTGCTCCATTTCCAGGAGACCCTTTTATGAAACGGGAATCCTTTACTGAAACCTTAATGGCATCCACCCCCTGCAGGCCTACTAGTCTCTTACAGGAAACTAGGTCACTGTGAATCAATGATAGACACCCCCTCCAATGCCTTCACCAGTGACTAACTTTATTCAGCAAGCTATCACCATGTTCATGCCTGGAGGTCCGATTTTTTTCTGGACATTGATAAGATAGAACGATTCCTGGGTCTCAGGACCAAAAGCCTTATGAGCTGGGCCTGAGCTCCCTTCGACCCCACCATCCCCTCTACCACCCTGACAATGAGGAAGAGCTCTATTTGGCGAGGAAGAGACAACCCTATTTGCAGGAAGTACAAGAATCTTGGGCGGAACGCTTAGACCATTAGCCTGCCGTCCTCCCTCATCCTGCTCCTCCCTCCCCCTCAACTCCCCCCTACAAACCCATGTGTCCTCAGGCACCCACAGGGTATTGGGAACCTGTAGCATCACACACTCCACCAATTTATTCAGCTTGTGTATATCGCACCTGAGCTCTGCGTTTTCTTCCTGCATGAGCTCCAAAAATCTTAAGGCATGCTTACACCCCCCACAGCCCCTCTTTGCCGTATCGCCCTTACCCATACTATCAATCAGCTGGGGGCCCCCCTGTCAAAGAGGGGGTGTGAGGTGGGGGGGGGTCATCTTGGCCCATCAACAAAGCCCCACCTGAGTTTGTAGTCATAACTTCGCCCAAGTTAGCCAGGACCTCAAAATTATTACTAGTACAAACCCACTGTTGGTAAGACATGTGCCCAACTTGGACGCCACCTCCCTCACTCCCCTCTCCCTCCCTTACCCCTGAGGGGGCAAGCTTCCCCTCTGCCGTCTGGTGATGGAGCTGCTACACTGCCGTAGCTGGGCTAAGTCTGGGCACCGCAGATACTCCCTGCCTCGCCAAGGGAGTCGCTTCAATTACACAAGGTGCAACTCCTTTTCCTGAATCACAGCTCCCTGCCACCAGCCTATACATTTTGCCCTCCAGTTGACCTGCCATTTTCTCAACCACATACCCCTCCAGTGATTCCTTAGAAAGGGGTATTCGTTTCCCCATATTATTGCTTTGTGTAGGAAAAATTGGAGGGACAGTCAGGGGATCTGGGGTGATCTCGGTAATACCTATTGCATGATCCTCTACTACACAGTTAGATTTGGCTATAAGAAGGGGTGGGCCATCCCATATATCTTGCAATAGCCTCTCGATTTCTGAAATCAGCACATTAACATCCCATATCGGTTTAAATATTTTAACCATTTTCCGTGGCCCACCACCCGGAGAAATCTCTGTTGTAGCTTTTCTTTTCAGCATAATGGCGGGAGATTGCAATGATACTCTTGGTGTTACAACCTTCGCCGCCCTACTTAGTGGCTAGTTTACCAGCAGTTAGAGCTCAAGGAATTACTAAGTAATTTGCAGCAAAGAAATGACACAGTTATCTTACACACTTAAACACTAAGCATGTGGATTGCGCCTGATGCGAAAGATAAAAGAACACTACACTGTAGAACAGCTAAGCAGATAAAAGAATAAAAAAGGTTAAAACACTAAAAATGTGATCTTTTAAAAGTCAAAAAGACGCACTATCAGGCAGGATAAAGAGACAATCTTAGCCACCATGCATGTTGACCTACGATATGCACGTTATCCTATAATGTGTATGTAAGTCTGGCATACGGTGTGCGGTGGAGGAACGCCCGACAGGCTAAAGGGGCATCCATAGTCCATCTCCCCCTCCTCCCCAATTCAGGAATAAGTAAGTACAACAGAAAGTACCAATGTGAACCAATAGAAGCCAATCCAACCCAGGCGGGAAGTGTCCCGGGAAAGTCTCCACGCACCAACTGCAAACAATGGTAACCACAACGCCCTGTGCCAGAGAGTGACCGCCCGCGGCCAGCTCAGAGCTGCACGAACAAGAAGGTCACTCTGTGTAGGCGAACTGCCACGGGGAGAGCCGTATAAATTGGGAGGCACACAGGTGGAAGAATTAGTCAATTCAAAAGGGAAAAGCCAAGTCACGTACTGCACATATTTGGTTTGTCTTCAGCAACAACGCTGCCTTAATGCTATGCATTGGGTCTCCCCAAAAGGTGGTTTCTCAATTATTCACCAATCCAGTCCAAATGTATTTGCAGCATGTGTTTGCAGAAAACCTGACAGGGGGCAGCACACCATCAGAGGTAAAACTAGTCACGTAGATCCAGCAGTGTTAAATGTGAGAGGTGACTCAGAGGGCAGTACCCATGGGTTCAAACACAAGGTGGTGGACTGTTTTGCTTCCTGTGCAGACTGTGCTGACTTCAGAAGACTCTGCCCCACCAACATATATCCAGTGCTTCCACAGACAGCCTGCACCCTTCACCTGCGAGCTTCAGCCGCAAGGGTGAGTGCTGGTGGGTTTTGTAACTTCCTCCTCAATCGAATTTGCGGCAAAAAAAGGGGCATTGCCTAATGGGCAGAGAGCTCTAGAGACCCATCAACAGCCAACACAGCCAAAGACAGCCTGCGCCCTTCACTTGCGGGCTTTCGCCGCAAGGGGGAGTACTGGTGGGTTTTGTACCCTCCTCTACCTCCTCAATCGAATTCGCTGCACAAAAGGGGGCGTGGCCTAACAGACCAAGAGCTCTAGAGACCCAGCAACAGCCAACACAGCCACAGACAGTCTGCACCCTTCACATTGTATGGGATATGTAATCGTGGTATTTTTTTCCTGGAGGTGGGCGAGGGTGCGGTCACCCATCCTGGAGCCCAGCTGGCAGGGACAGTGGACTGGTACCACTGGTTGCCTATTAAGAGGGTGGGGGCAGGTTCTGAGACTCTGGTATCCATCCTCATACATCTGGTACTTTGTGTGCATATCCCATCTGAAAAATATAATATCAGTCCTAGTTTGACCTACAGATTTTCTGGTACATGCAAAGGGTATCTGGGTCATAAGAAGCACTGTGTTAGGCAATGTGCTATGATGGCCCAGGAGGTGTCCCCGTCAATACACTTGTTTTGATTGTGAAGAAAAATCTAATTTAAATAAGTGTAGCCATTTAACAGCCAGCTCCACGTTGCATCATGTTCTTATGTGCTATAGACAAGGGCTACACTTGTTGCCCTATGGAGGAGACACTGCAGCCTACAGGTTGGCGACCATTAGGGGTCACTGAGTGAGCCTATGGTGGCATCTGTCAATGGATGGTTTGGTCATTGGAGCTCCTAGCCACGGAAATAGCGTTAAGGGCTGAATGGCATGGCGTATTGAGCCACACACTTTTAAAGGTTTAATGGCCACAAAGCAGCCTTTTTTGCTGCCTTGCCGTGACCCACTACACGCCTCTCCCCCACCCACCTATCCCTTAGCATGTATATGTTAGTGTAATGATATTATATTCATGGAATGTGTTGTCATTATTTAGCATTGATGTTTGGTATGGTAAATATTGTGATGTGTGGTGTTTGATTTTGTAATTGTTTACCAGTATATTTGGTCAATAGCAGTATTGTAATGGTTTCATTCATGAGCTGTATATGGCACGATGTTTGGGAGTGTTGACGGGGACCAAAGTTGTTTGGAATTCATCGAAGTGTTGTTTGGATTTCATAAAAGTGCCATAATGTGTGGGATTTGTAATCCTGATGTTATGGGCCGTTGTCATCTGTCTTGGAGGCCAACCGGCAGGAGCAGTGTGCTGTTACCCCCAGGTTGCCCTAAGGTGCGGGAGCAGGTTCTGGGGCCTTGAGAACAGCCCACATAGGCCCCATACTTTATGGGATTTCATATCTGACCAATATAACACATGTATTGGTTAAACCTACAGATATTCCAGAGCATGCAAAGTGCTTCCATGTCATGAGAAGTACCACTAGGCCTTGGACAATGTTCTAGGATGACCTCATGAGGCAGCTCCTTCAATACTACAAATTATTTTTGATTTTGACATTTGATCATTAAGATTTAACCTCCTTCCTGTACTTATTGTCACTAGTGCAAGGTGGGAAATTCTGACTTTAGAGAGAATAAAGATTTTCCATAATAACTTACTAGAAATTCTTGATTCTATTAAAGACACGGAGGCGAGCATTATGCTTCTCTTTCTTTTATTAATATATAAATAGAAAGCTCAGCAGCAAGTGTTAATGCACCTTATTGAAAGCGCAGGAGTGCGTGGCAGACAAAAGGTGCATGAAAAACACAAAGAACTTAGTAAACATTAACAAAAACAGTGTAAGTCCAAGAAAAACTCCATTTCCCAAGATGCTTCAGGAAAGGTCCAGCCAAAGGGTCACTAACATGTGACTTAGTCCACCAATGAATAACTGGCTGTCCATATAAACAGTCATACAAATTATGTCACTTCCTCTTTCGAAAGCTGCAAACTTGAAAAACGGTGAAAAGAAGGGCTGTAGCTGAGGTCATCTCGAGACTGAAGCTGAAGCAGAGCTGATTAGGCAATCAGGAGGGCTTGTCTGGAGCCGCTGTCAGAGAAAAGAAAGTAACTAGAATTAGTTTCTGCATCAGAGAACCCTAGTGGGAGAGAAATAGTGTGTTAACTTGACATACATAAGTCAGTCCAATAAGCAGTAACATTCCCAACAAGTCGCACAATTATAACCCAAAGGTGGTAGCGCTGTTATTTCTCTTGCTGGGCGGGATAATGCTCGCCTCCGTGTCTTTAATAGAATCAAGAATTTCTAGTAAGTTATTATGGAAAATCTTTATTCTATGTCAAGACCGGAGGCTCCCATTATGCTTGTTTAAAGCTCACTTACCACGATAGATGCTGGTTGTTCTAGCGGTTTCAGGTAGAATTCCTTGAATATTGATTCACCTGACCAATCCGCCATTCTCATGATATCTTCTAGGCGTACTCCGACCTGAAATGCTTTGGAAGCCATGGCTCCTCTAACGGAGTGGGTCCCGAAATGCAGGGTATCTATTCCTGCCTGAGTCAGAGTCCAGCGCACCCAGCGTGCTAGGGTTGGAGACGAAACTGCCTTGTGCGGTTTACGCGGGGCTATTAGCAGTTGCCCGTTAGGGGAAGTCCTAAGCGGGGCAGTCTGCTCCTCGTAAACTTTTAAGCATTTAACTAGGCAAAGCTTAGGTTGATCTTTGAAAGCGGGGTACGAAATAACCCTCGAATTACATTTCGTTCTCCTGTGCAAATGGAATACCACCCCATCAGGAGAAAAGGTCCTATCCGCCAGATCGAGGGCTCTAACGTCAGAGACCCTCCTGCAGGAGATTAAGCAGAGCAGTGTAGTAAGTTTGCCTGACAAGGCAGTCCGAGACAGGTCCTTGTTATGCGGCCATGACAGAAAAAGATTCAGAACCTTGTTGACGTCCCAAAGCTTATCATAGCGAGACGGGGGCGGAATTGTAAGTCTTATTCCTTTAAGGAGTCTGCAGACGAGCTGATGCTCTCCAGCTGGAAGCCCTTGAATGAGATCATGCCCGGCGGAAATAGCCGAGCGGTAGGCGTTAACCGTCCTATAGGCGAGGCCTCTTTCAACTAATGAAGCCAGGAAATTTAGGATTTCCTCTATAGGTGCTGAAACTGGATGTGAACCGTTCCTATGGCACCAGTTACTCCAGGCGTTCCAGGAGTTAGAATATCTCTTGAGGGTAGCAGGGGCCCAGCTTTCCTCAATGAGGTTGATTGCCATGGCTGAAATGCCGGGAATCCTCCACCTTGACCTGAAATCCTCCAGGCTGCTAGGTTCAGTGATCCGTTGAGGAGAAGGGGGTGACGCTGTCCTGACGGATCCAGAAGGAGATCCGGAAATTGGGGTAGAAGGATTGGAAAATCCGAAGAAAGTTCCAGAAGAACTGGATACCAGGTCTGAGAGGTCCAGACCGGGGCTATGAGGACCAGGTCCGTATGCTCCTGACGGGCCTTCGCCAGGGTCCTCGCTATCATTGTAAATGGAGGAAAGGCATAGTGAATCCCCTGGGTCTACTGCTGTAGGAATGCATCGGTCGCAGCTGCTGCTGGGTCCGGTCTCCAACTGTAAAAGATGGGTAGCTGGGAATTGAGACGGGATGCGAAGAGATCTACAGACATGGGGCCCCATGTTCGCTGGAGGCGGAGAAAGACTTCTCTGTCGAGCCTCCAGTCGCTGAAATCTGTGGAGTGACGGGAGTGCCAGTCCGCCACTACGTTTGTGAGCCCTGGAAGATATTCCGCTGTCACCGAGATCTGATGTTCCAGACAGAAATGCCAAAAGTCCTTGGCTAATTCCGCTAGAGGTCTTGACTTGGTCCCTCCCAGATGATTGATGTACCGTACTGCGGAGATGTTGTCCATCTTTAGTAAGATACAACAACTCGCTTTGCCTCTGGAAGGAGCGCACAGCGAAAGAGCCGGCGAGAAGCTCCAGACAGTTTATATGCATTTTCAGCTCCTGAGGTGACCAGAACCCTCCTGTGGCTACAGAGCCGCATCTCGCTCCCCAACCGGAGCGACTGGCGTCTGATTCTATGATAATATCGGGGGTGGATCCGAAAATGGCTCTGCCGTTCCAAGCTTCCATATGAGTGAGCCACCAATTGAGCTCCGTGCGCGCAGAGGTCGACAGTGTCAGACGTTGAGAGTAGGAGAGGCTCCGTCTCAGATGTTGACCTTTAAGCCTTTGCAATTCTCTGTAATGAAGAGGACCGGGAAAAATCGCTTGAATGGAAGACGACAGGAGACCGATTACTCTTGCCAACTCTCGAAGAGATATGAGGTCTCTCTGTAGAAGTCTGCGGATCTCCCTCCGTGTCGCATGTATCTTGGCCACGGGAAGATGAAGTTGCGAGTTCAAGGTGTCCACCAAGAATCCGAGAAATTCTAGATTCTGGGATGGACGGAGTACAGATTTCTCCCAGTTTATGAGGAAACCAAGACTGTGCAGTAGGTTGATGGCTATTCTGGCCTGATGCACTACTAGGGCTTGAGAACGAGCCATGAAGATAATGTCGTCTAGATAGACTATTAATCTTACTCCCAGTTCTCTCAAGCGAGCTACTACGGGTCGCAGAAGTTTGGTAAAGGCCCAAGGCGCTGAGGAGAGCCCAAAGGGTAAACTCGTGCACTCCCAGTCTTGGTTTTTCCAGGAAAATCTGAGATAGCTTATGTGGGCCTGGTGAATAGGAACTGCTAGGTAAGCGTCCTTCAAGTCCAGGCGCACAAGCCAATCGTTTGGCCTCAGGATGTCCCTGAGCATGTGTATCCCTTCCATCTTGAAGTGATGGTAGACAATGAAGTCGTTGAGAGCTCTCAAATTTATAACTGGGCGTACTTTTTGCTTCCTGCAAACCAAGAATATGGGACTGAAGAACCCGCCTTGGCTTGAGCAGGGGCGAATCGCTTGTTTTAGATGTAGACTGCGTATTTCGCCATCTAACGCTTCCTTGTATGCTATGGACATAACTAATGGTGCAGGACGAGTGGTTTGATGAGGTTGAGCGAAAAACTCTAAGCGCAGGCCGCGCGCTGCGTCCCTGATCCATGCATCTCCTGATAAGGAGTCCCATGCCTGTGCAAAAAGAGCTAATCTCCCCCCTATGGGTGTCTGTGGCGCAGGCGCTACTATGGGTACACTGACCTGTAGTTTGCTGTTGGGCTGGATATCTTGCACTTCTTCTCCATCCACGACCTCTTCCCCGCCCTCTTGAGGGGAAGAAAGTGTCTGAGCGGTCCTGCCAAGAATTATATTGGTCCCGGGATTGCTGAGGTCTTCGATCAAAGGCGAAGCGGCCGGAGGAGCGACCTCTGCCTCGTCCGGCCCTGGAGAAAACCTTAGTAGCGAAAACCCTTCTGATGGAGGCTTGAGCCTTATCCAAGGCTGTAAAGGTGCCGACGAATTTTGACATTTCTTTCATGAATGGGTCTCCAAAAAGCAGACCTTGGGCTGCTGCTCCTGATTCTGTATCTGCTAGCTCGGTTAGTTTGCCGTCAATTTTGTATAAAATACCTTTACGGCGTTCAGCCGAGATGGCGCAACTGGCATTACCCAGTAGACAGAGGGCTCTTTGCGCCCAACCTGAAAGGATTGTTGGATCAATGGGATCACTAGAATCAATGGCCGCCTCGGCCAGGTCCATAATCTTGGCTAGAGGACCAGTAATGTCCAGGACTCTGTCCTGACAGGACTTCCAAGCGCGGTCGATACCCTTTCTCGGGTCTTTCACATTCTTTCCTAGAAATGTGATCATCTTGGAGTCTAACTCCGGGGTGAGGGCTACTTTTCCAGGAATATTGGGACGGGGGCATTCTGCCTTTAATCTGGCCCTTACTTCCTTATCTAGAGGCTTGCGAAGTCTGTTCATGATGTAATTGGTTGTTCTGGACGAAGGTTCCCAGTCAGAGGATCTGGGGTGCACAAGATCTTCTGGAGCAAACATCCCACTGGAAGTGGGGGGTTCCTCCGTTACCTTCTTGGGGATGGGGACTGCCACAATCCCAGAGGTAGAGGGTCGCGACCCTATAGTTTGAGAATCCTCATCAGAGGATGAGAGGGGATGGTAGTTATCGTAGACCCCTCTATCTTCGTCATCAGTGCCCTGTTGTTCTCCCTCCGGGCTTGAGGGTCTAATACCCCTATTGTCTTCCTCGGGGTAAGAGGGTCTTTCGAGGGAAGGGGAGTGCTTCCTGTCCATGAAGGCTTTTTTAAGCCTGGAGAAGGCGTCTGAGACGGCAGCGGTGGCAGGAGTAGGCTGGCTCGGGGGGGTCATGGAGTCTCTGCTCCTACGAGCCGGAGTACATCCCCCATCTATAAGGTGCTTTCTTTTGCGTGTTTTCTTTTTCCCCGTTGGGGAGGTCTCCTGAAGATGCTCCTTCATACTGTCTAGGCGCTGCTGGATAGGCAGGAGCATCTCGGATACTGCCTTCTTGATGGTGGTCTCCACTGAGGATCCCAGCACCTTTTTGAGGCTGTCTGCCATTGCCACCTCATCAATGTGATACTCTTCCTCCTCATGATCAGACCAATCCTGATCTGCCTGGGGAAAGTACTGAGCTGCCATAATCAACTTCAAATGCACCTCTTTTTTTTTTTTTTTTTTAAATAAATGTAAATGCTCTTAGTGGGCAACAGACAGCCTTCTCTCAGCCCACTCAATTTCAGACAAGGAAGGTTTATAGCACGATACCTTGCCGAAAAGAAAATCAATCTGTTTCTGTGGAAGTTGTGACTTCCTTCGATTTCGTTTTCTTTCTTTTTCTTTTTTTTTTTTTTTTATAATGTTGAAAGGAAAGGAAAGGGGGCTCGTAATTGCAGCTGGCGCTCGCTTTCAAAATCCGTTGTGAAAGCAACGGAAATGACAAGCGAGCGCCAGCTGTTTGAGGAAAGGACTCAGGGAGCAGAGGCTCCCTCTAGTGGCCACGGAAGGCCACCGCAGCGAAATGTAGCGAAATGCTCTCCGTGTGTGGCCTTGCCGGGCTCTGTGGGAGTGAAGAGCGAGCCGGAGGCCGCGCACGGAGGGGTGAATAAATTAAAGGGCCGCTCGCGAACGCGAGGGCTCCTGTCAGCAGCAGAGATCCTCTCGCGGCAGCGAAGCTGCTAACGCGGAGGATCGAGTGAAACTGACAGACAATGAAGCGCGTTACGCAAGCGCGTACTTATTATATTTACGAACGCTAAATAAAATATGTAAATATATCATTCACCTTATTAAAATATATTTAAATATATTTAAATTAAAATATTTTTTTTTTTTTTATATAAACAAGGAGATAAAAAATGGGTACTTATCTTTGCTGTGAGCAGCAAGAAAGAGGAAGTGACATAATTTGTATGACTGTTTATATGGACAGCCAGTTATTCATTGGTGGACTAAGTCACATGTTAGTGACCCTTTGGCTGGACCTTTCCTGAAGCATCTTGGGAAATGGAGTTTTTCTTGGACTTACACTGTTTTTGTTAATGTTTACTAAGTTCTTTGTGTTTTTCATGCACCTTTTGTCTGCCACGCACTCCTGCGCTTTCAATAAGGTGCATTAACACTTGCTGCTGAGCTTTCTATTTATATATTATTAAAAGAAAGAGAAGCATAATGGGAGCCTCCGGTCTTGACATAGAATCTGCAGCGGTGGGTGCTGTAAAACTACTTAGGAGCCAGACTAGCATGTGCTTACACAATGTCCTAGGTTTGGTCCAGTGAAATGGAAGCACCTGAATAGTTTTGTTAGGAATATTGATACAACAACAACGGAAGACCTTTGGAATGACTATCTGAGGTAGATCCTTCCCACTAACTAATGCTCTCAACAATGTATGGAATTCTATTACAGTGTATTGGGAAAATAATTGAAATCAAATTGAGAAGTTACACAATTTTAAGATAGATTCATGGATGTATATGTTTCCCCTTTTCTCTTTTAATCTTTTGTTATTACCAGGCTTAAACGTTTAACGTATAATACATATGGTAATAATTTTATATTTTATGTTTGTGATTTTCTTTATGATGTGTAAAGTTAGTTCTCTTTGATAACTCTGTCACATCAGTAAATACATTTAAAAAATGTTTGGGATTGTGAAGAAAATATAATTGAAATACATGCAACCATTCAACAGCCAGCTCCATGGTGCATCAGGTTCCTATGTGCGGGAGCCAAGGACTATGCCTATGTTTCCCATAACACCAAGCATCAGACGTGCAAAGATTAATAAAATGGGAAGCCCAGTGCATGTGTCTTCCTCCTGAATGGATAATGGGTGCTGGCCAATGTTATCACGACATCAAATGCTCCTTAGCAAGCAAGTGAAGAGGAAAGGTCAGAATATGCCTCCCGTCCTGGAAGACCCTCAAACAGGAAGAAGTACCAAAGACAGTATGTCCGTCAATCGTACAAGCTCACACCAATCCCCACTGCTCCCCCAATGGACACCTACCACAAGAGATACCCTCTTACCAGACCATACAACCCATACAACCCCGGAGCTGTGCGGACACTACCCAAAGTGGACGAAGGCACACAAGGAGCTGGAGATGGCTAGATGGACAGGATCGACTAAGGTGCTGAGAAGCCATGCTTCAAGTCGTTAGAGACACCACAACCACATAGATGCGTCAGACATGAAGCACACGTGCCATCCGCACATCCAGGACACTCACACACCCATCTACATGAAGAACACACGTGTACAGTTCTATGAGTTACAGGACTGTGACACGCACATACTGTCTGCATTAGCTTGCCACAGCAACGTAGGAACGCAAGAAGCAAGAAGGGAATGTGTAAATGCTTGCAGATGCTTATATGCAAATGACCCTATGGCATGACAGACGCACTCGAGGGACCTGACAGCCATAACGCACTAATCTATGGACACTTTGGAAGAACGTACAGTAGATGCCAGACCATGGCTCAGAAAATCGTAGTAGGCCATAACAGTCTATGGAAAGCCTGAATGTGCACAGAGTGCTGTGTGAGCAGAATCACTGTGGCTGGAACCAAGCCACTGCCAAGGTCACAATGTTGCAAGTGACATTCCACACTCTGAACCCAAGTAACATCACCTGCAGCAGAGGCCATTCCCTGTAAAAATGCATACTAAATCAAAGCCCTGGAGCTCACAAACGTGGTCTCCAAGCACGTGATCCGGCCGACCTGATGAGGAGCTAAGATCTGGTGGCTGGGAAGAGTCAACCATCTCACGGACCAGACAACGGTTGCAACAAATTTATTACACTCAAGCGACAGCTCTGTGCTGGGAATGGAGCACACTCACAGCAATGATGGTCCACACACAGTTATGACGCTGACACATAGTTGCACCTCACGGACACATAGTTCCACATGCACTGAGAATAGGTGTCCTCTGGGCTGGAAACAGTTTTGTCCCAAGTTTGGGGGCCCACGGGTGCACCAATCAGAATTCATGGTTCCAGGTGTGGGTAACCGGGATCACTGACCAATCATGGGGTCTGCACACTATCAATTTTGTAATAGCAATTTTGGGGGATAGTCCAAGCTCGACACCTGACATGGCCTGATCCAATGGATAACCCTCTATAGGGGCTCCTTTAGGGGAACTATGAATCAACAGCCTATCCCGAGTGGAGTTAGGTTTTTGGAAAAGGGCCTGGAACATGACGTAAGAATGACGCCACGCACTATCAAAACAGGCCTGCCAGCCAGAATTCGCTGAGAGGTGACTGAAATTGCTGCCATGCATGAGATCCCTGTGGTTTGTTGGCTGTTATATCCAGTTATCGGCCAGTTATATCTTGCTACTTGCCTGAACCTTCCATTCTTTTGGGATGTGAAGGAGTTAGGCCTTAAACGTGTTCTGCACCCGTGGACTCATAGCAAAAGGCTCTGCCTGCCTGGGGCTCCACCCTAACAAGTTGGTGGCACTGCTGAGATGGTTTGTGACATCAGCCCAGCCAGATGCTGCCTCCTTAGCCGTCGGACCCAGAAGGCTGCAGGACCCTCGCAGGAATTGCAAGATAATCGGCCAGCACAACCTGAGATAGGTCATCGGGAATCCGCCTTCAAAATGTATCCCACCTGCAGTTGGCGAGGTGCCCACGAAGACCAGAAGGGCAAGACGAGTGGTTGACGAGGAGCCAGTGGCCGAACTGCATCCACGAACGTAGAACGGAAGTAGTGGGTCACACAATTAGCAACACAGTGTGAGGGCAGGTGTAACATGTGCGGGAGGAGGGAGGTGTTCATTGTGAGATATGGTAAATTGTGTTCAGTGAGTAACGACAGCACGTGCACGATCATAGGGACCTGAGCGGAGGTAGAAGTTCCTTTTCTAGGTCTAGGGAGCATTCGATCTTCGAGGCGAAGGTCCGGGAGAATGACCAACACTATTGACTAGATAGGCTTGGACTATTAAAGTATGTGCATTAGGTATTCCTATGAATTTGGTGTTTTAGCTTGAAGCATAGATGTCGGTATCCCCGTAAGGGTTAGCTGGAGCTATCCTAGGTTGTGGAAGGTGCATTAGCTGGTTAAGTCTCCTGGAGAGAGGTGTTTCACACATTAGGCGATGCAACAGGTGCAGTTAATCCCGAGAAATAAAGAGTATGCTCTGCCCTGGAGAGGCAGGAAGACAGCTGTAGGGGTTGTGATAATATTGTGGGGTGTGCAGGTTTTGAAGAAACTGACTTGTTCTGTGTGTGCACTTTATTTTCCTACCTGTATGAACTCTTAGCTTGGTGACGTCACCCATAGGCCTGTGCATAGGACGATGTGTTGTGATGGTGAGGAGCTAGCATTGTGGACTTGGGATTGGCAGAGAGGTGAACCAGTGGTGCTGCGTGGAAGGCGCATGCGCAGAATTGTGGTGGAGTGCTGGAGAGCGGCAGCGCTGATGAAGGGGGGCTGTACGTGGAGTATGCTGTGTAAGGTGCAGGGCGCTGTGGCTCGTAGTTACTGGAAGTGATAACCACTGCTTTACAATTTTCTCCATTTGCCAGTGGATTATCGAAACCCTCAATTAGAAGTCAGGTAAAAACACATTGGGGCGGTAAACTCACACACAGCATCTCTGTAAAACCCTGCCCCATATAAGGATAAAATAGTAAAATATAGCGTCCATTGGTCGAAAGATACAGAAGGCAAGATCGCCAGACCATGGCCGCCTAACAGTAGCTTCTCCAAAGACGTGCTGCAATCACTACTGACACACATACAGAGCACATACAAGGGTAAGAACCTAGCCAAACACATGTCTATATTCGAGCTGTGGCTCATGTTCCAAGAGAAGAGGCCATGGATGCTCAGCCAGCAGGAGGTGAAGGAGGCAGGATCAAATAACTTTGCTCCGCCTCCAGCACCATCTAGTGTAATATCCAACGATGCAGATGATGAAGAGGAGGAGGAGCAAGGCATATACCCATTAACAGAGCTAAAAGCAGCAGAGGGGTATTCAAACCCTACGTATAAAACACCCCCATACACAAAAGGCAACATTGCGAGGAACAGGGCAGCCAGCCAGCAGCTCTGGGCTGGACGAGGAGGGGCTGCGGGGCGCGAAAGCAGAGTTTGTGGGGATAGGGGCAGAGGAGTGGATAGCTGCACAGATACTCCTAAAATTAAAGGGAACGACAACGGGGGCAGCCGAAGGGGCAACGAAGGCCATGGAGAACCTGGAACTGGGACATGGGTGCCACGGAAGCACAGCGCAGGGGGAGGAGTAGCAACAACGAAAGGAGGAGGAAGCACGGCTAGAACGTGAGGACAAGGAATGGAGAAAGGAAATGGAAAAGTAGGTGGAACCATGGGAACAGGGACGGAGGGAGCACTTAGCAATGTTAGAGAGGGAACAGAGGGACATAGTGGAGCAGGACCAGAAGGAGACGAGGCAAAAGGAAGAGTGGGAGAAGAAGAGGGAAGAATGGGAAAGAAGGGAGAAGAGGAGAAGGAGGTAGAGATGGCACTATGGAGGAAGAAGAAATTACTGCAGGAAACACGTAAGTATGAAGTGAAATGTCTAAAACAGTTATGTTTGGAAAGGATGATAAGGGAGCGAGACAGAGGATGAGGACGTTCTGGTGCTACAGCAGGTAAGCAACCAAATTGCACTAGAGCTTGAAACGAAACAGCAGGATGAGACAAAGCAAAGAGAATAGGAGGGCGCAGGTATACCAAATTGAGGGTCAGCAGGAAATGGAGCTGCATGCCTAGGGGTGTGAGACAATGAGGACCCATGTAAATTAACTGACATCGACCTCCAAGCACGGCACAGCCCCAACCAAATCACACAAAAACAAAACTTTTCAAATGGGTTCTGTAGTCATATTGATGAAGATTTTGACAGCAACGTAACACACAGTGACCATGAGAGGGAAGGGTCGAACAAACTCTCCCTCACGAGGACAGGTGAAGGGACAACATGGCAGAGCAGATTACAAGAAGGGAAAGGAGGGGCTCACACCACTGATCGACCAACACAAGACACAGCGGACAGGGCCACACCATACTGTAACAGACTACAGGACCTCTCAGGGTGTAGGAGAGATGAGGCAATAGTTACACAGTCCAGTGGACACTCCTGTTCCAGGGGACGACTGCCTAGGTTGCATGACCAACTATCAGACACCTACAGTAGAACCAATAGACATGTGCACCGATGTTTATGAAAGAGGCCCATCCAGGTCAGGCAGTACAGACGGACACCAGAAGAAAGAGCAGCATACTCACAGATAACTTTATTACAGCAGGGAGGGGCAAGGCCACAATACATGCCCTGGAAGCACACAAAGACAATGTTAAGTACAGGTTACCCTCATTTAGTGCGGGGTCCGAGGAAGTGGATATATGAAATGGAGAATTTGACTGCAGGACACCGGCTGGCAGTGGGTGACGTCATCGGCTTATTGATTTCAATATTGGGTGACACTGCTGATGACATTTGGAAGAGGGCAGGATTCTTGGGGGTGACCATCCACAACACAGAACACGATGGGGCACCATTTGTAACTTGCAGAGCTGCAGTGTGGCAGGCTCTACAGACAATATCCTGACATGTCGGATTTAGGAGCTATTACGTCACGCAAAATGCGTGACAAGGACCCTGTTACTTATATTCAAGACATTCAAGAGCTTTGGCAACCCGAAACACGGGAGCCATGGGACAAAACGATAGCAATCTTTTATCACATCTTGATACAAGGATTACCAGAACCAGTTCAGAAAAGTTTGAAAAAACTAGTGGTGATGGAGGCAAAGGGTGGCCAGAAATGCATCTCGTAGAGAGCTCGGGGGGGGAGGGGGAATCAGGCTACCTCTTCCTCTAAACACTTACAGGTGTAGCACACAATACATGTAACAGATAATACTACTTTAAATCTGAATTTTCATTTAGTAGATCACAACCTTTTTGTGGTACAAAACATGCTTTAGTTCAAGATAAGCAAATAATTGGGGTAAAAACCATCCTTTTTGGGATTATTTACATACAAAGGAAAAAACTTAAAAGCCCATGCTTTGCATTATATTGCACAATCATATAATGTTGCTGTCTCATAGCCTTAGACAGCGTGATGGTTAGTACTTGGTGACTCAGAGTGCAGTTCTTGTGGAGATGCACCTATCAAGTCGACACTGATTTGTGTTTCCAGCTTAGAACAAAAACGTAGTGTTGGTATAGTTGTGTTCAGAAGCTTTCCTCAGGACTGGGTTGGGCATTGTGTGTTGGCTAAATCTTCCACATTTAACAGTAGGATCAATGTCACTATGGATAAACAAGGATATAGTCAGAAGTGTCTACATATAAGAAAGGATTCTTGTTATGTATGTGTAGCATAACATACCTGTTTAAATTGCTTTCGTGTCTCGGGACTGATAACTGTTTTTTTTAAAAATGGCGTTCCTTATTTGCCAGGAGTGGAGAGCGCTGCTCAGCTCTAGTTGCTGTCATCAAATGTTGATCTGCAACAAACAATTGATTTTTGTCTATGGTCTATGAGGGTCCAATCTACATAGTCATACGTGAACTTGCCGGTGTGCCCGTGCTGTTTAAGTTTAAATAAATTAGGGGAGATGTTGGCGCCACCTATGGTGGTAAAATGGGAATGTGTTATACTCGTGCCTTTACCAAAAATCCGTAAGTGGATATAAGTGCCCACATAAATCTACTGTTTCGCTGGGTGTACAAGCGTCTAGTGCTTGATAATAGTGATTCTTACCTCTGCTCGCTGCCGGGTTGCATCCGAGAGAGCTGTATTCACTGTGGACCTCTGTCTGTCCTGTGCACATGCACGCTGATGGACGGAGGCTACGTGATGGGTCTAAGTACCAAAATGGTGTATGCGTGTTGCTATGCGACCGTGTAGTACTGCACTGCTGGGTGCGCATGCGCGTATGGACTAGCAGGCTCAGAAAGGACCTTCACAGAATGGAATGGAACAGCTGTTCTGGTTCGATGCTCGAGTCAACACATCCCGCTCTCCAGAAAAATGTGCAGTGCGAGCGATCGTGCAATGAAAAAGATATTCCCGCGTGGCTTAGACAGTTTTGTTTCCGATATTTACATATTTTGTACATGGTTTACAAATCTTATATCAGCATGATTAGTTGATACATTGCATTTTTAGACACATTGTCAATATCAAATTGTGTGTGGACACATTGCATTCATAGCATTCACAGATTACTTTTGATCAAGTAGTGCGCTGTGTATACTTGTGGCTGGTTCCTAAGTCTATTATTAACCTAGCCAGTGGATATACTAATTGATAATTTCTCCACATAAGATTACGTGTAGACGCAATGCATCTTTGAAACAATTGCTTCGTATTGGATCATGGGCAGTTTATTTAAGATCACCTAATGTAAAATATCGATGTCGGAGACCAGATTGTACTGGAGTGGTTGCTGTTTTGGGGATGCCATGTGTAGACATAGAAATACCTTTCCTCATTCACTCAAGGTGGTAGAGATCTAATTGTTATTTAGGCGGATTGATCCTAGAAAAATAGGTTCCACTCTATGCAAATGTTGAGTCCGTTTCTCACTGTGTGGAGCCTGTGAATCCATTTCTGTTCAAGTTTTCTGAGTGCCAAATCTCGGTCTCCTCCTCTTGCTTTTTCACTGATGGTCTGGATGATAAACCACTGAAATTCATTGTGTTTATGTTTTAGTTTTGTAAAATGAGCTACCATAGGTTTGTCCTCTGCTGCATTTTTTAGACACGATCTGTGCTCGCAGATGCGCTGTCTAATTTCTCGTTTGCTCTTTCCAATATATAGGAGATTGCAGGGGCATCTTATTACATAAATGCTCCATTTTGTCAGACAGTTGGTGAAAGTTCTGTATTTCCACATAGTTCCATTCAGAGAGATTTCTTTTTGATCTTTCATCAGACTGCACACTGAACATTTTCCACATCGGAAGTGTCCGATCACTGGGGGTAGGTTGCACAAATTGGTTTGTCTTGTTCTTGTGGGTCCTGGATCCGGGTATGTGTGGACCAATCGGTCTCTCAGATTTTGCCTCCTTTTGAAAGCAAATCTTGGTTTTTCAGGGCAAAACACATCTGTTTGTAGAATTTTCCAATTAGCCAATATAGTTTTTCTGATATTGTTACTGACTGGTGAGAATGTTGTGACGCATGTCATTTCTTCTTTGTGCTCTACTCTTTGTCGCTTCGTAAGGCATGTCTCCCTACTGGTTAAAGTGCCCTTCGTATGATTTTTGGCGGGTATCCTCTTGCCTTCAGGCGATCTTCTAGTTCTTTACCATTTCGGTCATACTCTGGCAGTGTTGTACAGTTTCTTCTTATCCTTAAAAACGGACCGAATGGGAGATTCTGTCTAAGTGCTTGGGGATGGAAGATTTTGAAGTTGAGCAGTGTGTTTTTATCTGTCGGTTTCCTGTACAGTGTCGTCATCAAGGTTTCATCATCTGTTGTTTGGATGTGCAGATAAAGGAAGAGGATGTGGTGTTTGTCTGAATGGATGGTGAATTTGATGCACGGGTCTATTGTATTAAGCGCTGTCCGGTCATTTAGTCGACAGAAAATTGGTCGACAGACAAATGGTCGACACAATTTGGTCGAAAGACAAATGGTAGAATTTTTTTTTTTATTTTATATATATTTTTCAGGTTTTCGTTTAGGAAAAAAAAGGGTTTTTAAGCAAAAAAAGGGGGTTGGGGGAGAACCCCCCCAAAAACAAAAAAAAATGTGAAACTACCAAAAAAAAAGAAATTCGACCATTTGTCTTTCGACCAAATTGTGTCGACCAGTTGTCCTGTCGACCTTTTTTTTTTGACCAAATGACCGGTAACCGTATTAAGCCATATGTGGAATTCCTGCAGTTGGGTATGGGTTCCTCTCCAGATAGTAAAAATATCATCGATGTATCTGACCCAGCCTATCAATTTGTTTTTGTATCTGTTTTCATCGTTGTAGATGGTGGTGGTTTCTAGATGGTCCATGTACAAATTTGCTACATCCGGTGCAAAGGTGGATCCCATGCTGCTACCTCGTATTTGTTGATAAAAATGGCCTTGACACAAAGAGGTTTTCGGTCAGCGCTAGGCGTATACATTCCAATATAAAGGATGTGGGTGTGGTCTGCCCTTTTGTCTAAGTAGAGCTTGAGTACTTCTATGCACTCTCTTTGTGGGATGCTGGTGTAGAGAGCTTCCACATCAAAGGTAACTAGGATGTCATTTGTTCCATTCTGATGTTGGCTAGATGATGCATCATTGCTGTTGTATCTTGAGTGTAGGTTTACATTTTCTTGATGAAAGGTCATAGAAATACGTCAGAGTAGATAGATAAGGGCTCTAGGAGTGCATCTCACCATAGTACACCATTGTAGGCTATGGCAGGATGGAGAGGGTAAAACAGAAGGCAGAGGAAAGAAAAGCAGATGAAGACAAACTAGTTAAAAGGAAGGTAGAGGATGTTTCCATAGAGAGCGACAAGGTTTTGGACCACAATCACATCAGGCCCTGGGGTGGAGTTAGGGGATACACACAACAAATGTCACAAGGGCCAGGAGGAGGAGGGTTCCCATGGGAAGCGAGAGGACCACCCCAGTGCTGGACCTGCGGGCAGCTAGGACACATCTCATGTGTGCAGATACAGAGGAGCACCGCAGGGGTGGGGAGAACAAGGGCAGCAGGGCTACCCCAGGACACAGGACAGATACTACCCCCAAGATGTACAGGACAGCAATAGAACATTCAAACACAAGCCAGACATCCAGTAAAGACACAGCCTCAGTCTGCACCAGCAGCCCAACCACCAGCACCTCAACCTCCAGCAGCACAACAGCTAGCACAAATCTATGATCGCCACTCCCTAGAGCACATGGACACAATGGTAACAGTCCCGATAAGACGGATGGGGGAGTAACAGTAGGGGGGGACACCCATTACACAGGGAATGGACTGTCACTGTACCCACAATAGGACAGCCCACAGGCAAACTTGTTGTATCCCATCCTGTCGGTCACACCTAACCCTGCGGAGGAACCTCGCATAAGGGTGGCGATAGCTAACAACATTTTTTACTTTCTTGTTGACACTGGGGAGACTAGGGTCATGAATCCGGGAAGGGACATTTTCTCTGGGCCTCGAGAAGTGGATCCCTTTACTGATAACATCTCCTTATCTATAGGAGATCACGACTCATCATTACCCTTACTCTACCCTAGGCAAGCACCTGTGAACATATTGGGACGCAACATAATGAGCAGACTGAATATGACCATCTCATTCACTGACAAGGGCATAGTATGCTTTACACCAGGGATACACATGCTTACTCTAAGACAGATTGTTCATGCATATTGTGGGAATACAGTACAGAGGGGGGAACCAGCTGACCCCGAGATTTTCCAGTGCGGGACTGATATGACCCTTAAATGGATGCCAGGAATAGCAGGGACGGTATGGAGGATACCAGGTGAGTACCTTTTCAGATCAAAGACACCACTAGACGAGAAGGAGGGAACAATTGTGTCTCTAGACAGAGGGAGTAGTGGCAAGAGAGGATTGGGTTGCAGTACACGTAATTGATGACCAATGAAAGGCATGGAGAACAATAATTGCAGTAGCAGAGGGATGCAGGCTAACACAGGTAACAGACGAAGAGCTATTTTCAGATGATAGAGGAGAGGCAGAGATGATGTTGTAGATGAGTGTACGATTCTGCTTGTGTATCGCGTACAGGGAGGTTGCACAGAGGATGGCAATGGCACTGGAAGCGCCACCATACTATGGATCACAAGTCCCTATGATGTGGGGTGCATAAAGAGCATATGATGAGTGAAGATAAAACTGAAACCCGGGGCAATCCTGCCACAGGGAAAACAATACCCCCTTACTAAAGAGGCAGATGAGGGCATACTATTACCATACCAAGGCCAACAGGGCGTCATGGCATTTCATATAAGATTTACGCCCTCTTAACCACATTGTAGAGGCAGAATACCCCGTAGCAGCAAATCCTACAATAATCTTATGTGGCATCCCAGCAGAGGCCACTTGTTTCACTGTCATTGACCTTAAGAACAACTTTTTCTTGATACAATTTCACCCATATTCACACGATTTGAAAAGCTTTATGTACCGCAACCAGAAGTGCAAACCCACTAGATTACCACAAGGGTACTGCGAGTCACCATCAATTTTGAACAGAGTAATACAGATAGATTTAGGCAACATCCAGACTGAGAGCACGATCTTACAGTATGTAGATGATATCCTCTTCTGCAGCAGGACAGAAGAAGAGTGCAGAAAAGATTCAGTGCACATGCTCCCAGTAATAGCAGAAAAAGGGTACAAAGTAGACAAAGCAAAACTCCAGTACTGTCAAAAGGAAGTACTATACATTAGACAGTTGATTTCTAAAGGCGGTAGGCACATAGCCTAAAATAGAGCTCAAACATCCAGGACACTCCACAACCTAAAACAGTGAGGAAATTACAAAGGTTCCTTGTCTTATGCAATTATTGCAGAGCATGGGTTTTTGATTACAGTTTCTACACATGCCCACTTTTAACTGCCCTCAAGGAAGCACAGAGAGAAGCAAAGCCATTGTGTTGCACAAGAGAAATGACTGAAGCCTTCAACGAACTGAAGGCAGCAATATGCACAGCTCCAGTATTAGGAACCCCAGATAATAAAAAATAATTCTTTCTGTTTTCACACGCTGATGGTGTGGTTATGAAAGCAGAACTGACGCAGAAGACAAGCATGGGCCATAACCCAATTGCATATTACAGTGGACAACTGGACCCCATTATGAGAGGACATTACCCCTGCGAACAATCATTGGCTGCTGCAGCCTTCGCTGTAGGGCCTCAACAATAACCATGGGGTGTACTACCACCCTTTAAGTGGAGCATGCCCTCTTTGTGATACTGCACAAGCCAAAAAGCACACTATCAACTCAAAGAGCATCAGGTTATGAAATTATACTATCAAAATGAGACTTGAAGATAGTAAGATGCAAAATGTAAACCCAGCACTATTCTTGGCAGACGTCTACCAACCAGGAGAGTGGGCCCATGACTGCACAAAAACTATTGAGCTATACGCAGAAACTCAAAGGGTAGAGGAAGATGCACTTGAGGGCGGGGGTGCGGGGGGGGATGTCCTGTACATTGATGGGTCATCATCAATTGATCAAGGTGACGGCATCAGGAGAACTGGGGCTGCCGTAGCGAGGTTGAAAGACGACGGGACAAGTGAGGTAGTAGCAAGCGTTCTATTACCTCCTCATTACTCAGCACAAGCAGCAGAATTAGTGGGTCTAATATTGGTTCTGCAAAACAGTGTAGGGAAGAGTGTCACTATTTACTCAGACAGCGCTTATGTAATATCAACAGTACATTCAGGACTAGCCAGATGGCTCAGAAGAGTATTCAGGAGAGCTGATGGGACTCCAGTACAGCATGCCCTGCTGTTATGTTATGTTACTTTGCATTTATATAGCGCCTTATGTACCATTGGTATGATCTCAAGGCGCTGGTAGGTTCAACGCCCTCTGGAACCGTAGTTCAAGTCAGTAGAGAGAGGGAGCCAAAAGGTGCATGTGTGCACCTTATGTGTGCAGCAGGTGTGTCCCACGTATGATAGCTGCTTCTTAGCGGTAGATGTGGTGGTTGGAAGATCAGGAGTATGTGTTCGTACTGGCATGGAATTACCCAGATCAATTCTGGCTGCGTTAGGCCTGAGGAGAACACCTAGGCTGGCGAGTGTGGAGCCAGCTGTGTTTAATTAGGATGATGGGGAGTATGAGGCAGGTGTTGGTATGAGAACAGCTAGACCGAATGTGTCATAGTATCGCTGTGTTCTAGTTGAGTGGTGGTGTATATAAGAGAGTAAGCGTGGTGAAGTGATACGGTAGTTTTCAGTAGGTGCTTGAGATCGAGCGCCTTCCTGCTCCATGCACTCCAGCCGGTCCGTGCACTCCAATCCTTATGTACTCAGATCATCCGCTCTTCACATACTTCATCCGCCTCGCACCCCCTTCGTCCGCCCTGCACACCCCCTTCGTCTGCCCTGCACACCCCCTTCCTCCGCCCCGCACACCCCCTTCCTCCGCCCCGCACACCCCCTTCCTCCGCCCCGCACACCCCCTTCCTCCGCCCCGCACACCTCCTTCCTCCGCCCCGCACACCTCCTTCCTCCGCCCCGCACACCTCCTTCCTCCGCCCCGCACACCCCCTTCCTCCACCCCACACATCCCCTTCCTCCGCCCCACACATCCCCTTCCTCCGCCCCACACACCCCCTTCCTCCGCCCCACACACGTGCTCCATCCGTCCCATGCGCTCCATCCGTCCCATGCGCTCCATCTGTCCCATTGTCAAACTAGCAAAAGGGATGATAGGGGTCTTGATCCCCTCTCCCGAACCGCAGAAGCTGAATAGATCGACCCTCCCACCTTGGTTAGCACGGGCGCCTGAACGGAGTAACACAGGAAGCCACGTGGCAGCCAATGGAGGGGAGGACTGAGTTAGGGAAAGGGCATGGAATGACAAAGGAAAGGAGGGGAAAACATAACATGCAAATGTAACAATAGCTACCTCCAACTCAATTCTCATATAAAATTATACTAACTCCTAAAAGCTGACCTATCCTGACCTGACCTCCTAAACACAACCTGTATTCTTATACTCTTAGCATTCCCTTAAGTGTGTCCCAAAAGACACTACTTTAAGCACACTGAGCATGGTGTTAGAAACGCATACATAACATGATACGAAAGCAACAGATTAATTTTTCTTTTGCGAGAACAGATTTTCTTTGCACACAAGCATGATGGCACAAACTGGGTTGGAAACAGACTCATGGCCCAGTGGGCACAGTGAAACGGCAAACAAAATATGGCATACAGAGTACAAAACACATCTTTGCCAAGGAGAGGCACTGTGTCATTACTCCCAAAACACTTTAAACTGGAATAGGATTCATGACCCTCCCTGAAACACTTCTGGCATTTAAAATCAGAGCCTGAAGAGTAAACTAGCATAGCTTTTGTCCATGTATCAATTCGACCGCGTGTTTCCTCACACGTGCAAACATATCAAACTGTATCATGAATGCACTTATCTGATGGTCCAGTCGCCTCGCGAGGACACCCGGACCCTGAAGACTGAAGCCCAAAATGAACACCAAAGCTGCTCGTAATTCACCACACAGCCCGGCGTCTGCTACTTCATGCTTGACTGCTTCTTAATCACTGCCGCAGCCCAACAGTCCTCCGGCATCCGAAATGCTGCCTGAATCCTCACGTCCTCCAACGCTGCCACCCGTGCATATAATCAGTAATTATCTGCACTGAGGCACGGGCTGTTGCAGACTTTAAACCGTTCTTTGATTGCCAGCTGTAGAGCCGCGTGTAACCACAGAACTACACCATTCCCAAAGCATGCTGGGAAGTGTAGTTTTTTACCATGGCAGCTTCATTTCTTAAATACAAAGAGCCGTCTTTTGCCCCAAACTATTCCTGACACCCATGCACTACATCCATCTCGTGCACTCCATCCGTGTCATGCACTCCATCCATGTCATGCATTTGCTTCATCTATTCCAATCGTTCCGTTCATTACATGCACTCTGTCATTCCATCTATCCGTTCCCTTCACTCTACCTGTTCTGTGCAGTCCATCCGTATCATGTGCTCAATCCTTTCCATCTTCTCAATCAACTTATTACTCTTGTCAACTTCGTTCCTCTTGTCCACTTTATTCCTCTCGACAACTTCGTTCATCTCGTCCAATTCATTGCTTTCCATCCAATTCATTGCTTTCATCTATTTCGTTAATTTCATCCACTTCATTGCTTTCATCCACTTCATTGCTTTCATCCACTTTTCTACTTTCATCCACTTCACTCTTTCTATTTAGTTTTTAATTTACATTAGCGGTTATTAGTTTTCGATTTCTCGCTCGGATCATGATGCTGGATTGTCGTTTATGAGAAGGCAGCTTTGGGCAAAGGTCATCGATTGCTGTTATCCAGTATGACTTAAGAGTCAATTTTAGGGGAAGAGCCAAGTTTTCAGTAATTTGCGGAAAAGACATGAGGTCTTCGGTTAGTCGGATGTGGGGTGGAAGTGCATTCCACAGAGTCGGGCCAGGGCTGAGATGATGATCCACCTAACCTGACAGAGTTGTATTTGGTATGAGTAGGAGGCCGGCCGAGCTTGATCTTAGAGTGCGTGGAGGATGGTAGGGTTTTAGCTTGTCTTGAAGATACTGAGGTTCATTTTTATGCATTGCTCGGTGAGAGATGCATAAGGTTTTGAAGGTCACCCTTGGGGCAACCGGAAGCCAGTGCAGAGTTTTGAGGGCTGGGGAAATGTGATCTCGTGGGCCAAGTGCTAGTAGCAGTTTGGCAGCAGCGTTTTGTGCTCTTTGTAGTTTAGTTAGTTGGTGCGCATGGACTCCGAGGTAGAGGGGGTTGGCATAGTCCAGTCTTGACATGACATGACAATTGACTGGACCGCAGAGAGTCTGTTGGGAAAAGAGGTATGGAAAAATGCGCCTAAGAGTTTTAAGATGATAGTGGCAGAACTTGGAGACATTGTTGACTTGGAGCGAGAGGGTTAGGTCTGAGTCTAGGGTGCATCCAAGGTTTTTTACTGAATTTGTGGGTGTAGGGGAATTGCCCATGGCAGAAGGCCAGGGTAGCAGGTGTGGAAGAAGTTCGGTGTTGCCACATACCATGATTTCAGTTTTGGAGGGGTTTAGCAAGCAGTGGTTTTTGGTCCTCCAGTGATCTATGTTGAGGAGGCAGGAAGCGAGGTCAGGTTGACAGTTGGGTTTTGAATTCAGGAGTTGTAGGATAAGTTGTGTGTCATCTGCGTAGTTATAGCACAGGACATTGTGGGAGCGGATTATTCGTGGGAGGGTGGACACAGAGGTTAAACAGGAGGGCTGATAGGGATGCTCCTTGTGGAACTCCAGTGTTGACTTGTCAGGCGTGGGAAGCATAGGTGGAGAGTAGGGTTATTTGGTTCCGATTGTCGAGGAAGGATGCTATCAATTTGAGAGCGTTTCCACGGATTCCTAGGGAGTGGAGGCAATCAAGGAGGATTGAGTGGTTGATTGTATCGAAGGCGGTGCATAGGTCAAGAAGGATTAGTGTGGCACATCCCGCAGAATCAGCAGTGTTTTTAAGGTCATCCCAGATTGAGGTTAGGGTGGTTACGGTTCCGTGTCAGGCTCTGAAACCTGATTGAGCGGGGTCAAGGAGATTGTTGGCTTCGACAAAGGCATTTAGTTGGGAGTAGGCGGTTCGGTCAATGAGTTTGGCAAGGAACCTGGTGTTTGAGATGGGGCGGTAGTTCTTGGGCTTGAGAGGGTCGAGGGAAGATATTTTTTAGAAGAGTTTTTACATGCACCGTTTTGAATGAGTCGGGAAAAATTCCTGAGGAGAGAGATTCGTTTATGATGGTTCTTGCATGTTCTCCTGCGCAGGTAGAAGCAAACATTTCTTTGAGGGTTGTGGCTGGGCAGGGGTCGAGCGGGCAGCCGGATGGTTTGTGGGCAGAGAGAAGTTTGAGAAATTGGTCAGTTGATAACGGAGTGAAGGAGTCGAAAGTTGGTAGGCTAGCAGTCGCAGGTGGTGGGATGGCAGGTAGGGTGGGTGGATTGCGTGGTGGGTGTAATAGAGCTAGTTTGTTGGTTAGCAAGTTTGTTCTTTCGAGAGCTGTGGTGTAAAAGTGAAGAGAGAGGGAGTCGCATAGTGATTGTGAGGGGGTGGGAACAGTGGTGGTACATGAAGGTTTGGTGAATTCGGCGAGGATTTTGTTTAGTTCTTTGCTGGGTTTTTACAGATTAGGATTTGGGGGTTGTAATGTTTTCTTTAGCTTTTTGGATTTCGGCCTTGTAGTGGCGATGGTGCTGGGCCAAGGTGGATCTGCTCAGGGCTGTTTTGTCTTTCCGCCATTTGCGTTCTAGGGATTTATATAGCTGTTTAGTGGTCTTCAGTTCTGGTGTGAACCATCTAGGAAAATGGCCCTGGCGAGCTGATGGTAACAAGAGGGGGTGAGCGGGATTAGAAAGGAGTTGAGCCAAGAGTCAAAGAGGTTGGAGGGTAGTTGTTCATTGGGTAGGCGGGTCGGGGGAGGAGACTAAAGGAGTGCATCGGCCAGGTCGGGAAGTATCTTTAGTTTCTTCCAGCATTTGCGTAGGTTCAGAGGTTCTGGTTCGGGTAAGGGGAGCGGGATGGGTGAGCGAATGGCGAAAGAAATAATGAAGTGATCAGACCAGATGATAAGGGTGTGGGGGTTTAGATGTATCAGGTTGTGGGAGCAGAAGATGGCATCAAGAGTGTGTCCTTTATAGTGCGTCGGCCCGTTTATGTGGGTATGGAGGTTAATCGCGTCTACGCCATCAACCAGAGAGTGGGTCATGGGGTTGGTGGGGATGTCAAGCCATATATTGAAGTCTCCTAGAACGGTGAGGGTGGGATGGGTTAGGTGGAGGGTGGCGATAGAGTCGCAGAGGTTGTTTTAGAATGAACTATCGTAGCCTGGGAGTCAGTAGATGATTAGGAAGCTGTGGGTGTAACGCTCACCTGATTCCCGCAGAGGCGCTGGTCTTGACTGGGTGAATGCCGTATCTTCAAAGGTGATGTGTAACACACGGTTGGCTCTTTGGGCTGGACCTCTGTGCACTGTATGTCTGACTCGAAGAGTAAGATGTCTTAGGTAAGTGAACGCCGAGCTCTCCATCTGCCTCGGGGCAGGGTGCCGTAACCAGTTTCTTCACTGGATAAGGGTGCAGGCCTCTTGACCTCAGAGGACTGCTGTCCGTCGTTAACTGCACGAACGGTAAGTTCTGGGCACTTCAAATGTCTTAAAAGTCTTTTGTAATGATATCTCTTGTTTTGCAGGGTTCCGGCGATGGCGGATGGCGGGCTGATGAGAGTTGAGGATAGAACCCGCGTGAGGAATAGAAGCGCCTGGAAGCACGTAAGTAAGCGCTTGTAGCCTGCTTCACGATGCGCACTAACTGTCCCTTTTATCTTGCAGGTACAAGTTCGGAGCTTTAGAGAAGCTGAAGGGTGCCGGAATACCCACTGGATTCGGCGTGGGAAGGAGTAATGGCACGTGAGTAATAAAGTTGCCCAATGTCTTTAAACGCACCTTCTTTTGTCTTTCAGATGCGGGATGCAGCGCCGAAGGCCTCCGGAGCGTGCGAAGAGCTGGTAAGCTTTTGTCTTTCAGATGCCGGAATGCAGTGCGAAGTCTTCCAGAGCATGCGAAGAGTAGGTAAGCCTTTGTCTTTCAGATGCCGGAATGCAGCGCGAGGCGTTGGTGACAGCCGATGGACCAGGTAAGAGATGCGCTGCCACTGAAGACCGTAGTGCTAACCTGTTCTTTCTTTGTCTTTACAGGTGCTGCTTAAGACTGGATTCCAGGATGGTAAGCCTTTGTTCCCTTAGGCCCAGGATCAGAAGCAGAAGACACGATGAGCGTTCTGCTGCAGAGAATGCAGAATAACACAAAGCAAGATTCATCCATCGGGTGTGGTTTAAATAGCCTCCTGTACTGCTTAGGTGCCTCCTTCCACAGCCACGCCTAGGTAAGAAAAGAGTTCCTGCTTTCCAGAAGAGTTCCAGTATTCTGAACCTAGGGAGTGGCTCCTGCCCCACCCAACAGGAAAAGTAGTCCCAAACAGAAGAGGATCAGGGGTTCAACTGGCAGGTAAGTAAGCAGCATGGTCTGCTGCAGGTAAGTCCACCCAAGCATTATGAGCCCGGCGCTTCCAGCGCTGGGACTGGGTATCTTTATGAGCCTGGTGCCACTGGCGCCAGGACAGGGTCCAAAAGGTCCCAATTGGGACTGGCTGGCACTCGGAACCGGGGTTATGGGTCTGCTTCCAAGGGAGTCGGGCAAGTCCTGATCTTTTGGAAGCAGAGATCATGACAGCACCCCCCCTCAAGGCCCCTCCCAAACCGGGCTTCTCCGGGGGTTTGGGCTTGTTAGGAAATGTTCAATGAAATCTTTTGATTAGACGAGGCGCGTGGACATATTCTGCAGGTTCCCAGGATCTTTCTTGGGGACCGTAGCCTTTCCAGTCAATCAGGTAAAATAGATTAGATTTGGAGATCTTGGAATCCAGGATGCTTTTGACTTCAAACTCGAGTTCTCCATCAACTAGAATAGGTTTTGGAGATGTAGTTAGTCGGGTTTGAGGTTGCACGGGTTTTAATAGAGAGACGTGGAAGACCGGATGTATCTTCATGTGAGGGGGCAAGTCCAACTTGACCGCTACTGGATTTACTATGGTAGTGATGGAATAGGGACCAAGGTATCTTGGGTTGAATGTGCGTGGTCCTTTTAGAGGTAGATATTTGGTGGATAACCAGACTTGATCTCCTACTTGATATTGGGGGGCTTCCTTCCGATGTTGGTCTGCTCCTTTCTTGTATTGTTCTTTAGCCCTTTGAAGGTGAGAAACGGCTTCCTTAAAGGCTTGGGTGATTGTAGAATGCAGGTGGTCTACTGCTGGTGTTCCAAGATCTTGGAGTGGATCCAACTCCGAGGTTCGAGGGTGACTACCGTATAAAAGAAAAAATGGGGTCTTCCCAGTTCCCGAGTGGACAGAGTTATTGTAGGCATATTCGGCTATCCAAAGGATATCTTTCCAAGTTTTTTCAGTTTGTTGTAGCATGCAGCGCAAATACTGTTCCAGAGTTTGATTGGTCCTCTCGGTTTGTCCGTCGGTTTGAGAGTGGTGGCTGGTCGAAAGTCTCACATCAATTTGAGCCGACCGACAGCAACTTCGCCAAAAATGAGAAATAAATTGACTACCTCGATCCGAAATTAGAACTGAAGGAAAACCGTGCAGTCGGACGATGTTTTCGAGAAATTCTCGGGCCAGAGTTGCTGCTGTTGGTAAGCCTTTGAGTGGAATGAAATGCGCCATCTTGGAGAATAGGTCCACGATTACTAGGATCGTATTGTATCCGGAGCATGGAGGTAGGGTGATGAAGTCCATAGAAAGCGTATGCCAAGGGCGAGGCGGGATGTCAATAGGGCGTAAGAGGCCGGCTGGTTTTTCCTTTTGACTCTTGTTTTGGGCGCATACTCCACAGGACATTATAAAGTCTCTGATATCTTTTTTCCAAGACGGCCACCAGAAGTAGCGCTTGATCTTTTCCGAGGTCTTGATCATACCGGGATGTCCTTCCATTAAAGAATCGTGATAAGAGATTACCTTTTTCTGTAAATCTGTGCTGGGCAGGTATAACCGTTCTTGGAAATATAATAGGTTGTCCTTCACCGTAAAGTCCTTTCCCTGCAGATGCCAATTCTGTATGTCTGCTGGAGTTACCAGTAGCCTGGCTTTATCCTTAACTTCCTCTATGGATTGTGTGGCGATTACACCTAGAATTCTTTGTTCGGGAATGATAGGTACAGGTTTAGGATTGATCAAATGTTCTTCCACTCCCATCCGAGAAAGGGCATCAGCTTTACCGTTTTTTGTACCAGGTCGATAGGTAATTATGAAGTCAAACTCGGCAAAGAATAGTGCCTAACGGAGTTGCCTAGAGGATTGAGCTTTTGCGGTTTTCAAATATTGCAGGTTTCGGTGATCTGTAATCACAGTAACGGTGTGTCGGGCCCCCAGAAGATAATGCCGCCAAGCCTTAAAGGCGGACTTGATAGCTAGAAGTTCCTTATCAGTAATAGTGTAATTGATTTCAGGAGGCGAGAATTTGCGGGACCAAAATGCCACGGGATGCAACTGATTGGTTACTGGGTCCTTTTGTGATAGAACTGCCCCCATGGCAAGGCTCGAAGCATCAGTTTCAACGATGTAGGGGACTTCTGGGCGAGGATGTTTTAAGATCGGTGCAGAGATAAATCTAGTCTTCAAATTCTGGAAAGCTTGTTCCGCCTCGGTAGACCATTCAAAACGTTTGTTTTTCTTTAACAAGGCGGTGATGGGCTGGACTATTCGAGAGAATTCGGGGATAAACCTGCGGTAAAAGTTAGCGAAGCCTAACATGCTTTGAACACCTTTTACGGAGGATGGCGATGGCCATTTCAGAATTGCATCGACCTTCTTTGAATCCGTACGCACTCCGCTAGGTGATAATATGAATCCCAACAATTCAACTTCAGTCACGTTGAAAACACATTTTACCAACTTAGCGAAAAGTTTGTGTTGACGCAATCTCTCGAGGACCATTTTCACGTGTTTCCGATGTTCAGTTTCCGATGAAGAATAAACGAGGATGTCGTCAATGTAAACAACAACACACACATCTATGAGCTCTCTGAGGACATCGTTCATAAAATATTGAAAGGCGGCTGGGGCATTTCAAAGTCCGAAGGGCATGACCTGATATTCAAATAGCCCATACTTGGTGCGGAAGGCTGTCTTCCATTCATCGCCCTCTTTTACTCGTACCAAGTGGTAGGCTCCTCTAAGATCCAGATTTGTATATATGCATGCTTTTCTGACTTGGTCCAGGAGTTCAAGGATCAAAGGTAACGGATATCTATTCTTAACGGTGATCTGGTTCAGGGCACGATAATCTATACAAGTTCCAAGGTCCCCTTCTTTTTTTGGAACGAAGAACAAAGCTGAGGAAGCAGGGGACTTGGAAGGATGAATAAACCCATTCGCTAGGTATTGATCCAGGTATTGTCAGAGGTGAAGATTCTCAGGCTCGGTGAGGGCATAAATTCTACTACAAGGAGGAGTAGATCCAGGTATCGGGTCTATCTGGCAGTCATAAGACCTATGAGGAGGTAGAGAGTTAGCCTGATCCTTCCGGAAAACATCTTGGAATTCTAGGTATTCAGGAGGTAACTGGGGAGCCTCCGAGGAAATTGCTGCCAGTGCAACACCAGGTCGAGGGTGACAAGTAGAGACACATTCTGGAAACTGAACCGTTCTTGCTCGCCAATCGATCTGAGGATTGTGCTTCTCTAACCAAGGAATTCCTAGAATAATCTGGAACTGAGGGGCCTTGATCACATCGAACACGATCTTCTCATGGTGTCCATCTTGACTTACTAGCGTCACTTCTTGGGTGGTATGCGTTACTGGTCCGGAGGCTATCTCCGTACCATCCACCGTAGTAATGACGTCCTTTACAGCCTTTGGACAAAGAGTCAGATTCATCCTCAAAACCATTTCATGATCCACATAATTGCCGATGGCACCGCTGTGGACGTAAGCTTCAATCGCATGTAATCGATCCGGATGTTCAGGGCTAATGAGGACCATAGGTATCACGAAATGCGAGGTCACTGAACTGGTTTTAACGCTCGGCAAGAGGACCTCTATTCTTGTCGGGCGAGGTCGTTTCCCTGCTCAGAGTTTGTGACCCTGGTAACTGCAGCTCCTACTGCCTTCTTGGCTGGTTTCACCGGACAGTCTCGAAGAAAGTGCCCCGAGTTTCCGCAATAGAGGCATAATTGCAGCTGTTTTCTCCTTTCCCGCTCCTTTTGTGTTAGTGGTCCTTTCAGGCCCCCTATTTGCATGGGTTCCCCGGAGTCTACTCCTTTGGTAGGAGTTGGTGGTTTGGAAAATACTCGAGCATCAAACTTGGAACGATCGGCCTTCCTGTTCTGCAGTCTGTGGTCAATTTGAATGACTAAGTCAATATAGTCCGAACAGTCTTGCGGGGGATTCACTACTTGGGCTAACACATCTTTGAGCTCTCCACGTAGACCTCTATAAAACAGCGTAATCCTTTTGTCCTCAGGCCATCGAGTTTCCACTATCAGTCTGTTGAAAGACGCAATATAAGCCAAAAGGTCCTGATTACCCTGTCGCAATGAAAGGAGCTCATTGTCCAAGGCCTGCCCCTGTGAATGTCTTGCAAACAGTTTTTCCATACTCAGCTGAAAAGCTTGAAAATCATGGAGAACCGGATCATCTTGATTAACTAGAGGGATCGACCAGTCTGCCGCATTGCCACTAAGGTACGAAAGCACGAAAGCTACCTTAGCTTGATCAGTTGGAAAGGCTGCTGGCCGGCATAAGAAGTGCAACCGGCACTGATTAATAAATACTGCAAACCTCTTTGGGTCACCAGAAAATCGTTCGGGCGGAGCCAGAGGTACATTCCCAGGTAGGTTGATCTGCACTGGGTTCGTAGAGGATGTTGAAGGAAGATTAGCCCCTGATGCGGGTAACGGAGTTTGTCCGGCTTGTGACTGTAGCAATTGTCTAGCGAGATCGTCTGTTCGCTCCTTGGAAATAATCAGTTCCCTTCTTAGAGCATTCGTCTCCTGACGGGCTGCATGCACTTCTGCTCTTAGTTCCCCAAGTAACTGGGCTAGCTGGTCGGTATCCGAGGTTTCCATAGCGCCTGGGTGGGAGTTTTGCGGTAGGCTTTGTGTTCTGTAACGCTCACCTGATTCCCGCAGAGGCGCCGGTCTTGACTGGGTGAATGCCGTATCTTCAAAGGTGATGTGTAACACACGGTTGGCTCTTTGGGCTGGACCTCTGTGCACTGTATGTCTGACTCGAAGAGTAAGATGTCTTAGGTAAGTGAACGCCGAGCTCTCCATCTGCCTCGGGGCAGGGTGCCGTAACCAGTTTCTTCACTGGATAAGGGTGCAGGCCTCTTGACCTCAGAGGACTGCTGTCCGTCGTTAACTGCACGAACGGTAAGTTCTGGGCACTTCAAATGTCTTAAAAGTCTTTTGTAATGATATCTCTTGTTTTGCAGGGTTCTGGCGATGGCGGATGGCGGGCTGATGAGAGTTGAGGATAGAACCCACGTGAGGAATAGAAGCGCCTGGAAGCACGTAAGTAAGCGCTTGTAGCCTGCTTCACGATGTGCACTAACTGTCCCTTTTATCTTGCAGGTACAAGTTCGGAGCTTTAGAGAAGCTGAAGGGTGCCGGAATACCCACTGGATTCGGCGTGGGAAGGAGTAATGGCACGTGAGTAATAAAGTTGCCCAATGTCTTTAAACGCACCTTCTTTTGTCTTTCAGATGCGGGATGCAGCGCCGAAGGCCTCCGGAGCGTGCGAAGAGCTGGTAAGCTTTTGTCTTTCAGATGCCGGAATGCAGTGCGAAGACCTCCGGAGCATGCGAAGAGTAGGTAAGCCTTTGTCTTTCAGATGCCGGAATGCAGCGCGAGGCGTTGGTGACAGCCGATGGACCAGGTAAGAGATGCGCTGCCACTGAAGACCGTAGTGCTAACCTGTTCTTTCTTTGTCTTTACAGGTGCTGCTGAAGACTGGATTCCAGGATGGTAAGCCTTTGTTCCCTTAGGCCCAGGATCAGAAGCAGAAGACACGATGAGCGTTCTGCTGCAGAGAATGCAGAATAACACAAAGCAAGATTCATCCATCGGGTGTGGTTTAAATAGCCTCCTGTAGTGCTTAGGTGCCTCCTTCCACAGCCACGCCTAGGTAAGAAAAGAGTTCCTGCTTTCCAGAAGAGTTCCAGTATTCTGAACCTAGGGAGTGGCTCCTGCCCCACCCAACAGGAAAAGTAGTCCCAAACAGAAGAGGATCAGGGGTTCAACTGGCAGGTAAGTAAGCAGCATGGTCTGCTGCAGGTAAGTCCACCCAAGCATTATGAGCCCGGCGCTTCCAGCGCTGGGACTGGGCATCTTTATGAGCCTGGTGCCACTGGCGCCAGGACAGGGTCCAAAAGGTCCCAATTGGGACTGGCTGGCACTCGGAACCGGGGTTATGGGTCTGCTTCCAAGGGAGTCGGGCAAGTCCTGATCTTTTGGAAGCAGAGATCATGACAGCGGGTGAACGAAAGGGGGAGGGATAGTTTTACGAGGAGTGATTCGCAGGAAGGAATGAATGGATGGCTGGTTGTCGATGACTGAGGCGTGGAAGTGAGACTTGAAGGCGATTGCTATTCCTCCTCCTCTAGAGGGACGGTTCAGTGGGATGAGGGAGTAGTCTGGGGGAAAGGCTTTGTTGGCGATCAGGGCAAAGTCATCAGAGAACCAGGTTTCTGTGATAAAGACCAGCTCCGGTTTGTCAGAGGTGAGGAGGTCAAAGATGCTGTGTCTGTTTTTGCCACAGATCGGGCATTAAAGAGGATGCAATTTACTTCGGTACAGGAGGATGATGAGGGAATTGCAGGGGTGGGGCGTGGGAGGGGAGAGGGTGGCAAAAGGGGAGTGAGAAGGGGGAGGGTGGTTGGTGGCCGGTGGGAAGAGTAGGCAGGCAGTTGAGCTGGTGGGATTGAGGGGGGGAGGTTTTGGACTGGTGTGACGCGATGAATGGATTTGGGTCGGAGGATTTGAAAGTGGGGTGAGGTGGGTTAGGAGTTTCAGTTGTGGTTGGCGAGAATTCAAGGGAGAGGGGTTTCAGGTAGGGTGAGGCGGGGGGAGGGTGGTGAAGGTTGAGATTGGGAGGTTGGTCGAGACAGGAAGGGCGATGAGTACTTAGATTGAGGGAGACCAGGTACGTTTTCAGTGTTTTTGTTATGGATGGTGTGTGAGAGAGGGTAGGGGGGTCGGAGGGGGGAAAGGGATGAGGCTACTGTTCTTGCCAGGGTGAGGTGTGCAATTTTTAGGGAGGGGAAGGAGCTGGGTCAGAGGGGGATGATGGTGGGAGTTGAGGACAGTGGGAGGTGGGTGGTAGCGGAGATGGGTGTGCTTGGGAGGCTAGGCGGGCCGTTAGTCGGAGGGGCAGGTATGAAGGCAGGAGGGTCAAGGGAATGGTAACAGCAGGGGCCTTGGGATGGTTGGCTAGCCATCGTGTCCCTCTGGCTTGGTGTTTGGATAGGGGATGGTTAGGTGTTGTGCTGGAGGGCAGGATGGTTAGGGGAAGGGGGGTTGGGAGATAGGGTGGGCGTGAAGTGAGGCGGGCGTGAGGGGGTCATTTTCGGCGGATCTTAGTGGGTAGGGTGGACTCATGGTTGTGCTAACTTTCTAAATGCAATTATACCACAGATATGCTATTAGGGGGACTTTCAGAAATGCAGCTTCACCACAGAGTGCTGTTAGGCGGACTTTCTAAATGCAATTATACCACAGATATGCTGTTAGGCACACTTTCAGAAATGCAACTACACAACAGATATGTTGTTAGGCACACTTTCTAAAAGCAATGTACCACAGAAATGCTATTAGGCGGATTTTCAAAAATGTAGCTACACCACTAAATGCAATTACACAGCAGATATGCTATTCGGCATAGTTTCTAATGCAACTAAACCTCAGATTATGTTATTAGGAGGACTTTCTAAATGCAACTGCACCACATGTATCCTATTAGGTGGCCTTTCTAAATGCAATTATACCATAGTTATGCTCTTAGGTGGATTTTCTAAATGCAATTATAGCACAGATATGCCATTAGGTGGATTTTCAAAATGCAACTACCCCACAGATGTGCTAATAGGCAAACTTTCTAAATGCAATTATACCACAGATAAGCTATTAGGCTCACTTTCCAAATACAATATACCACAGATATGCTATTAGGGGGACGTTCAGAAATGCAGCTCCACCGCAGAGTCCTGTTAGGCGGACTTTCTAAATGCAACTACACCACAGAGTGCTGTTAGGTGGACTTTCCAAATGCAGTTATACCACAGATATGCTGTTAGGCACACTTTCAGAAATGCAACTACACCACAGATATGTTATTAGGCACACTTTCTAAATGCAACTATACCACAGAGATGCTATTAGGCGGATTTTCAAAAATGCAGCTACACCACAGAATGCTGTTAGGCAGACTTTCTAAATGCAACTATACCACAGATATGCTATTAGGCACACTTTCTAAAAGCAGTTATACGACAGATATGCTATTAGGCAGACTTTCTAAATACAATTATACCACAGGTATGCTATTAGGCAAACTTTTCTAAATGCAATTATACGACAGATATACTATTAGGCGGACTTTCCAAAGTGCAACTACTCTACGGATATGCTATTAGGCACACTTTCTAAAAGCAATTATACCACAAATATGCTGTTAGGTGGACTTTCTAAATGCAACTATACCACAGATATGGTGTTGAGGCACACTTTCTAAATGCAACAATACCACAATATGCTATTAGGGACACTTTCTAAATGCAGGTATACCACAGATCTGCTGTTATGCAGGCTTTCTAAATGCAACTATACCACAGATATGCTATTAGGCACAGATATGCTATTAGGCACGCTTTCTAAGTGCAGCTATACCACAGATATGCTGTTATGCAGACTTTCTAAATGCAACAATACCACAGATATGCTATTAGGGACACTTTCTAAATGCAGGTATACCACAGATAGGCTGTTATGCAGACTTTCTAAATGCAACTTTACCACAGATATGCTGTTATGCAGACTTTCTAAATGCAACTATACCACAGATATGCTGTTAGGCGGATTTTTTAAATGCACCTATACCACAAATATGCTGTTTAGGCACACTTTCTAAATGCAACAATACCACAGTTATGCTGTTAGGCACACTTTCTAAATGCAGCTATATCACAGATATGCTGTTATGCAGACTTTCTAAATGCAACTATACCCCAGATATGCTGTTAGGCAAACTTTCTAAATGCAGCTATACTACAGATATGCTGTTATGCAGACCTTCTAAATGCAATTATACCACAGATATGCTATTAGGCACACTTTTCTAAAAGCGACTATACAACAGATATGCTATTAGGTGGACTTTCTAAATGCAACTATACCACAGATATGCTATTAGGGACACTTTCTAAATGCAGCTATACCACAGTATGAAGATTTTACAATAGTTTAGCTTCCAGGGTTGAGTGGTAGTGTGGTACGGTGTGAAGTAATTGCTTCTGTCCCCGCCCTTGCCACACTTACTTAATATTGGCTTCTTGCTTCTCCTGCGGATACCTGCAGATACGACCTGGAGCTGTCTCTGTAGGAGCAGTCCTTTGCCTCGGGTCACTAGCCGCAGGGGCTGCACTGGCAGAGGGCTGCCCTGGGAAAGGCAGTAATTGCCCGTGAAGCACGGACAATACACCAATCAGGGCACGGTGGGCTGGTCGGGAGGCAGGAAGTGGAAGGCAACCAGGAAGAGGGATCGGGGAGCAATGGGCGGACAAAGGGGGCTGGGGGCTCCAATTTTACAAACAAATTTGGACTGTGGCCAGGCCCAGAAGGGTCTATAGGAAGGTTGCACTCACCTCAGCAGCTTCACAGAAAGAAGCGAAACGGGAGGCAGTGCAGGCCGCTAGGCCTTCAGGCACACGGACAATACACCAATCAGGGCACGGTGGGTGGGTCGGGGGGCGGGAAGGGGAAGGCAACCAGGAAGAGGGATCGGTGTGCAATGGGCGGACAAAGGGGGCTGGGGGCTCAAATTTTACAAACAAATTTAGATTGTGGCCAGGCCCAGAAGGGTCTATAGGAAGATTGCACTCACCTCAGCAGCTTCACGGAAAGAAGCGAAACAGGAGGCAGTGCGGGCTGCTAGGCCTTCAGGCACACAGACAATACACCAATCAGGGCACGGTGGGCGGGTTGGGAGGCGGGAAGGGGAAGGCAACCAGGAAGAGGGATCGGGGAGCAATGGGCGGACAAAGGGGGCTAGGGACTCAAATTTTACAAACAAATTTAGACTGTGGCCAGGCCCAGAAGGGTCTATATGAAGGATGCACTCACCTCAGCAGCTTCACGGAAAGAAGACCTCATAGAAGTAATAACATACCCACAGGAACTAGCATTAGTAAAGTGCCAGGCACACACTGATGGCGAGGGCGCAATTTCAAGTGTGAATGAAGCTGCAGACTATGAAGCAAAGTGTGCATCATACTTTGGGGAAATATGGGAACTGAAAGGGGGACAAAAAGAAAGAGGGGGGATGAGGCAGATGCTGTTGAAAGAAGGGTACAATCACCTCCCAGAAACTCAAATCATGGAATTGCAGGGAGCTGCAACCAGGGATGAGAAGGAACTCTGGGTAAAGAGAGGGTGTTCAATGTCTCCCACATATGCCCTATGACGCTAGAACAGCACAGGCTAGGTGGTCATGCCCCTTGCGATACTACAAACAGCACTAACACAGCTGCATCACCCCCACACACACAGGGAAAGAAGTCATTGCTGCACGCATTGGAGAATCTTGGTTCTGTCCCAATCTAAATGAACATGTGGCACATTTTATCAGCAATTGTTTAATTTGCCAGCAGTTCACCAGAGGGCACACCCTAAGAGCTGTGAGAGGAGCCAAACCTAGACCCGAAGGGCCCTTTCTGAACCTCCATGTTGACTATGTGGACATGATCCAAGTATGTCAAGGATACCGCTACATGTGTCATGACCACAGAACTAAGGGCCAGTCCTCCCTAATCCCCAGGGTCCAAATGGACCCAGTCCTGGTGCCTCTGGCACCAGGCTCATGTAAAAGTGTGCCTAGCACACTCTGTGCCAAAGGCACGTGCAGCAGGGCCGGGCGTGGCCATAGAACAACATTGGAAGGCACATGCAGGAGCCCCTGGGTGGGGCAAGGTGGAGCCACTATGCGGGGCTAAAGGGAGGGGCCAGGGATAGCCTATATAAGGCCAACCCATCCACATGCCTCTGCTTTGCATTCTGCTTTTGCAGCGTGACGCTTACCGCTGTTCTTACCTGCGCATCCACTTGATCCCAGCTGCTTTATCTCTGAAGACATCTTACAAGATTCCAGCATCTCCACTGCAGACGGCGCTTCTTACCTGCTTTCAGCCGCTCCATCGCTGTACGCGCCTCTTACCTGATTCCAGCTATTCCATAGCTGTGAGAGCCTCTTACCTAAATCCAGCTACTCCATCGCTGAAGGCGCTCCTACCTGCTCCCAGCCGCTCCATTGCTGTGTGTGCCTTTTACTTGCATCCCATCTCTACCAGAGTCGGGGCCTTCTTCTCACCTGATCCGGGCGTTCAGCTAACCGTATCTCCACTTTGTTCCTTTTCTTCGCAACGTCTTCACCCTGCAACTGCGGAGCTGCATCGAGCATCCAGACTTCGTTCTTCACCGTTGGCCTTCTCCTGCAAGAGAAAAGAGAGAACAACAGGTTATAATTCATAACAATAACGAACGCTTGGCCGCCATACCAGTGCCTAGAGTTCCTTTAGAAAGGCCAACTTACCAGTTCCATCAGCTTAATCTCCCCGGATTCTTCTCTACATGACTTGAATCTGCTTCTTCATACCAATAGGGATGAGAATAGACATTGCAAGAATTATTATTGAACAAGACAAAGACATTATAATAAACAAACTATAATCACAACCAAAAGACTTACCTTCTAAGTGGATTGGTCGCAGCTGGTCTGGATCAACACTTCGACGGACCAGTGAAGCAACTCGCTCCACTCTATGCGGCCCTGCTACGATAAGCAGGATGGATAGCTCAACGTTACAACACAACAGGTGAGCTTGCATGGGAAAACGCTTGCATACTTCATTTTGGCACGAGAGGGTTGAGGGAAGTCACGACACCCCCACACCATTCTCATTAGCTCTCATCTTCTTTCAGGGGCAATACCACTATTCAGAACAGCAGGCTCTGCAACAACCGGGAGAGGTAGGCGATCCAGAGGAGCCAAGTCGAGGGAGGGCTCCATCCGTGCCCCAATGCCCCCTCAGAGACCAGGTGAGCATAACAACATGATAGTAGTTGTCTGCCCCGTCTCCAGATGGGTTAAAGCTGGACCCTGTTCCCATGCCGATGCCCTCCGAGCAGCAAAACATATGGTCAGGTAGGTGTTCCCAAGATGGGGCGTTTGTGAGGTTCTGCGGTCTGACAATGGCCCTCACCTCGCCATTGAAATGTTCCAGCATATCAGTGCCCTGATAGGAATAAAACACACATTAGCCTGTACATACCACCCACAAGCAAATGAGATGTGTGAACGCCTCAATGGTCTCCTGAAAGAACAAATTGCAAAGACTCAACAAAGCACCTAGAAAAACTGGTTGCATTGCTTACCATTGGCCCTATTCGAACTGTGCGACAAACCAGGGTCCGACCACCATTTAACGCCCACGAGATGGTGACAGGACGGCACATGCACCTTGGCTCCTCCCACTAGGGCATTGAAGGATTGCGAAAATGTAGCTGACGTATTGGGACACAAAATGTACGATTATGTAACTTCACTGGTTTGAAGCGCTTCTTTTATCTCTCGCCAGATACAGCTGACACAGGCAGGCCGGAAGACAATATAAAAGAAGATAATAACACTCCAGAACAGGAAACACACCAAGAACAACTTGCGCAAGTAGTGGACCTAGTACTTCTTAAGAATTATGTCCAGCACTGGAATGCGCCCCGCTTCACTGGCCCACACGTTGTTGAGGCCACAACAGATAGAGCAGTGAAACTGCAAGGGAAGTCCATCTGGAACCATATTCATGATGTTAAACCCTACAAAGCATCGGCCTCGCCCCAACGTGCATCTGCAGAAATCAACCGGGCCAACGCTACAACTGCTGCTGATAATTCCCAAGAAAATACAATTGTCCCAAAAAAACCCGAACTAGAGACTACTGGTCACCCAATGGTCAGACGCTCCCAAGCCACCAATAGCCCACAGCATCGTTAGTACTACTAGACTAATGAGCAACACCACCCCTTTCCAACAAGAGGCCACCTAAACCCCTGAAATAAATAACATTACCCATGTCCCAATATACTGCCCCAGAAGAACTAACAAAGACAAATGCACATTGACAGCAGTAACACAATTTAACATGTCCTTTTTTGCACACACAGGTCGTGCACTGACTACAGCATTAAGATCTCCCTTGATTGAACATGCAGGGTGCTGTGACTAATATAAAAGTTAGAGAGGATTGTCTGATGCTACCTCCTATTGATAGCTCGAAGCATTTTCTAACCAATTCGTCCATAGTATCAGAAGACCCTGCCATTTTAGAGCACACTCCGCTGAAATTTACTTCCTAGAATTCATAGTGCGTTTGGCACAAGCATATCCAGAGCTTGAACATAATGCATACCCTGTACTCCCAACATGCGAAACCCATCTATACAGAAAGTTTGGGAAGAGATATTTGCCTGGGCACTAAGTGATTATTTAGTACGCGGAGCTTGAATACTACTCACAAATACTAATATAATAATGCATCTTTTCCTGATTTTCAGGCAGGCAACTTTATCATCTCATCAGCAGCTCAATAGCGGCATAAGTAATTATGGTACACATAATAAAAATTGTGATGTTTATTGTGTGGCTCCTGTTATCCACTACACTATTGGGTACTGCCTTCTGGCAGTTAAACTTTGCTTTGCATGTCACCGCTATCTCCCACACTAACACTCCCCCAACCCAAGCAGCACGGACTACCATGTCAGGTGGAGTAGCAGATACTGCTGATAAGGGAAGAAGAGGTAAGCGCAGTGTTGTAACAGATATGAAGGGGGTTGACACATACCTCACAGACACAGCACACGTAACAAACAACATGTGGTACAAGCACATGTCTAAATTTTATAGGGACACCGGGGAGAGCTGTAACGTCTGCCTGTAGATCCCCTATGCCATGAGCGCATCCAGGACCTTCTAGCAACCGCAATACCCGCGGCAACCTCATAATGTCTAATGTATCTAGCAATGTTCCAGACACGGGGAAGATTCCAAGGGAGAACAGCAACATTAAGATGGATGTCAAAAGGCAACCTTTCCATACAAGGACAATTACATTAAGACATTACCTATGATGAACAATTACTGGCAACTAAGTGAAGGGCTGCAGTACATAACAGAAGGACCAGAGAAGGGAGAAACAAAAACTATCACACTACAATACCTGCCATGCAAATAGGTGGGAGGAGAGCCAGGTTGCTGGAAGAGGCCACAAATATTGATCTATGGATAAGTATACACGAATGATGGCTGGGTGGACGGGGTGATAGGAAGTAAAGCACTAACTTTAGCAAAGGCACCGGTGAATAAGGTGCAAGAGGAAAACGATAAGTGCCCTAAAGAGTGGGATAGAAGTACAAAGTTGGTGACAAGGGTGGACAACATAACCTCTTTAGTAGTTCCAAAGAAAGACATCAAGCTCGATAACATCCCAAAAATGCAGACCGACTAGAGGAAGAAAAGATCACTGAATACTGAAACAACCACCCAACCGAATAACGACAACCCACAAAAGCAACTCAGCAGGTTAAAGAGAGAAGGGAATTACTTATGGGGAAGATCGGAAGCAGCACTGGATGAGGTACCAGCATCACACAGATTATTCAGCAGGACACAAATGTTCTTTGCGTCACTAATACCTGGAATACAGGAAGAAGAGGCAAGAGGAACGGGGAAGAACAAGAGCTGCTTCACCTACCTCTGGTCATGGATGCCCTCCTGGCTGGCAGATGGAATGAAGTTAATTGTTGCTGGTCTAATACTTGGATCAGCATCCCTGTGTGGCATAAAAATATGCATCACAAAGTGCCAGAAAAGGGCAGAAGAGGTGGTTGGGATGCAAGTGCTAATGGAACTGGAGAAAGGGGAAGCAATGGGTGCCATTTTGCAGGACAGAGAGAGATTGAGACAGAAGATAGCAGAATCTGACATCTTCCCACCTGGGATGAAGGTAGAGAACCCACGCAACCCGAAGAAGCATGTAGGAAAGTGGGCATGGTGCAAACTGGAAGGTGGATTCATCTACATGTACTGGTCATTCGAAGATCACGTGAACGCCAATGGTCACCTTGCAGGGATAACTAAGGTGTGGTGGTTGATAGACGATAATAGAGATTGTAGAGGTGTGGTCAGCAAGTCGACCAGGGGGGGACTGAAGAGGGAAGGTCAGAATATGCCTCCCCATCCTGGAAGACCCTCGAACAGGAAGAAGTACCAAAATAAAGTATGGCTGTCGATCGTACAAGCTCACACCAATCCCCACTGCTTCCCCCAATGGACTCCTACCACAAGAGAAACCCGCTCACCAGACCATACAACCCCAGAGCTGTGCGGTCACTACCCAAAGTGGACAAAAACGCACAAGAAGGAGCTGGAGATGGCTACATGGACAGGATCGACTGAGGCGCTAAGAAGCCATGCTTCAAGTCGTTAGAGACACCACCATGACATAGATGCATCAGACATGAAGCACACGTGCCATCCACACCTGCGGGACACACGCACACCCAACTACACGAAGAACACACGTATACAGTTCTCGGAGTTAGCGGACTGTGACATGCACATACTGTCTGCACGTTTATTATTTTTTGTCATTAGCTTGCCACAGCAACGTCAGACTGCAAGAAGGGAACGTGTAAATGCTTGCAGATGCTTATATGCAAATGACCCTATGGCATGACAGGAGCACTCAAGGGACCCGAGAGCCATAACGCACTAATCTATGGACACTTTCGAAGAACATACAGTAAAAGCCAGACCATGGCTTGGGAAATTTTAGGCCATAACCGTCTCAGGAAAGCCTCAAGGTGCACAGAGGGCTGTGCGAGCAGAATCACTGCGGCAGGAACAAAGTCACTGCCAAAGTTGCAATGTTGCAAGTGACATTCCACAATCTGAACCCAAGTAACATCACCTGCAGAAGAGGTCATTCCCTGTAAAAATACAGACTAAATCAGAGCTCCCGAGCTCACAAACGTGGTCTCCAAGCACCAACCTGATGAGGAGCCAAGATCTGGTGGCTGGGAAGAGCCAACCGCCTCACGGACCAGACAATGGTTGCAACAAATTTGTTACACTCAAGCTACAGCTCTGTTCTGGGAATGGAGCGCACCAACGGCAATGATAGTCCACACACTTATGACACTGACACATAGTTGCACCTCACGGACACATAGTTGCACATGCACCGAGAACAGGTGTCCTGCAGGCTGAGTTTCGTACCAAGCTTGGGGACCACAATCAGAATTCCTGGTTCCAGGGGGTGGGTAGCTGGGATCACTGACCAATCATGGGGTCCGCACATTGTAACAATTTTGTAGTAGCAATTTTGGGCGATATCCAAGCTCGAGACCGGATATTGCCTGGTCCAATAGATAACCCTCTATAATAGCTCCTATAGGGGAACTACCACTCAACAGACTATCCTGAGTGGAGTTAGGTTTTTGGAAAAGTGCCTGGAATGCGACTTAAGAGTGACGCCACGCGCTATCAAACCTGGCCTGCGAGCCAGAATTCGCTGAGAGGTGGCCGGAATTGGTGCCATGCAGGGGGATCCCTGTGGTTTGTTGGCTGTAATAAACCCCAGTCATATCTTGCTACTTCCACAAGTTCTGCACCCGCAGACTCCTAGCAAAAGGCTCTGCCTGCTCGGGGGTCCACCCTAACAAGTGTTGCTAATGAGTGGTCACCTTTACCAGAAGGATATGTAGCAGTGGGGTTGCTTCAGGAACTGTTTAATATACCACCACTCTCGATAATACTAGGAAGCTAGCAGATTTTTTGGGGGGTGGTTTTATAAATGGAATGCCACCTTTGTAATAGAGGCAATAATGGCACACTCTGCGTTAGTGTTTGTGTATTCATGTGTTACAGGAATGAACGCCTGTGGGGACAACAGTTAATATAGAACAGTCATACATGATCACTCCTTACTAACGGTGCCGGTGCTTCGGGGTTCCCATTCCCATGGAGTCCTCTGGGACGCCCAGTGACGATAGACACCATGCTGAGATAGCAACCCTCAGACCAACCCTGATAGCTGGAGAAACTTCACTGCTGAAGACCACTGCATCAACAACGCAGCATCTGCTCAAAGACCATTCTTTGCTTAGGAGTGTAGTGTTGGAGCTAATTTCAGAGTGAGGGTGCTGGCCGGTGTCCCTTACCAGTATCTGGGCATGATCACTTTATAAAAATCACAGTGGATGTGAAGAGTCTTGGTTCTACTGGACTAGGGATGATTTCAAGTGAAGTAACACGAAACGTGGAAGCATGAATTGTAGTAAATTTGACTTAAGATATTTCTGAAACATCTCATCCAGTGGTTGATTGTAAAGCTTATTTTCTCAAACGTTTGTGTAAAGTGTGATAGGGAAGGGTATTAACATTTTATAGAGCATTGTGTGCAACGAAATTGCCTCTTTGTGCTGAGAGATCCAACAAAACTTACTTGTGGAGAAACATGTTTTACCAATTTCAATAACTTACATTGGTATTTGTATGCACGATTGATCTAATGGACAGCTCATTAATTCACTTTACCATTTCCCACAGTGGCTGGATGTTTTAGTGCTTTGCAGATTAATATCTCATTCTGGATTGTTTTGGTATAATTTGAAACCTGGGTGACTGTGTAATAGCGTTAATTCTGCCCACCTCTAACATTGAGCGACAGTGTAAGTAATTGCTATAATACCTGTGTGTGCCATAAGAAATATAGAATATAGAAATGCCATAAGAAATAATATCCATACGTAATACTGTTCTATGTGGAAACAAAATCCATGTTATTGTACTAGGTTAAATACTCAAATCAAAACTAAAGCGCAATCATTAGAAATAATACTCAAGACTTGTCCAGTGCGATGTAAAAATATTCCCACATACTGTGCCGCCACACACTGAACATCTGAATATTGGGCGAAAGTAGCCCCATGGAATTTTCTGCTGTGGAATATGACGTCAGATTATTATTCAGTAGAATAAGGTAATACTTGTAGTTCTCTCCTGAAACAGACAGTTGTTATAGAATGCGACACATAAATCACAGCAAGTCACTAGAAAGCATCCAGAGTAATAATACGCGGACACCTTCAGAGTAGCACCTAGTGAGAAATGAAAATTCAATAAGAGCCTTGCTGATTTTGACACCCAGATTCATTAACTCAGAATAATATATATATTGTTTTACATTTGTAGATCACACTACGGCCCAAAGGCATCGAGGCGCTGTTACATGAAATTGTACGTAGGCATGATTCATGTTACTTTGGAGGCGGCAACGAGTAGGGTTTCTTGGTTACAGATACATTTGGTAGTAAAAAAGTAGTTACAACAGCGGCAAACAGTGAAAGCTTACTTCAATATTAGCAAATAATACATTTTTAGGAGGGTTTCAAAGTCAGAGGTGCTGAACATCCGGCCACAATACGGCGAGATGTGGGGAATGGGAACAGGTGCAGAATCATATACGTCACACAAATAGCCTTGTTTTAATAGCTTTGCGGAAGGCTAAGTGGGAGTCAATCATCCTAAGGTGCGTGGGTAGAGCGTTCCAGTGTGATGCAGCCATAGCTGGGAAGCTGGTGCCACCTGCACGCACTCTCTGGGTGTTGGGCGTGGAGATCATGTTAGCGTAGGCCATTCTCATAGGCATGGAAGAAGTTGGCTTAGATATTCTGTGGACCAAGTAAGGGGATGCCAAGTCATGGAGCCATTTATGCATATGAGAGAGGGGTTCAAAGACAATTCTCTCTTTGACGGGAAGCCAGTGAATCGGCCTCCTTACCTCAGAGATTTGGTCCTTCTTGGATATTCCTGTGGTGGCCCTCAAGGCATTGTTTTGGACCAATTGAAGTTTAGCAATGTTTTTGCCAGAGGTCCCTACAAGGAGGGCATTGCAGTAATCCATTCTTGATCCGATAGTTGCCCTAGCAATAGTGAGGCAGTTCTGTAGAGATAGGAAGGGGCTTGCTGCATTAAGCAATTTAGAATAGTAAGCTGAAGGAGGCAATAGCATTGACCTGCCTGTTCATAGTCAGATTGGAGTCCAGATAGATGCCCAGGGTCTTGACTGTTTGGTACACTGGGATAGGTATATTATCAATGGTAAAGGAGCTGTATTGTTTGCCCATGTTGCCCAGAATGGTCGGTGACCCAATTAACAGAAGTTCCGTTTTCTCGTTGTTAAGGCATAACCAGTTTTCTGCCATCCAGGCTTGGATGGTAGAGTAGATAGAGTTAAGCCTCATGTCGGCCTCATAATCACCTGTGAGGGGGATAAGCACTTGGGTGTCATCAGCATAGTTTGTGTATGAGATGCCCAGTGCGTCCAGAACGTTGAATAGAGGCCTACTGAACAGGTTATAAAGGGTAGGTGCAATGCAACAGCCCTGGGGGAGTCCACATTTGATGTGACTTGGAGTGGCACAGGCAGAGTCCGACAAGACTTTCATGACCCTTTCCTGTAGAAACGAGGTGATCCAAGCACAAGCCTTTCGGGGAGAAGTTGGCCTCTAAGGAGAGATGGTGGCACAGTGTGTTGTGACCCACCAGGTCGAATGCAGCCGATAAATCAAGGAGCAGGAGGAGTGCTGGTTTGCCTGTGTCTCTGATGTCGTACATTTGATATTTCAGGTCTAGGAGGGCCGTTTCGTTGCCATGTCGTGGATGGAAGCCAGACTGCAAAAGGCCCAGAAGACGGTTGTTTTCAAGGAATTTTTGGACTTGCAGGTAGGCTGCTTTGTCCAGTATTTTTAGTTAATAAGGGACAGTTGTAATGGGCCTATAGTTAACCGGCACCGTTGGGTCAAGGGAGGGTTTCTTGAGGAGCAGGCGTACCAAAGCTTCCTTAAGGCCAGTTGGGACATGGCCAGACTGGAAGGACGATTTAATAAATGCTGTCAGAAAGGGTGTAAGGGTAGGGGCACAGTCTTTAATGAGCTGAGCCGGATATACGTCACCTTTGCAGTTGGATGGTTTAATGGATCTGAGAAGGGTGATGACTTCAGATTTACTCATATCCTTGAAGTCGAAGAGCGGGGATGCATTTGCTCTGGTTGCCATGAGCGAGTTGCTGTGCTGCTTGGCTATTAGGTGAGTCAGCGCCTTTTGGTGGGATAGGATTTTAGTTTGCAAGGTATTCAGCTTGTCGAGCATGGCCGATTGAATGTTGTTAAACCAGTTGTCATCCTTCAAGAGAGTGAGAGGTGGGGTGGAAGGATTTTCCAGCTCTCTAAAGATGGTGAAAATGTATTTAGTCCCTGATTTTGCATTAGCTATCCCTGTATTAAAAGAGGTGGCTTTGGCCTTGATTATACCTGATTTATAGTCTTTGGAGATAGCCCTAAAGGCCATCTTAGAGGCGTCATTAGGGTTAGTTTTCCAGACTGAAAGGGCTGCTTTCTTATTGGAACTTAGTTCAAGCAGCTCCTGAGAGAACCAGGCATTAGAGAGCTTAGATTTCTTTGCTTTCCTGAGAGTGAGAGGAGCGATGGAATCAACGGCTTGGGTGATGGCCAGTTTAAAAGCACCAGCGAGAGTGTCAGGGTCCTGGAGAGCAGGCACCTTAAGGAAGGGCATGATCTTTTCCGAGGTGAGTTGACATGAGCTTCTTGTGAGTGCCGCAGGAAGTGGGATCACAGACTTGGGGGGGGGGGGGGCTCTTTATGGGTGTTAAGGTCAAATTGAATGTAATGGTGGTCAGACCATGGAATGGGGTTGTTTTTTTCGTAATTACCACAGAACAATTATGGTGGGTAACCCAATCCAGAGTATGTCCTCTAATGTGGGTGGAATCTGAGATAGCTTGAGAAAACTCTAAAGTGGATAAGGCTTCATTCAAGGCAGCAGCATGGGTATCATTCGGGTCATTAAGGCCAAGATTAAGATCACCCAAGAGCATTACTTTAAAGGTCTTTTTCAGATTGTCTGAAAGAGAGCGCATAAAGGCCTCCTGGAATTCTGTGATAGGACCCGGAAGTCTATAGACGATGTGTAGGGCAAAGGTGAGGCTAGGGGAGAGATTAATTTTGAGTAGAAGGTAGTCACAATTGTGGCAGAGTTCTCCTTCAATCCTCCTAATAGCGATGGTTTCTTTGGCAATGAGAGCTACTCCTCCGCCTCTCTGGAGGGGACAATCTTGCCTGTAGAAGATAGTGTACCAATCTGGGATGGCGAGGGAGAGGGCTGGGCCAGAGGTTTCATTCAACCATGTTTCAGTAATTATAAGGAGGTCAATGTTATCCTTTTGGATGAGGTCGTGGATGTCTAGAGCATGTGCTGGTACCAAATGGGCATTGACCAGGGCACACTTAGGAGCGGCGGTATGCGAAGTTGTAGGAGTGGAGGTCACAGGAGGGTTGAGCGACTGAGATATTAGTGCCCGTGTTAGGCCGCTGTGAGGCACAGCAGGCAGACCCTGCAATGGGAGAGCCCTTAATCACAGCCGCGGAGGGCATGTCCAGAGCATGAGAGGTGGACAGGGGTATGCGTGGCTCAGCAGGTGAGACATGGCTAGCATGAATTGACATGGCTGTAGCAAGAGAGGCAAGGGGCATCAGATGTGCATCATGGGACATAGGCTTTGTCAGAGTATCAAAAGTAGAGGCATGGGGATATATATAGGCACGTCATGGGCAATAGGCACTGGCAAAATATCTGCATTAGAGGCATGGGGAGGCACAGGCGCAGCATGAACAGGCATTGTCAGAGTATCAACAGGAGATGCATGGGGAGGTATGTGAGAGGCATGGGACACAGGCATTAGCAAATATGGAACATTTGTTAAATGCAAATGGAAGTTGGCAGTGGTCTGAGTAACGGAGCCTGTGATATCAAAGTTATGCAGGTAACTCACATGGTTAGAAGGCATGGGCGTAATAGAGGCATGGACTCAAGATTGGGTATTGAGAAAGCCAAGAGTTGGTTGGCAAGCAGCGGAGAGTCAAATGTGGATGGCTGTAGTGACGGTGCATCTAGGAGACTTCCGGGCGTGTGATCCAGCGTAGCCCAGGTGGCGTTGAGCCCTAAGGCTTTGGATCGGGTGATCGCAGCAGGTTACTGCAGGGCGGCGGTTCCTGATGTCGAAGGCGCAGAGTCGGGCAAGTCAAGGGCCAAGACGTGGGAGTGAGTTATATGTCCATTGGATGTAGGGAGGGGGGACTGGTGCCAGTGATACGGTGGATGCAGTATTGCCATCGGGTGCAGGGACATCCGGATTGGTGTATGGCAGACCCTTGCACACTCTCGATATAAAATATTTGTTTTTAGGTATGCCCTTAGAGGGATGTATCTGTCTGTGGAAGAGCTACTGCTATTTAGAAGATTGATAAGGGCTCATTTTTGTCCATAGCAGCAAGTACACACTTTTGATAATCTTCGCTGAACATTTCTATGGAGGGTAATCTGTGCTCTTGCCTTAATTGATGATGGTCTGTGGTGCAGGACGTCCAAAATGGGGGGGGGGAATCAGAGTCATGACAGGGAGAACCATAAATAATCCCTCCTTGTACTGCAATTTAAGAGTAGTGAAATGTGATAACAAACCGAAGATAGTAATATAAAAGAGCAGTAAAGGGAAGTCAGAGTGAAAGCTCTTCGGGGGAGGACAGGTGGAGTGGAGGTGGACTGAGAGACCAGGCGAAGGACAAAGGGTGGAGCGGAGTACTGAGGACCTTGTGGGGGTGCTGGAGTTTTATTGGTGAGGCATTGGTAGTGAGAGACAGTGGTACCAGATAGTGCGAGTGAGGCACTGAATGAGTGAGCGGCTGTGAGAGTGAGTGTAGCAGGGTAATGAGAGGGTGTGGCTGTTGTGAAAGAGGGGTGAGTGAGAGGAGAGGAGGCGGAGAGACCAGAGGAGCGCAAAAGAACAGAAGAGGAAAGAGGGGGTGAAAGCGGGAGGGGAGGAGTGTGTGACCATCCAAGGGAGGGAAAAGGAAAGTGTGATAAGAGGAGAAGAGAGGAGACATGGGGAAGAGAGAGGAGGGAGGAGGGGTAAAACCAGGAGAAGAGGAGGGAGAATTGAGTAACAGAAAAGATCAGGGGCAGGTGAGGAAGGGAAAAAGTAGGGAAGATTATGAAAGGAGCAGAGTGTCTGTTGTCAGCACAATCAAAACCCTTATCATTGCTATTGAAACCTGGGAAAATAAATTAAGAGTTAGGGAAACGTTGGGAAATCCCAAATGGATTCAGGAAGACAACACAAAGGCTTAAGGCTTTTAAGCCCTCACAACAGCTAGATTGAAAAGATAGTGTATGTTACTGATCTATAATTTGAAATCAACTAGGGGTTTAGGAAAGTCTGCATAGTTTGTTTTGGGATATCATTCATTCAGAGGCTTTATTTTTTTTAACAGTAAAAGTCATAAAAGCATCACAGCATAAATGTATCATATAAACGTAGCACAAGAGTAAAATGCAATCATACAAAAATTCATCGTTATAGATCAGTAAAAAAAATAAAACGGGATTAAGATAGGGAGGGGTGATGGACAGCATCATAACATTAGATACTGAGTTGGTTGCTAAGAATGGCTAAGCAAAGGGACGTCATTTAGGGGTTGCCAGAGGTCGCAACTGCGCCCTCTGAGGTCTCCCTTGAGAATTCTGAGGTTTCCCTTGCGACCTCTTAAAAAAAAAAAAAAATTTTTTTTGTAATGCAAGCTCCTGGGCTGTGGCCAGCAGCATGTGGCGCTTTGCCCCTGGAGTGGCTGGCTTACTTGTTCAGGCCCCTTAAAAAAAAGATGAAAAATAAGAACAGGAGTGCCACAAGTCTAACACTTTCAGCACTGACCCTAAATAAGAAATAATAGGGAATAGGAGTACCAAATAATGTGTCTTTCTGGAATTCTACACAATAATTTCTAGACTGATTAAAGGTTTATTTCAGGCATACTTCAGGGGTGAGTCACTGATTTAGTCTGTTCTTAAACGCCTCAACTCAGCCTTTCATCCTTCTGAGGTCGATAAATGAGTACCAACACAGGTTGGGTGATATTTGGTGTATATTTTTTATATATAAATCGCTTAAGCGTAAGTGCTATATAATGACACATTATTTGGTCATGGCCGTCTGCTTGCATTCACAGTAATTTGGTAACATTGGCCTATACACACTGATCCTAACCATACATATGGCGATCCATTCTTGTATGAAATGTACATCACATTATAGTGATATCGTAACCATATTTTTTCCATAGTATACAATGCTATGTGATGCCACTTCCTGTTTTGTCAACGGGTGAAAGGTCGTGTTCCATCGCTTCCCGTGATATCCCTTTGGGGTGGGGTCAATGCCATCACTTCCTGTGATGTCACCAGGGGGTCAAGGGTTGTGTGACGTCACTTCCGCTACCCCAGACATTTTGGTGAAATGACGTCCCTGGCTAAGCAGGCTCTTTAGACTTCTTCTGGTGAACTCTCCATCCCCAGCTCAAATAGTTACTAGAAATATCTACTTTCCCTTCCTGGAAAGAATGTTGCCTATGCGGTTTACTGTTTTATTGAGAATGCTTTACATCTAAAAAGTACTTGTAATGTATGTAAAATTCTATTTATCATCATTGTGCATTGTGATACTTTTAAAGATTATATTATTCATCGAAATACAACTTTTTACCCACCTACCAACGTTATGGTGGAGGGAGGCAAAGAGAGGTAGAGAGAAGGAAGCCCATTAGAGTGCCCACCAGTGAGACACACACATCCAAAATAAGAAACCCTTTCAATTGTGTTGAATAAAGACCCATGAACCACATTTGGAGTCTGTTTGTGATGCCATCCGTGGCAAGAGAAGGTTAGGCAATATTTCAGCTACACACAAGCAATAACAGCTAAAGTACATTCCCCAAAAAAAGAGATAACTGCCCGGCTGTAAATAGGGACTACTGCCCAATTAAAAGAAATAGCAGCAATGCTTAGAAGTGTCAGCAAATTGCAGCTTTGATTTTATGCATATGCAAACACACACAAACTATCACCACAACACAAGCTTCTCACTCTGCCCCCAAGCGTACATCATACTTGCTCAGGAGGGTAAGAAGGGAGCACAGATGTTATGCCCAGCCCATCCATGTGCCCTGATAACATGTTATAGTATTGTGCCCTGAAAGTTCAAGCAATCCTGAGAAGCACAGATGGTGTCTCATTAAACGAATAGAAGAAATGCTGGGAAGTAATGGTACTACTACTCCTGCATTAAATGCATGGACCAAGCATTTCAACCGACTTGCTGCCGATTGACATCTTACCCATCCTCTGAAATGTGTTACAGAGCTTCATACCTACAAAGCTCCAATGTCACATGTACCCCTTTTAGGTGCCCCCTTTTTAGTGCCCAGTTTCAGACTTGGGCACAAGAAGAAGACCATTTTGCTGGATGTATCGGATAACAAACGTATGGCTCGAACCTGCAGGATAACTGCTGGCTTGAACTCCTTCACCTAGCATCAGCTTTGCATACAAAAGACTTAACATCTTTCTGTGAGAGGCTGTAGGTGTACATTTGATAATTGGCCAGTTTCTTCCCCCAAGATAGATCGCAGGTGGCAATCTTGGTCTGGAAAGAGGTATGTTCCACAGGATCAAAGACACTGCCCCTACAAGTCTGTTTCATGCTAAGAACAATGAACTATTTTGACATTTATCAAGTAAAGACTTGAGGTACACTCCTTTGGGTTCCACAGAACAGCTGAAAGCAGTCATTGGCTTGTAGGAAAAGTATCGGGAGGATAGCTCAGAGGCAACGCACTCACCTTGGAAGCAAGACGACATGGAGCAACAAAGGTTCAATCCCCAGGTCCGCGCTTAGAAACCTGGGTATTAAATAAGCGCGTTATAAATGACCAATTACAATTAACTTTACTTTTATTGCTTTATTTCAACAAAATAGTCATAAAAGCAGTTCACAGAAAAGTTAAAAACACATTAGTTGCATCGTCACAATCGCTTAGCTCCACTTAAATTACACAATCAGTGCTTTACCTTAAAACCAAATAAAAACAGGTCAACATTATACAGACAACAGCAGCGTGTACAGAAAGATGTCTTTACCCCATAGCACTGTTCAGCAACTTAGCCTTCCTCATATACATTTTTCTTGCCCAGCTCAGATAACTTGTAGTGGCAAGCACGGCCTCTATATCCGAGGCATCTGGGCAAATTGCCATAGCAGCAGCTAGGGTCCTACATCCACGGCTTAAGAACAGAGGCTTCAGGGAGCACTTCCTCAGAGGCATGGTGGCTGGACAGAGTAACAAATAGACTCACCACAAAGGATACATGACGCGGAAACGGCAATATTCCATCTATGCCGAAATACAGCAGTCGGCAAGATTCCAATACGGAACTTTAAATATAATGTTCTTTCCCACCTGGGCGAGACATAGTCCAGGTATTCTTCACAGCCCGCCCGTGTCTTTATTGAAAGATATCCGGCCAGCTGCTCAGAAGCCCTGGATCATCCCCAGATGTCCTCCCGTGCCTTTTCCCCTGCTGCGCTCTTGATTGCTTCCTTTGCAACCGGTGTTACAATTAACATCATTCTCCTGTGCTTCCCCTTTTACCATCCTATGATTGCCCTCCTTTTATCCGCTGGGAGTTTTCGCATTGAGTTGGATGATGCACTGTGCTTCTAGACAATTCGTTCCATATTGAGCACCTCACTTGTGGTCACGTTTATGACAAGTTTAATTCAATGCCATGAAGTAACATTTAGCACTATAAAAAAAACTAAGAAATACTACATTTCACATCAACATAGTCCTACTGAGAAACGTCAGTGTGTAGCATCCGCGCTGCCTGAAGGAGGAAACATTCATTAGAATGCGGCAGCCAGCCGAGAGCGTGCTTCAGAGAGATGCAGGCGAGAGGTGACGTGACGGAATGTTAGAGGCTGCTTGAGAGTCAACAGCGGAGTGCCAACAGCCACAGCTACGGACATACGTCCCCTCCCTCCTCTTTGTGTAGATCGGTACTTTTCAATTCATAGTAAAGTAATTAAAGCCTTTATAATTTCTCCTCTTTGTGTTCCCTTATTTACCCACCTTCGGACACTTCATTTGGCGACGAGGAGCTGTGCAGCCGTCAGTGCAATCTGTCTGACAGTTACGAGGCCGCTCCACCCATGCCCGGGTGTTGCAGCGGCCCGATCCTTAATACGGTAATGACTTTATGACCTTTTCCTTATCTCATCTGTGCTGCAAACCAATTGCCGTCACACTCATTAAGATTCTCCCCACGGCACACAATAGCACGGAGATTTACATATTGTGCTGTTCTACTCTGTCTTTCCACTCATTCATACGCTTGTGTGTGCAGATATGCCTAAAGAAAGCACATAAGAAGAATTTCCGGCACGTGTTCATTTAAAGTGACATGCACGCTCTGTAGTTATTAGGAGAAGAAACTGCTGTGGAACTCATAAGTTCTCTTATACCTCACAAGCTAAATATTCATCTACCATTGTGCACTATATAAGAAACTTATTGCATCTGAACATTTATATAAACTGTTTCATTCCGGTGGTGATGGCATTCAGCAGTGTACCTCCACCAGCATTATTTATGCCAGATGCAGATGAACCGGCCATTCCTTGGAAGAGATGGATACGATCTTTCGAACATTATGCAGGAGTAGTCTGTGGCCCGAATTGCAGTGCAGAGAAGAGGAAGTCCCTGCTATTACATTGCTTGGGACCTGCTGGTCAGGAAAAATATGAATCCTTACCTGAACTTCCAACTGATGAGGACACAGACATTAATGAATATGAACGTACTGTAAAGAAAATAAACAAACATTATGAAAAGAAAGTAAGTATAATTCTGGAGAGATACAAGTTTGGCAAGAGGACACAAGAGGAGGGAGAAAGTGTTGAGAAATATGTAACTGCTTTACGTAAACTTGCCAAAACCTGTAACTTCAATGAGCAATTAGATGAAAGGATAAGAGACCAATTCATGCTAGAGTGCAGAAGTGCTAAAGTAAGGGAGAAGTTATGGTCTGAAAATGATCCTTCATTAGATATCGTGCTAAGAGTGGCAAAAGAAGTGGAGCACACCGAGGAGTGTGTGAAAGAATTAGAGAACAAGATGAAATCTGTCCAATTAGAGTCTAATAATGTGAAACTTGCTAGATTGACAAGTGACAACACTGTTGAAAGAGAATCCATTGCTATGGTAACTAACACCAATGTAAAAAAGAAAATGCCCAATAAGTCACATCAACCACAGCCAGACAGAGGGAAATATAAATACAACCAGAAAAATAATCCAAATAACTACTGCAAGAAAGAAGGTTTCATCCCTAATTCAAGGAAAAAACGGCAAGGCAGATGCTACAGATGCGACAGTGTAAATCATTGGGCAGATGATCCCGAATGCCCAGCATTGAAAATCATTTGTAGTAGATGTAAAGGAAAAGGACACTATTCCAAGTGTTGCAGAGTTCGCAACATGTCCACCAACTGGATAGGTGGAAATTCAAGTAGCGATCGCAGTGATCAAGATGAGGGTGAAGAGTGTGTATTCATGGTTATGGATGATGAAGATGAAGAAGTATTAGATAGCCCCAAAGCCAAAGTCTACATTGATGGTGTTGAAATAGACATGATGATTGATACGGGAGCAAAATATACATTGGTACCGCAACAACTATGGGATAAGAAAAGACATGAATATCTACATGAGACGGATATAAAGCCCAGAGCATATGGTGGTGTGAGAATAAATACCATAGGGTGGTTTTGGGGCAGTCTGAAATTCAAAGGAAGGAAAGCCAATGGGAAGATTTACATCACGAACTCAGGTCAAACTCCTCTATTAAGCTGGACACATCAAAGCAAACTACAAGTTAAAATAGATCCTATTGCTGAGGAATCTGTGTTTGTTGTTCAAAATAAACCAGATAAGCAGAAGAATAATTCCGAAGTGAAGAATCACACTCCTGAGGATGTCATGGCAGAAGTGTTTCGTGATGGGATTGGATGTCTGCGAGGGTATGTGCATGAAATAAAACTGCGAGCCAATCACATGCCTGTAGTTCAGAAATTAAGGAATGTTCCAATATCCATGAGAGATGAAGTCAAGAGGGAAATCAAACTCATGGAAAGTCAAGGCATAATCGAAAGCATTGATGCTAGTGAATGGGTGTCACCATTGGTAGTTCTCAGAAAAAAATCGGGAAAGCTGAGAATATGTATTGACATGAGAGAACTCAATAAATGTGTTATACCGGACAAGCATCCTCTACCAAATATTCAAGAGTTAATATCTACCATTGGACCCTCGAGTCATTTCTCCACTCTACACCTTACATCAGCTTACCACCAAGTTAAGTTGCACGAGAAGTCAAAACACCTTACAGCCTTCATTACACCAGACGGATTATATCAGTTCAAGAGAATGCCATTTGGTCTTGTGTCAGCAGCATCTGTCTTTCAAAAGATTATGCACAAACTTTTTGAAGGCGTGCCAGGAGTGATATGTTTTCAGGATGATATATTGATTCATGCTGATAGTAAGAGACTTCATGATGAAAGGTTAAAATATGTGTGTAGAAAACTCTGGGGAGCAGGAATGACTTTAAGCAAAGAAAAATGCAAAATTGATTGCTCTGAAATCGAATATCTAGGACATAAGATTTCGGCCAATGGAATATCTCCAAAAGAACAATTAGTTAATGCCATAAAGAAGATGCCCAGACCGAGTACTAAAGAAGAAGTACGTACATTTTTAGGTATGGCAGAGTATTATTCAAAATTCGTACGTGATTTTGCTGTACATACCATTCCCCTTCGTGAAATCAATAAGAAGACGATTTTTACATGGAACAACGAATGTGAGGAGGAGTTTGAATTCATTAAATCTGCTATTGATAAGGCTCCTGCTTTGAAGAATTTCATAGGTGATAAGAAAGTCATCATCACCACAGATGCAAGCAATGTTGGGTTAGGAGCTGTCGTCACGCAGGCGCATAAGGGGCAAGAGATGGTGATCGCATTCGCTTCAAGACTTCTCAAGGGGGCCGAAAAATCGTATGCAGCCATAGAGAAAGAAGCATTGGCAATTAAGTGGTCAGCAGAAAAATTCAGGAGTTTTATTTGGGGCCGTGAAGTAGAATTCCGTACAGACCACAAACCATTGATTCATGTTATAATGTCCAAAGGGTTGGACAAAGTTTCCAACCGAATCAGAAGATGGGTGATACTTCTTCAGGAGTTTAATTGTAATGTGCGATATGTACCAGGAAAAAAAAACATTGCAGCGGATTGTTTGTCACGGCTGACTAACGTTTCAGAAACTCTGGATGAAGATGATAATGCAGAAAATGTTCTAAATATTGAGTCCACGTCTATTTCAAGGATGGAATGGAGCGATGCTGTAAAGGATGACAATTCCATGAACAGTCTTAAGGAGCTTTTATGCAATCAAGATTTATGGAATAAGGCCGTGTTTGAGAAAGCCAATCTTTCTGAATATTGGCTCATTGCTGATGAATTGCAGGTTCAGAATGATATAGTGATGAGAGGAGACAAAATCATTCCACTAGTAATTTGCGACAAAGAATCATCGAGTTAGGTCATGAAGGCCATCAAGGGATGGTAAAAACCAAGCAACGCATAAGAAATGATTACTGGTGGCTAGGTTGCGACCTACAAATAGAGCGACATATCAGGGATTGTATCCTTTGCAACAATAATGACAAGAGCTGTGTGGGAGTGAAACAAACCATGGTTGTGACTGAAATTCCCGATAAAGCATGGAAAGATTTGGGAATGGATGTGTTGGGCCCAGTGTGCAGTGCGGGGATACAAAAGTATTGTCTGGTAGTGATTGACCTACTCACTAGATGGGTTAAAATACTTATAGCACCTAATATCACTGGAAATATTGTAACAAACTTCCTATCTAACATATGTGAGAGAGAAGGCTATCATAATAGTATTTTGACTGACAATGGCACTCAATTTAGATCCAAAGAAATGAGAGAATTTTGTAAAAAATATTCTATATTACACAAAAAAAGTGCCATTTATCACCCTCAAACCAATGGCACTGTGGAACGCTTCAACAGTGTGTTGAAACAGACCATCAGGTTGGCATGGTCCAACGGCATAGATTGGGAAACAGCTGTTAAGGAAAGAATTATTGCGCATCGTTTCACACCCCATTCCACTACGGGACTTTCCCCGTTTGAGTTGAGCAGGGGTAGGAAAGCATGCACAAAATTGGCGCCAATGTGGTTAGATAATAAGAACAGTGGAGTCAACAAGGACTTCGGTGTAGTATGTGACAATATCAGGAGCATGCAGTTAAAAAACAAATCTGTATATGATGAGAAGAGACCCATAGGCAGATTTGATAAAGAAACTGTAGTGGGGAAGATGGTAAGAGTTAATCTACCTCCTGTTCTCAGAGAAGGCCCCTGCAAGTGGTCCAAACCCATCAGAGTACTGGAGGCCTTTAAACATTCGGTTAGAACGGAAGATGGTAGGATCTGGAATGTTGAAAGAATATGGTTATGTGGTGATAGAAAAAACTCTGCCGACAACAGTATTAGAGGGATGGTGAGACATGAGAATGAGCAAAAGAAAGGGCAAGGTGATGTAAGTAGTTGGAAAGATCAGAGGGTTGTATGTAGAATGAAAGATGTGCGGGATGCAAGGTCTGACAAATCGGAAGTGATTTCCTTGCCAAGTCACATCAGCGAGATGCCTCGATGTTCTAAATCCGGGAGAGTTCATCGCAAGCCAAAAAAGATGGAAGACTTTGTGTGTTGTGTACATAGACGTTAATTTCTGTTTTTAGTTGAGTTTTTTTGCTTGCATATAAAGGAAGGGAGATGTGTAGCATCCGCGCTGCCTGAAGGAGGAAACATTCATTAGAATGCGGCAGCCAGCCGAGAGCGTGCTTCAGAGAGATGCAGGCGACAGGTGACGTGACGGAATGTTAGAGGCTGCTTGAGAGTCAACAGCGGAGTGCCAACAGCCACAGCTACGGACATACGTCCCCTCCCTCCTCTTTGTGTAGATCGGTACTTTTCAATTCATAGTAAAGTAATTAAAGCCATTATAATTTCTCCTCTTTGTGTTCCCTTATTTACCCACCTTCGGACACTTCACAGTGCTGTCCCAATGCATTGACACACTGCTGAGAAGTGGACGTGTATGTTGGCTAAACTGTGGCTCTAGCCCATACTTGGCAGCTTAAGCACATCTTTCCGCAGCCGGCATATAACCCAAACACTCCATTTTCCCAGGATCGGAACCAGAGTCTTTTAAGTTAAACATAGATCCCTGTCGTAGCTACATTAATCGAATTAGCTCAATTACTAAGACTATTCCATATGGAAAAGAGTGCATTTACAAACCAGCCAATGCACATGAAAGGCAATGTTGGAAGCGTGCGTGTCACTTGAAAGGAATAGGTGAAACGGGTGCCCGATTGAGTGCACTGAAGTCTCCCAGAGCAATGGCAGTTCGCTGCTCTATGCCAAAGTGCACCAGTCCTGCCCAGGAGTGTAGCAGGGGTGTTCAGACACTGCCTATTAAGTACTGCGGCGGCTGCAGTCTGCCTCTCTGAGAAGCGCAAGCACTGTCAGTCCCACTGAGAAATGCAGCTGGGCAATCAACAGAATTGTAGCTGTTCTGAAAAGTGCAGGTATTGCTGCCTTACTTGAAGTAGAACTGCTGGCTGAGAAGAGCCAGTACTGCTTTATTAAATAGATTAATAGTCTTGCAAAAACTGTGTATTGTGCCACTAAAATTGGGGCTGAATTAGGAATTGCAGGTACTAGGTAACATAAGATGTATATTTGCACTGCTAGGGTGAGTTGGTAGCCTTTAACACGGTCCATCAGTGTGCAATTAAATATGAGGGCGTTCAGATTGTAATTCTACTCAATGCTTGCCCTCTGGGCTGGGACTTCAGACTTACAATCATGAAGCACATTTTCATACTCAAAACAAACGATTTCCCACATAAAAGCACTTCAGCGTTTTGTCTGTGGTTTCGACCAATCCTCAAATATCAATGCTACAGGTGCAATCCACTGTGGGACCTGACACTTTATATTGACATGATGTATTCTACAGGTTTACCCCTTAAGTACAGGTGAACAAAAGAAAGGCTGGTACATGACAAATCCTCTTCTGAAGTGGAAGCAGAGTAAACTCAAAATGCAATGCAATTGGGTTTTGTGTCACGCAACATCTTTCTATTTGGGCAGCCTCTTGGCACTACAAAAGGTATAGATGCAAGGCTTTGCAATAATCAGAACTACTATCCAGACTCTGGGCAGGCTTTTATCCCATCATTTGTTCTCTTGTCTGCGCCCTTACAATAATCCTTCTTGGTCAGGCACCAAAATCAGCAGTCCAATTCAAACAGCTGGGACACTTTGCTTCTAATTGGATACAAGCAACCACGGTAGGGCATGTTTGGGATATTGTCCTGAAGCCCTGGAGTGGCTTTAGGTATGTATTCCTTCTTTGCATACCAGGGATTCCCTTAAGCGTCATCTGGCTATCTAAGTGATAGTGTGGGAAAAACAGGCAAGGCTTAACTGAACCCGTAATGCACACAAAACCTTACAAATATACAACAATGTATGGGGTAAGCAGCACGTTTGATAAGAGTTCTCAAACGTTCAGGAAGAATGGCAATCTGTATTCAATTAACAGTTTCACCCGAGTCTGGATCTACTTTTCATAGCTTGCCTGACCAGCCATCCATCCGGTCAGTACATTTAATACATTTTCCTATATAGGTTTTTGATCTTTTCTTTATATTTCCCCATTCTTCTGGTCTAATCTAGACATCCATCTTGAGCGGATAACCATCGAGCCGTGTTGTACTGCGTTTTGTTGCTTTTCTGACGCGCAACGCACGACCCGAGTTACGTTGCGCCTTTCCCGTCCGGAACGTACATCTAGACCGAGAAACATTGCGCAGATGCGGTTCCGGCACTTCCGGTTATAGCCGAGTACGAGCAGGTCGGCATCAAGACGTGAGCGATCAGGTAAGCCGGGGCTTTGTTTTTCTTTACGAATCACTACCTCGCGTAGTGCGAGACTCTGAGTGCATACAGCATTCTGCCTCTGTGACTCCGGTCGCTTAACATGGGACTGACGGATCGTTCCACGATCCCATGCTCAGGCTATTCATAGCCTGGATTAATATGCACGCGTACAGTCCGTACCTTTTTTGTTTCACTTTACTTCTATTTCTGTCTTTGTATCGGCTTGTTCATCCAGCCGTCTGATGAGTTAGTGGGCTGATTTATTCTCTGTTTTCTGTTAAGCCATTTGTACATTTTGCGCAGGCGAGATTAGATTGCCTACAATGTTTGATTCTCATTTCGCTTTCTGCACGCATCTAACTGAGTTTCCCCACTCATTTGTTTGTTCTATAGATGCGGTTCACTTTCCACACATGGATTAATCTAATCCAAGTTTACTCTCAAGCACTGCTTTCAACAGAGTTTCTGACACGATGAACTGCTGAAACGTTACATTCTTTAAAAGTTAAATGCCAGCACATGCACGATCAAGCACACCTGGAGGTGAGTCGTGTGCTTCCCTTTAGGCGTTTGATTGTGTAGTGGTCTGGTTCCTTTTTTGAATATATACGGGTTCTACTTCAACTGACTCATTGTCGGATCCTTTGGCGACATTCATTTTATTCTATTAATTCAATTTATTTTATCCTCTCAGATTAGTGGATTTTTCTTTAATTTTGTTATTAAGGTTTGACTACTGAAGACTGAAGGCAATTTGCAACTTGAATTGTGACGTGACACCTTACTTTACAGATCTGATTTGTATGAGATCTTTTCGTGATGTGGCTGAGCCGTTAGCTCCTGGACTTATCGACAGGTTTTTTTAGACCAGCCCCCGTTCAGGGTTGAGACTATGGTAATTACCTTTTCTCCCCTCTATTCACATGACTTGTCTTAACCTAAATATATGGGCGTAGCATTGTTTGTTCATTTTTCGGATCACCATGCTTTTAACAATTTTAATCTTGCTGTTGATTCATGATGATATTTTCTTTTTCCTTTGCCTGTTTTCTGTTTCGTTCAACATCTTTTATATAGGCCCCCATTAACCTAATGTGTTCTATTACAGATGTGAATGTTCTTTCTACAATTTGAGCACGTTTATTATGATGCAGCTTAATGACTCAGAAAAGATTCAATTTTTGGGAATGCTCTGTCCTGATGAAGATGGATTCCATCTGCACCTTTCTGCAAGATGTACTTCTTCCATCGAAACTACCTAATCTTTCATGATGCCATGCTTCTGTGATTACCGTTTATTCTTTGCATGACATCGGAGTAGTTGACACACAGCATCCCTAACTTGTACTTTTATATGTATGTCCTTTAGATGTGTTTTTACTCTGGTATTGAGTTTTTTTACAATTGGTCCTCTAATTTGATGATTATGACAATGATTCCATCTTGTTTCGCTGCATTGTTCAGCATGTGCCATTAACATAGTTCTGCTGTTTGCACATTAGAACTCCCTTAGAGTTTCTGTGGGCTTCCCCGATTGAGTGATCCCCTTCACTCACTCGGAGATACCCCCCAGTTACCCTGGTGTTCTCCGTTTGGGAATCTATTTAGATTGATGTACTTTCTGTCGATATCCCTTTGAGGTTTACAATTGACATTGGCACTTTACCACAGTATGCACTTTATCTCTTAAATCATATGACCTAACCTTATGCATTGCACACGTTTTTGGCTATTTAATTCTGTTTTTTAATATATTGGAATAAATGTATATAAAAAAACTCAATAAACATGTTATTTTTTATGATATATTGATTGATGTATGGTGATCGGTTCTATGACCAGCAGTGCTGTGTCCATTTCCATAATGGTGAGACTAGGTTCTTAAAGTGAGTTTATATATTTTCCGCTGACTTGATTTCTGTTTACCACGGTTATTGGGTTTCTGGCAGATGCATGGAAATACACTACAAACTATGATGGGTTGCATTAGAGTCAACGGGCATGTGTTTAGGCACTGTACTATTAGCTTGGAATGCACAGCATTGATTTATCTACTGTGTGTATCCACCCCAGTTTTTAAAAGGACAACAACCAGTTCCCTTGAATTACTTGGGTGTATTAGGTTAGACAGAGGCCCTCTCGCTTCCACAAAAAAACATTGGTAAAATCATAGTGTTCATTTGGCAGTTTACCCTGTCTACAGGAATAAAAATCATGCTAAGCTTCCTTCCATTCTAATCTGTCTTTTTAAAAATCTATGGCTTTCACAGTTGTAGATTAATACATTCTCCATTCAGGCTACAAAGCATGGTCACTAATCCATAGCCTAAGGTGTTCATTATGCGTGTGAATGCCACAGGATTCAGTTTATTTTAGCTATGATTTACAAAATGCTGTACTCACAGCATTGGTAAAGGCTCTCTGTTTTGCACACAGCACGGAGAAAGCATTTTTGTTTTTCTAGAAATGTAACCTCACCCAGTTTTAAATACAGTGAAAGCAGGATATAACTCATTCACAAGACGTCAAATCTCACAGGACTTTAAATATAATTAGAATGCTCGGTTGAATTTCACACTAAAATATCAACATGTACAATTTGGAATGAGTTTGCCCTAGTGAAAACCACCTTCCCAGTTCCCTACACTCCTTTCTAGGACACACATTCTTAAAGGCCAGAGCCAACAGGGACCTTGAGTGTTCCCAGGGAATTCCCAGTCAGCGGGCCTCTCTGGTCACTTCGTCCCTCTTGCAGGAAAGCAGGTCTGCCTCAGATTCATCTGATTCAGCATCACTCATGGACAAAGCCCTTTCATGGCCAGAGATTAAAAACAAGTTCAGCACTCATCCATTTAGAACAGGTCTTCTGTTTCTATGCGTTTCCCTTTTATTATGGATGATATTCCCATGCTTTGTCATGATATTACTCGTTTTGATTAGACAAATCTATCAGAAAAGTCACACTCGCAGAGAATACACCCACCCAATATTCGTAGGTTGATCATAATTCCAATGCATGTGGTGGGTTAGATTGCCCATTTCCAAGAAAGATCACAGCAGAATATCCTGGCCACACGTGAGTTGTGCTGCGAGGTCCCAGGGAAGGAAAGCAAAACATTTAAGCCTGGGTGGGAAGTATTGTAATGGCACCAACACGTCTGGAATCGAGCTGGGTTTGTAAGATAGTGTGACCTCGAAAGTATCCTCTGCTCCCACGTCTGCAGTACCAGGTGCACATTAAGCCACACATAGGGCATGCTATGATTTGTGGTTTTAATTGGCAATTAGGGACTGGAAGCCTGATGACTTGCAAGAAAGAACCCCACATGGAAGAAGATGGACAGCAGAGTCTGGGACCAATGAGCTGGCGGCATACCAACCAGCTATGGGGATATGTAACCTATGCAATGTACGTCAGCTGTGACACTTTTCACCTTTATAACATATCGCCCATGTTGATTTTGTAGGAGCGCTCTGTGGCAGCAAAGTCCTTTGCTGGCATGTCTGTCTTTTTGTGGAAATAAACGTTCTCCTTGCAAAAGGTGTGCTGGGCCTTTTTGCCTAGTGGGTAGTATTTTTTTCTGGTGTGAGCGTCGAGGGGCTTCTCTACATTTTTGGTGACCCTGATGTGATCCCAGGTTTTCTGCAAAATGGAGGCTTTCAAGCCACATCTCTGAAGGGACCATGCCCATCTGAAGTGACCAGTCCCAAGCGCGCAACCCGTAGCAGTGTACAGCAGCTGTTTTCATAGAATTCCTGTCTGCTCTGTGGAGCAGGGCGCAGCTCCTAGGAAGTTGAATGCCGTAATTGGGACTGCGCATGGAGAAGCTCACATGAACATGCAGGAGTACACCCATCGCGAGTGACAACAAGGAAGGGTTGATGGTAAGAGCGAAGTGGAAGAACGGAGATAACGGTGTGTGTCGCAGAAAGGGGAGCAAGAGTGAAGTGAGCTGGCGTGTGATTGAGTGGAAGTGTGTTTATAAGACCACGTGGTGGTTTTATATTTAGTATTATTGTTATAAGGATACGAGAAGAGAAACGGAAGTGTGAGATCCTTTCCGAGCTAAGAGAGAAGGTGGTGCCATATTTTTAATTGTGTTAAGAGTATACAAAAAGTAGGGGCCACATATAATTAGAGAGCACGGATTACTGTGCCCAATATATTGCAGGTGGGGGAATGAGTAGTTGTCGTTGTTTTAGCTTATTATTTTTGTTTGTTGTTTTGGTGTATTCAATATTTTCATGTATTAGGTGGAGGCCGAGGGAGGGCCTGTGGAGGTGATGTGGGTGTCACATGTGAGGGGTGAGTGTGTGTGTTTGGGTGTGGTGTGTGGACAGGGGGTGACTGGGAAGCGGGAACAGAGAACTGGTAGTGGCATTTATGACAAACCGTGCATGACCAATACATGGGATAATGTCTCCGTTGGAGTATATGTAAAGTGCCTTGCCATTGTATAAAGATAAGATAGAGAAGTACCACACGCAGTGGGTGGCGAGACAAGGGTGGGGATGTCCCGTCCACGGCTAGAGCGGGTGACATTTGAAAACATGTCCACGTTTTTAGCTGCCAAATACAAAGGTAAAAAAACTTCAGAAAAGGAAAGATTTTAGGTTTATGGAAAATGGTAGTAGACAGAGGACACTGAGTGCAAGTCCCAGTGTGACAGTAACACTGCCCCAAGTGCAGTAGAAGTAACAGCGCCAGAGGGAACACAGCCACCCTCGCCCTAAGAAGGGCTTTACCTGCTCACCACCTTCCTAGCCACGGATACATCAATGCAACATATGTGCCTTCACCCCGCCACAGCACCACCCCCATAGCAAATGACGCCTAACACTACAACACCACAGGATAACAAATCATAAAGAGTTAGAGGTGGCATTAGAAGCCACGCAAGCAGAGTTGGTACGGATGAGGGCCCTAAAGGAAGAGGGGAGCAAATCGGTGTGGGGGCCGGATGAGTGGAGGACAGGAGACATTTTGTTTAGAATAGACAGCACCGCAATAAAAGACGTGCATATTGAGAAGGGGAATAGTGGCAACCGAGGAATGGAAGGTGTAGGTTATGGGACAGTAAGGTCGGACAGGGACGCAAAGAGATTTGCGAGAACGAGAATGGGACACCATGGATGAGTAAGAGGATGAATAGGAGGCACCAAAAATTACACCAAGGCTAGATAGCTTGTGGGGTCCCCTATTGAGGAACAGATTTGGGCATGTAGCAGTGGCCAGGAAAAAGGGAAGTAACGGAAAGAAAGCAAAGCGAGGAATGGGCACAGAGTTGCCATTGTTGCATAAAGGTCCTGGTAGGATGCAGGTCCCCTGGGCCCAGATGGAAGAGAACAATCTCATCAAAGCACTCCCCTTCCCTTACTGTGGGGGCTGGAAAATTGATCTATGGGTTAGAGAAACAAAACACTGGGATTCCTTTTGCTGTGGGAGACATAAAAAGCCTACTTGTTGCAATTGTGGGAGATCAGGCTGGGGTCGTGTGGGTTAAGGCTGGGTATCCAGGAGTTTCAGCTAGATGATATGCATGAAGGGGCGCCCTTTAACAATATCAGAGCTCAGGTGTGGGATGCACTTTGGTGGACATATCCTGACACACCATGCTTGCAGTCCTTGCAGTACACAATAGGGGATGACGAAGACCCCGCTCAGTACATTTTGAAAGTGCAGGAGATGTGTATGGCGGAGGCGGGAGACCAGTTCCTATTTTCTATTTTATTATTAAAAGGGGATTGCCCAAAGAAGCGCAGAAGGGACACGAGAAGATAGTGGATGTAGAAGCAAAGGGGTGGGCCAAAATACAGACTATAATTACACACCAGTGTAAGCGCATCAAAGATAGAGAAAAGGAAACAGCACAAAGATTGCAGGCTGGGCACCTGCGTCCCTCTATAAACCTCAAAATGACCTACATACCAAAGTACGGAGCGGAGACTGCAGGGTTAAAACCCTTTGATCTGCCTCGTGTAGAACCAGGCTTGTTGCAGCTCGCCTTGTGGAAAGCGACTTCTTGGTTAAGCAGTTGAACCTCACGCCCTATCTGTAAATGTTTCCACTCACTACGGATGATACCACTGGTATGGGTGAAATCAGCAATTTGCCTCAAGAAGAGACTGCTCCCCACTGCCCAATTGACATCCGTGTGGAAATTGGTCTGACAACAATCTCTCCTAGAAACACCCTAGAGTTCCCCCCTAGAAAATGACTCCCACTCCTCCTCTGCTAGCACATCAGAGAAAATAATCCAACACGACCAGCAGTACACACAGAGTTGGTTCAACGATCTGCTTGTGGGAGACAAAGCGCAATCTCTTATCATGCAGAGCCTCGCAGTTCAAAGACTAAATCTAGAAGCCCAGGCCACCCAAACAGTTTGGGGGAGAGAGCGCTTCACATCAACACCAGGAAAGTTTAATGATGGGAGTAGGGCAACAACTACAACTTCTGAGGCTCCCACAGCCTTCGTTGACGGACAAACTAAGGGTAGTCACCCTAATAATATGCAGACTCATGTTCAGACCACTAACCACATGCTTTCGGCTCTTTCATGCTCTACGATGCCATACACAGAAACTTTAGACCGGCCACACATCCCCTGCAAACGCTGTAGACAGACTTCAAGCAGGGAAGATGTGGCCCGACTACAAACTCAGCATTATCAGATGAATACTTGCTATAGGACGTATATATATATGTATATATATACGTCCTATAGCAACATGGGCGATATATTATAAAGGTGAAAAGTGTCACAGCTGACGTACATTGCATAGGTTACAATTCCCCATAGCTGGTTGGTATGCCGCCAGGTTATTGGTCCCAGCCTCTGCTGTCCATCTTCTTCCATGTGGGGTTCTTTCTTGTAAGTCATCAGGCTTCCAGTCCCTAATACGTCCAATAGGACCTGCTGGCTGCTCAGGTTGAGGAACAATCCTCGCCCAAATCTCTTACAGATGGCAATATGATTACGGCCTTATCTGTGACAATGACCCCATTTATGAAGCTGTATGAGAACATTGCAAACCATCCAAAAGACCAATCAACTCTTTTGGCAATGCTTTGTTCAAAAATGGTCTGTGTCGAAGGGCTCATTTCGGCTCTCCCGGGAACATGGATAAAAACTCAGAGCATATAACCAAATTCTTCAAGAGTATTCAGAATACCATTATAAAAGAAAAAGATAAAAGAAGATCCTCTATGCTGTTCTATCACCAGCGAAGTCCACTCCTGGCTCCCAGCTCCAACGAGAATAACGAACCGACCTGCAACCAACGAGGACACGGTCAGGAATTCTAATGTCTCTTTTGAATCGATGTACGGATCACCATTACACAAGATATACAGGATGTCGACTTGTTCAATTGTTCACAAGTAGTTTGTACCACAAGACCAAGAGGCAAAGTCTCTCTAAACTTGCCTGTTCTTGATGCTGACGTGCAGATTAACCGCAAGCAACCAAACAATACTGAAAGACCAAGAGGCAAAGAATCTCTGAATCTGTCAGACTTTGATGAAGTGCAGAATGCTAATAGACTGGAGGAGAAACAGGTCACAGACCACACCAAAGCTCCTCAAGATCACAATGCTAAAGGGCCCAGTCGTAAAGACTCCCGGAAGCCACTAGGGCCAGACAAAGTCAGAAACTCATTAAAGGGTCCTCCAAATAATTCAGCAACTTCAGGAGCCCCATTAGCAACACTTCCATCTGCGAAAATGTACAACATATTCAAAAAACTTCCAGATCCCACTCTTAATACAAGAGATAGAAAATAGTACTTGGGAACAAAATGCAACGCCAGCAAGTAAACCTTGCCACAAAGCTTGTTCCACTGAGACAAAGACGACAGGTTACTTTAATAAAGACTATCAAGGACCCAGCTCCCCTGATTTTTAACAAACAGGACAACTCAATGGATAACACAAGACTTGACCCCCCAGGACAGACCTCAGGCGGAGCACTTCGAAAAGCCGTAGAGGATTCCTAAATTAGCATTAATTCAGACGACGACTTGCAGAGTACTTTGACGGTTCTGGAGGTGGTTCCCTCACCGGGGCAGCAAAACGAAAAACCACAAAAAGAACCAATAAGTGACTGAGGACCTGATGAACCTTTACACCTACTCTGAAGAGTGGGATGAAGTACCTCAGATACAGACTTCACTGGAAGACCGTCTGGTTGCTTGGAGATCAAATCACAGCCACAGCGCTCCGACTAGTCATACACTAGACGAAGAAAATACTGAAGATTCTGACAAGGACACAGTGTGGCAGATGGAAAATTACTACTTAGAAGAAAGGACTCCTCTACAGATTCCCACCTCAAGGCCTCCAGCCAGACAAGGGCACTGTCCCAGGTCTTCACTGGTAAGACCCTACAGTCAGATAAGTCGATTAACTTACCAAGACCCTTGAGGGGAGACTTTAGGACACTAGAGGAAAGAAGCAGGGCCCTCAATGTGCAGGCTAATTGGTCTGACAAAGAGCGCCAGTCAGGGGTCCCTAGACAAGAAAAGACGGCCAAACCAAATCGAATGAAGAGATTTCTTGAAGCGAGAGAAGACGACACGATTCATATGCTATGGAAAGAACCTTTCATATACAGGACAATATTATTCTCAACAGGGCTAATGTCCTAAGACTCTTCCACAGCATAAGCTCGCTCACGACCCTACACTCTAGGGATCTCCACCTGGTCGACTTCCCCGAGGAGTCAAGGAAAGACAGGTGGTCATTTACTTCTCCTCGATCAAAATAAAGCAACTGCTGGTGAAGGAAACTCCCCAATTAAAAAGCATGGGGTTCTCTCTAAACTATTTAACTTACCCCGAGTCAAGGAGCAACAGAGAAGTTGAAATTCCAACTCACAGACCCGCGCAAGTCCCCAAATATTCACATAGCAAACCTAACTGCACAGGGCTCAAACCCTCCCAGCAAACACAAATCATAAGTGGCCAACTGTTTGAAGACGGGCTGTGGCAACCTAGCAAGTTCAAAAGTGTGATAGACAACCCGAACTTGGCTCTGAACAAAAACTGCCCTAAAAAGGGCAAACAGGGGGAGAATGACGACAAAGGCTGGCACTGGTTGGCGGGTGCCTTAGCATCTCCCAGCCTCATGTCACACTGGGCTGATGGAACACGAGAGGCTTCAAGCATTTGCTTGGTGAAGGGACCGTATAGAGAGCCACCTCGCAGGAAGCTGAACTGAAAGGTCAGACATGGAGAAATTAACTTTCCTCAAGAAATATTTCACTACTAAATGGTGCAGTGGCGGGAGATACACCGCCAAATTTCACTTGGAAGCGGGGGGAAGATACTGTTACTCACCGCTCCGTAAATAGGTCAGGAAGATAGATAGATGACCTTGGAGACAAAATGTACACAGGAATCGATATTCAGCCTCCAATTCCAGCTCCCCTGAGTTCAAGACTCAGGCTTCCTCAAGAGAGGGGCTCTTCTTTACTACGTACCTCTCTGCTGTTTCAATTGGAACAGACAGAGGTGTCAGTTGAATAAAAGAGCGGGGAGAACACACACAGCCAATACCCAAGCTGCAAAGGAATACAAAGAGATTAGACAGTGTTGAGGAACCAAGTAAGCAATCAAGCACAGTATGGGACAGGCAATACCTAGGCAGTGATTGGAGTGTAACTTTCCCCGCAATGGACCTACAAGTAAAGAAGTAAACCCAAATGAGTGAATTTCATCTAATGGATTCTTGCTGTTAAAGAGCTTTAGTCAAAACTACAGACCTGAATTGTGGGACTCTCTAGGTTTAATGATTTCCAGATTTGGACATAACGACCGGAAAAAATAATAAACAAGGAAGTTAGTACAGGGAAGTTAACCCGGGCGGCACGAGGGTTGCGCTAGAGCCGGGTTGGTGCAGAATCATGAGAGCATCAATATGCACTTTCACAATAAGTTCGTTGAGAGTTGCAGTTCAATAAATTTCCCAAATCCAGTAGTGAGGAATATCAGCAGAGCAGTAGTAGTCAAAGATGGCGCTGGCAGAATTAGAAGAAAATGAACATAGTTGGTTACATGAAACACACACTTCCCAAACGAGAGTTGGATCAACTGAAGTGTTCTGAATAACTGCTGACGAAGGTGTGCGAAGACAGCAGGAGCAGGAGCAGGGAAGAATAATCCAAGTAACGTTCTGTCACAATCACAACAATGGTAAGGGCGTAGAGAAGGCAGTTGAGGGGCAGTCCGGGTCGATACCGTAGATCCTTGAAGTGTAAATGGAATAGGAGACGTAGCAATCCAAAAGTTCAGGCGTGGGTCGAAACCAGGAGATCAAGTTGGGATTTCGTGACAAGAAGTTCACGAAGGAAAACGGACGTAACCACAAATAGTAAGAAACACTAATTAGCAGCAACAAGCCTGCTGGAAGACGCTGGGTTTAAACCCGTAATGGGGGCGTGCCTTGTTGTACGTCCTTCACGTACGAGCCGTGTCAGCTGACACGGGTTCTGCCATAGCTTGTACAGACGCCATGGCAACCTGTATCTGCTCCACAAAGGAGCCTGTGAATGGGACGTACGCCGCAGGGAATGTTTTGTCTGCCGAAGTGTAACAGATACCCAAATACTGGATTATTTCTTTCTCTGACAACTTGCACACAAATCTAATGGACATGGTGGTTATTCACGCTAATCGCAGTTACCACAACATTCTGAAGTTACGACTCACACTAGAGGTGATTAAAGAACCAATGATGCGAACAGAAAGCTTTGAAATTCAATCTGGGAGAAACAGATTGTCACACGAAAACATCACTGCCCTGACAACAATCTTGGGTAGCTCCCAAAAACATGTTGACCTAAATTACTCTAAATATCTCTTCATATACACAGAAAGGACAGCTTTGGGTGGGAAAAAAAACTTTACTCACAGACATAAATTTGACTCAGCAGTACGTTAGAGGAAAAAAAGAACTGAATCGCTTAATAAGAGCTCACAAGAAACACCCTTCATTACTATCTCAAGACTCTGTTAAGAAAGGCAAGTCAACCTACACAAACTGGTTGAAACTGCATAAATACATTCTAAGTCATCATGACGCTGAGTGTATGCTGAAGCTCGTTGCAACCAAAAACTCCAGGGAGATGTGTCAAATCTTTAATTCGATGGATGCTCCGCAGCAGTGTATATACTAACTGAATCCCAGAGGGAGAGTGGACAGTATACTTTACGGCTCTCTTTTCTAGTCTGTCAGAGAATCATGCAAACAAATTAGACATTAATTCACCAAAATGGCTATTTGAAACTGATCGGGAAGACAACATCAACCTAATTAAAAAACTCTAGCAATTCGAGACCCGCCGGACCATATTGCCTGACTAACATGATTCTCAAGAAAAATCCAGAGGGGTGGCCGTCCTTCACGCACAACTTGTTAAAATAAGTGAAACTGAGAAGAAAAATACCAGCCTTTTGGACCACCTCAATTGTCGTCCCGATTTTTTAAGAAGGGCGATAGGTCACTGCCATCAAACTACATGCCTATCGCCCTTCTGGACGTCATTGGTAAAATCTTTGCAGCTTTGATTTTGAAACACCTTGCAGCCTAGAGTAGGAAAACAAATCACTACGATCGATGGCAAGCAGGATTTGAAAAAGGCACTTGTAGCGCCCTGAACTTATTTCTAATTAACTTCATAAAAATGAGAACCACATAGAATAACAGTAAAAAGCTATACTTGGCTTCTGTGGATCTGTCACAAGCCTTTGACTTAGTGAACAGACAGACTATGGACTAAGCTAAGAGCCTGGGGATGCCCCACCGACCTGCGAGAAGCCATAGAGGCACTCCACTCCGCACAACGATTCAAATAAGGCTGAATAAATTGGGAGACTTGACACACCCCATAAAGACAACAGGCCTCATTACAAGTTTCCCGGTCCGGAATGCGGTGATTCAGCGGCGACGGTAATAAAGTTTCCACGTCCGCAAGGTTGCGGAAAGATCGGCCGATTACGTGCTGTCAGTTGCGCGCACCACACAGACGCGGAAACGGTGTCACCGTCGCCACGTAAACACACACGGACATTGACATAGCGCCGCCACAATCAGTGTAAAAACCGTGTCCGCCGCCGTCATCACGGATTCGGAAATACCGTGTCCGTGAAAACCAGAAACAGAGAGGCGGCCATCATATAAAGCACAATTCACTGCCATCCAGTCAGCACAAGCTAATTGTACACAGTGAGAAGGCAAAAAGGACCACCAGCATGTCTGCCAGGATTCCTGCCCAGAGGAAACGCAAACAGCGCTTTAGTGAGGCGGTGCTCACTGTATTGGTTGACCATATAGTGCAGCATGCCGAGATGCTGTTTAGTGCAGACCAACGGCGTCCAACACAGCAGCGCAGGAAGGAAGGGTGGGCAGAAGCTACACGCAAGTGCACCGCTGTGGGCGTGACTACGAGGAGCGTCAAGGACTGCCACAAGAGGTGGGACGACCTCAGACTGAGGGTGCAGAACCTGATCTCAACACACCGGCAACACAGCAGGCCTCCCTTCCCCACTGAGGCTGCAAACATGGGAGGAGCGCTGCAGCAGTGTCCTCCACCTTGAGACCATCCATGGGATCGGGGATGCTGAGGCAGGAGCGAGCCCACCTGCAGATGCTGGTAAGTGCACACATATGAATGCCATATGAGTACATGTTGAGGCCAGGAGTGCCCCAAAGGACCCATTAACACCCCCCCCCCCAAGCCAGTGCATGAGTGCCCCAAAGGACCCATTAACACCCCCCATTTTCCCCTAGCCAGTGCATGTGTGCCCCAAAGTACCCATTAACACCCTCCCAGCCAGTGCATGAGTGCCCCAAAGGCCCCATTAACACCTCCCAGCCAGTGCATGAGTGCCCCAAAGGACCCATTAACCCCCCCCAGCCACTGCATGAGTGCCCCAAAGGACCCATTAACACACACCCCCAGCCAGTGCATGAGTGCCCCAAAGGACCCATTAACACCCCCCCAGCCAGTGCATGAGTGCCCCAAAGGACCCATTAACACACCCCCCCAGCCAGTGCATGAGTGCCCCAAAGGACCCATTAACACCCCCCCAGCCAGTGCATGAGTGCCCCAAAGGACCCATTAACACCCCCCCAGCCAGTGCATGAGTGCCCCCAAAGGACCCATTAACATCCCCCAGTCAGTGCATGAGTGCCCCAAAGGACCCATTAACAACCCCCACCCCCAGCCAGTGCATGAGTGCCCCAAAGGACCCATTAACACCCCCCCAGCCAGTGCATGAGTGCCCTAAAGGCCCAATTAACACCCCCCAGCCAGTGCATGAGTGCCCCAAAGGATCCATTAACAACCCCCCAATCCAGTGCATGAGTGCCCCAAAGGACCCATTAACACTCCCCCCAGCCAGTGTATGTGTGCCCCAAAGGACCCATTAACACCCCCCCATCGAGTGCATGAGTGCCCCAAAGGACCCATTAACGCCCCCCGCCCCCAGCCAGGGCATGAGTGCCCCAAATGGCCCATTAACACCCCCCCCAGCCAGTGCATGAGTGCCCCAAAGGACCCATTAACACCCCCCCCCCCCGAGCCAGTGCATGAGTGCCCCAAAGGACACAATCAGAATCCAGATAACGATTCACATCACTACAATGCATGACTGTCGACAAGCATATGAGTGTAAATGCAATTGTTCACTGATCAACCTGCCTGATGCATGTGATGACCCATCAGGCACCACCACACAACTAATTGCATGCCCTCTGTGTCCCCACAGCCATATCAAGTGACAGTGATACCGCACAACAGCCCAGGCAATCAGCTCCTGCATGTGTGCAAGCCTGCACCCCTGCCCAGGAGGATGCTGCTAGCAGTTCTGTAACTCTGCCCCCAGTAGAATCTGGTACACATGTGCCGGTCACCAGCACCACCATCTCCACCATCTCCACACTGCTTGCTGCAACACAGGTGCCACGGGCACCCATCATGCCTACACAACCCACCCCAGAAAGTATCTGCACTGCAGAGGAGGCAGCAGGTAGCGATAACAGTGCCCCAGCACTGCAGTCTGATTTAGGGCCACAGGGGGATGTGCCCAACCTGGATTACTTGGCATCGTTCCATGACCTGGAGTTCAGCCCAACATCACTCCGGAGTCCAATGAGGTCACCTACCCACTCAATGGCTGAGCTCAATGCCCGCATGCAGCAGATGGAGGAGCAGCAGGATACCCTCACACAGCTGGTGGAAAGGCTTCGCCACCAAAATGGTGACCCTGGCACGCCATGTGCGGGAGGGCAATAACAACACTTCCAGTATTGCTGAGTCCATGTTGCTTGCCCACCAGGCATATCTTGGACATTTGCCACCAATGCCAGCAACAGTGCCATCCACTAGTACCACCCCATCCAGCTCCACCTCTGCTAGTCCACGGAGGCGCTCAAGTCACCTAACAGGACCCTCGGGCAAGGATGCACAAGCGCCAAAGCGCACACGCAAATGATGGCATGTGTGTTTGGCACTGCAGGACACATGGGGACTAGAAGGGCTTAAGGGGGTGGGTACATTTGGGTGGTGGGTGGATACGTTTGGGTGGTGGGTGGGCACGGGTGTACAGCTTCCCTAATCATTGCACCTCCTTCCCTGTTGTAATGTTATGAATATATCATCATTGAAAAAAACATTCATGAGTGGACATCCATCATTTCATTTGCAGTACATCAATTTATTTACTGGCATCGTCATATCCATGCAATGCTGTTAATGTGCAGTCTCTCAAAAGTAAATGTGAATCAGTGCATCCCGTGCTCATTGTCCATCTAGTGCACCCCGAGGAGGAGGTGGAGCCATCCCATCCCAATCCCCATCTTCATCCTCTGCGTCTGGGGGCATCGGAATGTTTGTGCAGCATGGCACAAACAAGCGTAATTTTACCCGTCTTCACTGGGCTGTACAGCAGTGATCCGCCAGCTCTCTGATCAAACAGCGGAACCGGGCCTTCAGTAGTCCAAATGTCCTCTCAATCATGCCACGTGTGCAGACATGTGCCCTGTTGTACGCTTCCTCATGCATATTCCTTGGCCTCCGTACAGGCGTCATCAGCCATGGCGCGAGTAGATATCCAGCATCACCTACATGGGATGTAGATGTGGGGGACATGTCAGTGTTTGTTGTATCATGTCTTCATCAGATGCAGTGGAATCTTGTATCATTGTTCATTCATGCAAATGTGGCATGCAGTGGTTGGACCGGTGGGTGATTACCATTCCTTGGTCATTGTAGTGGACGTTGGCATCTGGACATTGACCAACGCATTGGTGTGAATGTGTACTTTGCCCTGCGGGTGACATTGGTTGGTAAGTATGGCATTGTGCAGTGATGTACACACATGGCAGAGTCAATCAGTCGACTGTGATGATGATGTTGATGCAGGATGTCTCATGTGCAGGCATCATGTGCATTGGGAGGGCAGTGCTGAATATTGTGGGTGGATGTATGCAGTGGCTCCAGGTGTATGGGCCAGTGGTAGTATCGGCTGTGTGTGTCATGTGGCAGGGTGTGTACGGGCACACTGTGGCAACCTGTCATGTGTTGCTTTGTGATGTTTGGGTTGTGCCGTCTATTAAGTGAATGGGCGGGGGGTGATGCATGTGCAATCGCAGCAGCCCACTCACATTGCCCTGGACACACACCCCCCTTCCACAGGGCCCGGGCATTGGCAGCTGTACTCACCCAATAGCCATGTGCTTTGTCCAGCATAGCATTCCATGTACCGTGGCAATGTCCAATTTCGCAGAACCATTGAGTCATGTGTTGAGCACAGGAAACGTGCGCTGCAATGTGGTATCACTTGTGCGGCATCACATACAATCTGTACATTCAGTGAGTGGTACAGTTTCCTATTGCGCAACACCATCTCGATAGCACGTGGTCCAGTCAGCTCGATGTGGGTGCAGTCGACTGCACCTATGCAATTTGGCATGCCTGCAATGGCATGGAAGGCCAACTTGGTGGCAATGACCTCGCGAAGGGTACGGGGTAGGGCGATCTGTTCAGGCACATGGCGCAACACTGCATCCAGTACCTGTACCAAGATTTTAGAGCAACAGGGTTGTGATAGCCCATGCAGCTCACCAACTGTGTGTTGATAGGTTCCAATGCCAAGAAAATGCAGTAACAACACCACCTTTAGGAGGGGGGGTGGCAGTGGGGATGTCAATGTGGCTGCTGATGTCGTCCTCTATCATGGTGGTGATGTACAGGATTGTTGGACTGTGTGGATCTGTCCAGGGGTAAGGTTCCAGGGTGAGGCCCTGATGCGTGGTATTGCAGGCTGCCTGCAGGGTGGTGCCAGCTGGACAATAGGGTTTGCCATGGGTACAGGGTTAGCTAGTTGCCGCCTGCGCCTCCTACGCCTCCTCCTCTGCACCATTAATGCCATCATGTGCAGTGCTGCCTGCTGGTTGAGTAGCCCCAGTCCCAATGATACTAGAGCTGCTGCCTGCATAGTTCTGTTTGGAGTTGTCCTGGGTGTGGCCCTTTGTAAGCTCCCAGTGGCCTGCTGGGTCCAGCTGGGCTCATTTGGTGCACCTGTTGCCTGATTCTGGTCACCAGACGCTGTTTAACGTCATGTTCGCGGTGGCGGCGCTACCGCCACCATGGTCACAGTTTTAGCGCCATTTCTGTGGCGGTGTTTCCATGTCCATGCTACTTGTGATGCTTGCAGTGTTTAGTATTGCCGGTAACGGAGGGGTTTCCGTGCAGGTGAAGTTTACGGGTGCTTTGACTCCGCGGTGGCGATTTATGGTGGTGCTCTTTCCGGGTCCGTAGGTCATAATTCAGCGATCGCGGAAACGGTGCCGGTATGGTTATACCAGCAGCGTTAAGTCCGGACCGGAGTACTTGTAATGAGGCTCAACAACTGGCCTTAAACAAGGCTGTCGCCTCGCCCCTGCGATCTTTAATTTGTATACATCAGACATGGAAGAGGCATTTAAAGAGATCAGGTGTATCCCACCTTCTAGATCTGGAACACCCATAAGCAGACTACCTTACGCGGACGATGTAGTAAAACTAGACGAAACACCAATTGGTCTTCAGTGCCGACCTGGTTTCCTATTTAACTGCCAATGACCTCTGGATAAATACATCAAAATCTGCTGTGTTAGCATTTGGTAAGCCATTGGGCAAAACGGCAAAGTCCAAGGGTTTGTACATGAATGGAGCAAGAATCCCAGAGACTACCTAAATGACATACCTTGGTACAGCAATAAACGTCAGTTGCAATGACGCACCCAGAGAAGTTGACCTGAGACGGAAAGTGAAGATTTTATCAGCACAGGAGAAACTTATAAAAGTCAAATATTGCAAATTTTCACTCACCCCAGTAAAAACATTCTACCGCATGAAAGTAATTCCCATCCTGATTTACAGGGCAGAATCATCAATTCAACTGAGATGGAAGGGGTGGCAAGTCCGAGAAGGACTATCCTGGAGATATGTCCTCCTGCTTCCGAGCTGTACGCCAGCAGCAGTGATCCGAAAAAGAACTGGGTCTTACTTTGCTACTTACAGCTACTGTCTGGAAGATGCTATCCTTCTCTCGGAAATGTCTTCTGCCTCCCTCGGAAGGCAGATTCACCTTACTTGGGCAAGCGCTTAAGACGAAAAGGGAGTGGATACTGGAAGAATGGAGCGAAAAATGCAATTGTACAGTACAGTTGATTGGCGCCACAGAGAAACCACTAAGGGAAAATCCTGATCAGGTAAAACGTAGACTTTACGATCAGGATTGGATCCTCACTTTAGACTTAACGTCCACTTCAAAACTTTATGGGAAGTATTGCTCTATCCCCAGTAGACGAGGATCGATACCACTGTACTTGAGTAAGTTCCCTTCAGGCAGTTTACGGCACCAATTTCTAAGACTGTGCTTCAACCTGCTGCCAACAAGGGAGCTCCTCGAAGTTAGGAAACCAAAGAACTCAGACTACTATTGCAGATTTTGCAGCTATAAAGCAGAATCTTTGTATCATCTGATTATGAGCTGCTCGGCAGTAGACCACATCAGATTCAATTTGATGGGGACATGTTTTGCTGAAAACCAGACTTTATCCAAAGGGGACAGTTGGTTATTACTGTTGCAAGGGACCAGGCTTTGACTAACATTCGCCCTGCTGGAATTGGTTTCAATTATATTTCAAAAACTTGAGGCTGAAAAAGAAGCCTTTACTGCCTGCTTCTGAAATGGTATCTCGGGGCTAGCTTGAATCCAATGTATAAACCCCTTGAAGTCCTACTGCATTGCTAATTGTCAACTGTTCTTTTTCTTTTTATGTTATTGCTATGATTATGCGTTTGACATGTAAACAGCAAAAAAGTTTCACTTGAAACTAGATGCTAATAAATAAATAAATAATAAATAAATACAAGAATGGCTCACTGCAGAGTCGACATGTACGTGTGCACCATTTTCCACCGCGTTGGCTGCAGCCATCTTGGTCAGAATATCATTGGACTCTAATGTACTTTCACAGACCTGTACAGTGTCATTCTTTTTGGAAGCTGCTCTCTTTGCAACAGTAGGAATATTCCGCAAACCTTTCCGTGACCCTTTCCTTGTAGATTTTGAATCTATGTTCATGTTCTTGGATTTCTTTTTACTACGAGAGATCAAAACTGACTCGTCGTTTAGAGATTGAGCAACCAGAATTATAGCATCTGGTTGCCCACCCTCTGTTTGTGCAGGTCCAACAGGCATTTGGATTTCAGTTTTAGATACTTCTGCAGGATTACGAGTGGGCAAATTACAAGCAGAGAGGGTACCAATGGAACTCTGTGGCTTAGATCCATTCTGAAGGAATGTCCTTATCTCATTTAGTATCACAGAGTTCATTCTTACTTAATATGCCACTGTATCATAGGGTCGAATAAAGGACTGGAGTACTATATTTAGTGCTGATAGTGAACTCTCACCCGTATCTAAGGAATCATGATATCTAGAGTCGTCACCATGGAACGGGAGAGGAGTTTGATCCCTTGTCACTGGAGCACTGTTAGGGATACAGGTAGCTGGTACGAGTGTGTCAGGAATTGCATCACAAGAGGCCCCTTGAGTTCTAAATAGGCCCTGGGACACACTAAGATGATCCTATATACTTCCAATGGCTTGGATTTCACTCTCCAAACTCACAAGCTTCAAATATGGAGGTGTTCACATCATGTTCCACTTGATAGGACTGGGCCAGATTTATCAGTCAATGGTATTCGAATTGGCTGCTATCGACAAAGTATTATCTGAGATCGTACCCCCCTACTTGGGTAGCTTGTGAATAGGTTTTCTGTGGCTTTGAGGGGGGGAATAAAGAGGGAATGTTCCCCTTATCCGTGTCAGTTATAACAGACTCTTGTTGTAATGAGGAAGTGGCAATGGCAGATTCCAATGGACTGACGTTTTCACTCCTGAGGGGGTATCTTATTTTCCCGCTGCATCCTCAAGGTAAGTGTGCCAGGTCAGCAGATAGCAGGGATCAAAGTGACTACCCCCACAGTGTCCCAGCTTTTAGGCAAGCTTGCTGTGAGGAGCACTCAGCAAGAACCCTGCCCAGTGGCTCTGCTGAATGGTAGCCGAGGGGCAGAGTAGGAGGAAAAAGCTAGCTCTGGCCTTGTATACAATGGCAGAGGCCAATATGGCACTAGCTGTTCGGGAGAGTCACAATGGTTACCCCAGCTGGAAGCATAGCCAACGTGCTACTGGCAGCACTCCTTGGAGGTTAATATCAGTTCATTCACAGGCTCTTAACATCAGTGATGCCCAACCGCAATGGATACTACTTTACTTCACTCCGTGCTATTACAGGCAGGTCAGTACCTAGAATACAGGAGCTCTACTGAGAGCTTACCCGGAGTGGCTAACTCACGGCAGACACCGCAAGTACAGTGATCTCGGCCGCAGCGCTTGCAAATTGCATTTTGTCAGTTGTGGGCTGGTTGTGGGAGAAGTCAACCCTCAACAATTACAGCACCTCAACCCGGCACCTCTATCCGGCTCAGAAGTCAGAGCCTTCACCCCTCCGCTTCAGCAGCTCCCCGCTCCAATAACCACCAGTAGGCTAGAGGAAAGGCCTGCACAACGTCAAGTCATCAAGGCGCACCACTCAGAACAGCACAGCACTCCTCACTCCAACGCAGCCACTTCTGGCCGCAACCGTTACCAGCAAATGCATATGAAAACGCTTCCTCCCCAGGGAGTTGCCCTTATCTTAATTTTCAGTATTGGTAAAAAATCTAATGGATATTCCCTGATTACATCAAGTCAATATTTATTGATTGCTCTGTTTCTCCCCCACTGGTCGTCTTCAAGGCTTTTAGATGTTAATTGTGGTTCGTTCTTTTCAATATCCCCCCCGCATTTGTTCTTGATTGTATCATATAATTTACAAATGTATAGATCTACAACCTGTACGGTTTTATTATTATTTGAAAAATGTTTTGTAACTTTGATCAATACTAAATCAAAAGTATGTAGATCTTAAATGTTCGATGAATTTGACAAATACCCTTTATTGAAAAGTTGATCTTCAACTATAACAATAAAAAATTTAAAATAAATATGTATTCAAAATGACCTACTTGTTCTCAGATCTCAAATGATGTATTAGTCAGTATAGCATATTGCTATCCCTCTTGTTCCCCTCGCAAATCCATGAACATTTATATTAATTCAATGTCCATACATGACTACCAAAGCAATAATTCCACAAAAAATGAAAAAATGCAAATTAACACAGCAGTTACAGTTAGAAAAGAGATGCTCAATAGTCAAGCCATGACCAAAACATTGCTTTGCCCAATGCTAATTACCATCACAATGACATTGCAATGTAGCAAAACATTGAATTATAAATGATATCAAAAGGAGATTGTCACAATCACACTTTGTAAGGGAAGAGAGTTCGACACTCTCTCCCGAACCACAGAAGCCGAATGAGTCGACCCCTCCCACCGTGGTTGGTACAGGTACCTGATATAGATATACACAGGACACCATGTGGCAGCCAATGGGGGGGGGAGAGGGATTAGGGAGAGGTTGTGGATAGGGTTCGGGAATGAGGAACACCGGAAAGAGGATAAGGAAATACCTAATTTGGATAGGACTGAGGAAACACAGGGTAAAACCTGACCTATACAACCCTGTCATACATATTCAGATACGTGATGCCTGTAGAACTAAAACATACACACATAATGCGAATATTTCCTAATCAACCTGCCTCCTAATCCTGCCTAATACATGTATATGGAAATTCAACGTGAACACATCACAAACACTTTGCTATAAGCGAGATGAAGCAAACAAATGGGAAGTTTCCCAGCATGATAAGACACACACATGGCCCCTTGGGCAAGCATAAGCGACATGTAACAGAACGTAGAACACATGTAGTAGCAGACTCTAGTTAATAGCACTAGTTTTGCTAACACACAACTTCCTGATTCCAGGAACTGTTGTATCTTAATCAACAATGACTTGTGGCACTGGCCCCTTTGCAGTCAAACGTTCGTAATTACACAAGTTCCATCAAGGGTGATTATAACCCAACCACTAGACCTAAGCCCATCTCCCTAGACCGCCATGGCAATGCATTAGTCTGTCTGTCAAGGACTGTAGTATATCACAGTTCCCTCCCATACTTATCTTTAGTCTGGGAGCCCCACGGGACTACCCGGACGATGAGAACTTCTGCAGAAAAGGGCGAGCCAGCAGCGTGTCTGTCCTCCTGCCGAAAATGCTAGTAGTCCAACCATCAGCATAACAGAGCGTTGG